>NW_028263386.1:15733611-16050000 GCF_051168715.1 Poecilia mexicana | reverse complement strand
TTTAAGTCAGCTTTGATTAACAAAATTATTTTTGCTTACTAAATGCCAGAATTTTGAGTGCAGTTTTTATTTAATTAATTAAATAATTTACTTTTTTTTATTTAGAAGTTTACATATATTTTCTTAGTAGTTAGCAGAATGGCCTGCATTTTGATGTTGGTTAAATGTTTTTGCATAGTCTTCCTTTATTTTCTTGCAATAATTTGCTGTAATTGGAGCTGATTTATCACCAAACTGGTGCAAGTGATGACCAAGTTAAAACATTGACTCTGTTATCCTTGAGCCACTTTTTGACTTTAGAACATAATCCTTTTTTTTTTTTTGTTTGGTCTTGTTTTAATTCCAATGATGTTGCATCCAAACAACACATAACATAAATACACAGGTTAAAGTCCAAACTACATATAAAACATCCAAACATGAGGAACTATTGTGTAGTTTGCTTTAAAGAGCTGTACATTAAATCCACTACCAACATCTTCCCTTAGAGCTGGACGCCCCAGCTAACCTCGTAGCTTACGATGAAACCGAGTCCAGCTTCAGCCTTTCCTGGGATCCAGTCCAGGCAGAAATTGATGGGTACATCCTCACCTACACCTTCCTTGATGGATCGAGTAAAGAAATCCCTTTGGGCCCCGACAGCACCTCTTATTTGCTGACTGGTTTAAGGCCTGGAGTCCTCTACACTGTCTACATCAAAGCCTCGAGGGGAGACAAAACCAGCAGGACAATATCCACACAAGCTGAGACAGGTTTCAGATCTGCATCTCTTTGTTTAGAACCATGACACTTCATAATCTTAAGACTTTGTGGCTAATTTCTAAAATTTGCAAGCTTTTTTTTCTTTCTTACAGGGTAAAACTGAGATGATAACAGAATGATGGATAAAACCTATTCAATAAATTAGAATATCATTAAAAAGTCAATTTATTTCTGGAACTTTATCACCAAGTGAAACACATTATATAGATTAATTACACACAGATGGATGTTTGAAACCCTTTACTTGGTTAATGGTTAATTATGATCATTTTCCGCTTGCAGCTAATGAAAACATGACATTTAAAGTTAGAATACTACATCAGGCCAATAAAAAAAAAAAAAAAAACATTTAACGCAGAACTGTAGCCTTAATGAAGAACATGTTTAATACCTGCTTAAAGGTGATAATTTTCAGAAAGTACTTTTAATCTGACAAATGAGCCTCATGAGAATGTATATTCTAATTTATTGAATGTATAAATTACAACATGTACTTTCAAGAATATTGTTCCCCAGTTGGATTGAGATCTTTGAAACGGTTTTATTTTTCCCACCTGCCTCTTTCATGCATTTTGCTATTTAGAAACGTCTGTTTAATATCAGCTACTAACATGTTTCTCTAGAACTGGATGCTCCAGCTAACCTCATAGCCAGAGGCGAAACCGAGTCCAGCTTCATCCTTTCTTGGGATCCAGTCCGAGCAGAAATAGATGGCTATATCCTTACCTACACCTTCCACGATGGCTCTAGTAAAGAGATCCTTGTGGGGCCTGATAGCGCCTCTTATGTGCTGACGGGTTTACGGCCTGCGTTCATCTACACTGTCTACATCAAAGCTGTGAGGGGAGACAAAGCCAGCAGGACAATTTCAATACAAGCTGAAACAGGTGTCGCATATCAGGCTTTGGTAAACCAATTTTCCCTTTGATTGTGTCCTTGTTTGAACCATTAAGGAATTCAAATGGCCTGCAACTACATTTCTGTTAATCAGGCAACCATGTGTCCCGCTTGTAAACTCGAGAAATGTGTGACCTTAAAATGCATCACTGACCGAACCATTTATAATGTCCATAAAGTATTTTATAGTTCTCCTTTATGAATTCATCTATATATTTTTTTCCAACTTCCTCTTTAAGTCGTGACGAGCATAACTGTACAAAAAAATAAATAAGTAAAATAAATAGTCACCATAACTATGAATTAAGTCAAGCTTTAAAGCTGGCTCCTCCGGAGATAACGTCTGCTCAGCCTCATGCACAACTTGTGTTTTTATATCTCTTCTATCCAGGACCTTGACTTCATATCCCTTGAAGTTTTGGTGCACAGTGAAAGGTCTATATTTAAACCGAAATAAAAGCCCTGACAATTACTCTGAGTCACCTACTCAAAGTAGGCAGTCCATGTGATCTCAGACTTTATGGAAATATCAAAAGTTCAATCAGACTGCATGACCGGTTTCTGGGAACGTCTATGTTTAAGTCTCATCTCAGATTCCCACTTGTGTTTAGGTGTGGACTTTGTCTTTGCTCTTCCTACATGAATACGCCCCACAGCCTTAAGTCTTTCTGCAGCCTCTGGGACATGTGTCACTGCACTCGGCTTTCTTGGACCTTGTGGTCATGCACTTGTTTTTTATTAAACCTATTTTTAGCTCGGCTGAACAACCGCTCTGCATTCAGTGGTATACAGCCTCTCTACAGCCTTTTAGCAATGTCCACAGTCTTCTTAGAAAATGAGTTGGAACAAAATTAGGATAGCGAAAGCAAAAAAAAAAAAAAAGGATTTATCAAAACAATTTTTTGTGGAAAAAGATGAAAAAGCTATTCAAGGGGTCTGAACAATTTTGGATTCCTCTGTATTTAATTTTCTTGATGAATTGGCTCAAGTCTCCCTCAGCTGATCCATGCGGGATCAGAAGGGTAATACACATGTCCCAAGATAGGCCTGTGATTTCCTTTCATCCTGTCACGGCCACAATGTAAGGGAAACTCTTAGAATCGTTCTTACTTTTATTTGGTACACACGTCAAGATACGACTCCCTTGTTGTGTTCTCAGAGAAGTGAGCTCTTTGTACTTGTTAGAAAACTTTATCCCAGAATCTTTTATTCAAAAGGATGCTCATTTGAGGCATCAAAGTCTGTTTCAGCAGCATCCTTAGAAGGCTGAAGCAAGTCTGAACGCCACAACTTCCTCCTCATTAGCACCTTCTGAGATAACGTCAGCAGCAGTTTATTCATTAATCTGCAACTTGAGTGTACTACCACTTTTACTCGAATTCCCTGGAGTACCTTTCATCTCACCGGCGCAGAATAGCTTTTGATAGAGGAGGAGGGTAGGATACCTGGAGAAACTTGGCTCTCAGATTAAACGCTACTCTCAGCAGTCTTAAACGGCAGCAACGTTTTAGCTTCAGTGATTTGAAATATTCTGCATCTCGACTCAAATTGAAGCACTTCTGGATGAGATTTTTTTTTTCTCATAAAAAGCAAAGATTTAAAAGGATTTGCTTGAGAAATTATTATTTTTTGTTTCCTCATGAATCCCTGTCTTAGCAGCAACCAAGATTTTCTTTCATGATTTTTCTTAAGAGCTCCAGAAAGAGTTGTGCAAACAGACGACAGAGATTGCAATATTTATTTGATACATCTCAGCCAAATTTCATTACCTTTTACATTTAGTTAAAGAACATGATCGCCACTCTGTACAGTCACTTTACCATGTTCCTCTTCCCCCAAATCAGTTCAGTTATCTGAACGTCATGATTCCTGCCAGAGCTGACGAATACAGTCCATTTAGTCCACACTCTGTCAGTTTCTGCTGGATCCATCTCTGTTCTCGGTGGTAGAGGTTGTCGGAAAAAGTCTTAAGAAGACAGTCGATCCTTAGAATGCCATCAGAGAAATAGAAACTTATTAATTTAGTCTCGGATTTAAAAAAAAAAAAAAAAAAAACAGCAACACAGAGATGACCTCTTACTTGCTGACAAGTCTAAGACCTAAAGTTACACACCGCCTATAGTCCAGGCCATCAAGGAGGACAAAATGTCCCAGAAGATTCCAACAGCAGCAGAGACAGGTTGATATGATAAAGACAGGCAGTTTGCTTTTAGTGGTGATATAATTTTAATATTTCTTGAAATGGTCTGCCAGATTAATGCCTTTCTTTCCCCATAATATGTCCAACCAAATTTCCACCCTAAAACCAATTGTTCTGACTGGAAACCGGGAGTTTCACCAGGAATTTTCAAGCTGCATTTAGCACTGCGTCCCAGCTGTTGTTACATACTCAGTTTTAAAGAGATTTTTATGCTGTTTCGGTTACTAAAAAAATAAAAAGATTTCAATGTGGGACCTTAAAAAAAAAAAAGTATTTTCCAGCCGGTCAAGGTGAAGAACATATGGCATTAATTTTCAGGTAACAATGACTCCATAGAGAGTAAAGGAGGCGATCTCGTTGGAGAAATTTTAGGTGGAGAGGCAGAAAAGGCACAATCTTACAGATAAAGAGGATGTTTAAATTACTTTCGGTCTTTTCAGACCATTGGTCTCATTTTCCTGAAAGAATCTGTGTAATATTCATATCATGTTTTATCCATGCATATTTTTTTTTTCACCTCTGCCCACAAATCTTCTTTTAATTGACATAAGAGTTTTGGTGACACCCCAAAACTTTTACTTTTTTTTTTTTTATCTTTAATGCACTTTGTAGTACAGTATGCACTACAATGTGCAATGGATTTACCTTCAGAAAATCCAATGTTCAACTTCCTTGCTGGTGTCGTGACATTCCTTTTAATATTTTCACACAATGGTCTTTCTTTATGATGCCATCTAGTTTGTGAAGCAAAACACTCGCACAGCTTCTTCTTACTACCGAAATCGTCATACCAGGGGTGGCCAAGTCCAGTCCTCGAGAGCCACCATCCTGCAACTTTCAGATGCATCCCTGCTTCAACACACCTGAATCAAATGAATGGCTCGTTATCAGGCCTTTGTAGAGCTGATCCCGGTCTGTTGGAGTAAGGATACTTCTAAAACTTGCAGGATGGTGGCTCTCGAGGACTGGACTTGGCCACCGCTAGGTTGTTATGGCTTCTTTCTTGGTGAGTGGACTTTCATCCCAAGTTTGGTAAAGGAATCTTTTGACTGTAAATAATGACACTCTTACCAGCTCCCTTCCACATATTTTCCTTTTATTCTGTGCTTGATGGACATAATTCGCATCAAAGCATTCTCTTATCTGGGAGTCCAAACCAACATCCTTCCTGAACATATGGATCATTCAGCATCGTTTATTTATTTTCATTTTTATAGTTTTCATGGTGTAATTCACCACGAAAGACAGACTGAATCCTAAAATCCCGTTTACAGCAGCGTCCTGGACCCAAAAGCAGCTGAAGGCAGCTGTAGAGAGCAACTCATGCATAACATTTTAGCACATCACAAAACATCAAAGGTCACCAAAATATCTCTGATTGATTTTGTCAGGTAGGTCTACAGATCTACCTGAAATACTTGGTGTTAACCAAACAAAGCCATGATGTCATCATTTAGTAATCCCAACTGGCCTATGAGTTTCTTTTTTTCTTATACAACGCACGTAAACATCTGATTTCACCTGTTCAGACAGAACAAGAGAGGCTGTCAGATTACTTGGTCTTTGCTAGGGCCTTCCATAAACAAAAGGGTACGTAACTCTTTATAGGCCCTTTATGAACTGTGATGTAGTGAACTTCTAAATTGCGGAACACAAGTGAACAAAGCCTCCCTTTCAACCGAGAAATAATTCCCACAGACGAAGCCAAGTCACTGGTTACGTCTCATAATTCGGCATAAAAAGAGGCTGCACATGTGAGCGGCTGGCAACAGGGCCATCTTTGTATTCGCCAGATGATCTGTAAAATCTCTGGGGAGCTTTAAGTGAAAGCTAACTCTTTTTCAATTAGGCAGTAAATGGCAGCGTTTTAGATGATAAACATTTCATCATAAATAGTCAGACTCCATCAGTGGCTTGAGACCAGCGTGGCGCTGACTTCAAACATAAAAGCTGCTGTTGCGTCGAAAATCGTCTGGGTTGCATAAAGGGATGTGCTGAGTAAAAGCACCAATCAAATTTTAAAGAACTCCTTTAAACATAAGGGTTTTTTTTTTGTTTGTTTTTTTTAAAGGAGAATGTTGTTCACCACCTGTGTTATCAATGATGCTATTTCTCACTTTTCACTCTTTGACATTCTACATAACCTTTTAAATGTATTTTTTGTACAGAAATTAACTTGAACTTTGAATGTTTCTGAAGTGAAACTGCTGATTTGTCTGTGACGATTCTGGGCCTTATGGCGTCGCTTTCTTTAATATTTTGATCCATGGGAGGTTAAAGCCCCCGCTGCTTTAGCTCGCCTCGCCTCCTTGTATCAAACACAATATTGCAGCATGTGTTTCAAATAACATTTTCAAAGCATTTCAATAAGAGCAAGCAAACCTGCCAGCTTATCTGCAAACTAAAACTGAGCTGGCAGATGCCACATGCTTCTGAGGCACTTCAAGACCTGAAAGTCACACGAAACCCACTTTAGACTTATGAAAAGAGTAATGATAGCTTATCATAAAGAGCTTTAGATCTAAAGACAAACACTAGTAAAATTTAAAACAATGGAACTAATCAAAAGTAAAGAGTATCTTCTTGGGAGTTATAGTCTACGGAGAATTCACTTGAATGGATGCAGCACAAAATATTATCATACATGTGAAAGAATAAGATAATGTTTCTTTGCTGTGATCCTATCTGATTTACATGCATGCCTACAGAAATCGACTCCCCTAAGGACCTAAAGGCTTCAGATGTGACGCAGGATTCAGTTTCCTTGACATGGGTTCCTCCTCTGGCCGACATCAATGGTTATGTCCTCACTATTAGAGACGAAGAAGGAAAATTACAGGTACTCGGCTGCATGGTTTGTTTTGCGTTTTCTCAACTAAATGGGTACACGTCTTTAAAAGTGACTTATAAGTGCAGATCATTTCACTTTAGGGTGCAGGTGTGTCTCGATAACTTAGGGAATTGAAAATTGTGTTTCAGTAATTCAATTTGTGTCTTATTTTGATTCATTAAACACAGTCATGTATTCCAAATGTTAATTTCTGCCATTTTAAAGGGCATTTTAATGTTTTATAGTTGACAAAAATTAAAATTCATTTCTCAGAAAATAAGAATATTATATAAAACTAATCCAAAAAAAAGCACAGGAAGTTTGGCGATGTGCTATGCTATATATGCCAATACTTGATCAAGGATCCTTTTGCATGAACTGCTGCATCACTGCGGTGTGTGATAGAGAAGATCAGCCTGTGGGGTTATCTGAATGATGACGAGGACGCCTGGGTCACACCGTCTGCATTGTTGGTTCTGGTGTCTCTCGTCTTCCTCTTGGCCGTTCCCCACAGATTGTCAATTGGATTCAGGTTGCTCAACTTTGCTGGCTAATCCAGCACAGTGATACCAGGGTCTTTCAACTATTTTCTGCTACTTTAAGCAGAAGTATATGCCAGTTTGTCTGTACAGCTTGTCAGCAGAGTCAAGCATTAGGTGCTCTGAAGTTTCAAGGGCTTTGCACCGACTTTGAACTTTAGAGAATAGCTCAACACCAGCAGATGGCATGGCTTCCTAAATTATCACTGGCTGTGTAAACTTCACATCGGACCCCATGCCACTTGCATTCTGTGCAAGTGGCTCCACTCTTCCCTTGGTCTCAAATGTCGATAAAACTGTGAACGCTCAAAAAGCACAACTTTTAATGAACGTGTGTGGCGGTCCAAATCAATAGCTTGCTTGAAAGCGGAGTCTGGAGAACATTCCACATCTTTTTCTAATCTTTTATAACCCATAACTGATTCCTCCTTTTGTAAAAGCTGTGACATTGAATTTAAGTGCTTTGAAACGCTGACCTCTTGTGGTCACAGAAAAAAACAAATCAAGGATGAATAGATTGCAAAAAAATGAATGAAAATTAATTTAATCTAAACCATCACTTGACCTGATGATAAGCTTATGAAGATAATTATCATTGTACATATTGTAAAAACATGTTGTTTTTTTTATCTTATTTTACCAGACTATTGAAAATACGCTCGCCTCCAGCAAGAGACGCTTCGCTGCGTCCAAGCTGGAGAGGGGAAAGAGGTACATTGTCACCATTTATGCCTTTAGAGGCAGCAAAAGGAGTAAGGTGGTGGAGACCTTCTTCAAAACAGGTCAGCATTCTTCAACTAAAAACAACTTTCTGCTATTTGTCATTGTATTCTATTTTTTAATATGACTTTCCTTCCCTTTGTTGTTATTAGTTGCTCTGCTGTACCCCTTCCCTATGGACTGTGGACAAATAATGAAGAACGGCAATAAAAACAATGGTGTCTATACTGTCTACATTAATAATAACCAATCCAAGCCAATACAGGTTTACTGTGACATGACCACCGACGGAGGCGGTTGGCTGGTATATTATTTTTGACTGACTTCTCAAATTATGTAGAATTTGCATTATATAATGCAGTTCTGTGAAAAAGCAAACTTCTGTTCTTGCCTTTTTGTCACACTTAAAGGTTTCAAATCATCAGGCTATTTTTTTATTAGACAAAGATAAGGTGAGTAAATAGGATAGGTATTAGAACCAACATTTTGTTGAATTTCACTTGCAAAAGTAACAAATCAAACAAGCCTGATAACAAGAATTTGGCTGAAAGCATCTCAGAAGCAACACATCCACAACTTTTACAGCAGATTACAAAAGAACCCAGAGCAACACCAAGGTCAGAGCAGGAGGAGAGGTGTCCAAGATTTAACCTTTGACCCCACAACCTTTTTTTTTTACCCTGTGTGGTTTTTGTGGGTCCCCTTTTTGTATGTGTGTGTGTGCGTGTGTGTGTGTGTGTGTGTGTGTGTGTGTGTGTGTGTGTGTGTGTGTGTGTGTGTGGCTTTGGAAACTAACAGTCTGACAGGACATCCTCCCTGCTTCACCGTTGTCCAACCATGAAATTTGCCACACTCCTCCTGAGAGTCGTGCTGAGACCATGGGAGTGTTAAGACAGAGCATAACACTTAAACCGTAGCTCATCAAACAGAACAGAAAGACCTGTCTCATAAACTGCATAAATCATCTTGATGAGCCATAAGACTTTCGGGAAAATATTCTGTGGACTGGACTGGAATGGAAGGTGTTCAATTCATTATGTTTGGCAACGCTATATATGACGCCTACATTCAAAAATGATGGTGGTAGTTTGATGAATTGGATCAGCTTTTCCTTGATCTAAACCTTTAAGTGTGACAAAAAGAATACAAAAACCAATAAAACATGTAAACGGGCAAATACTTCTTCACCACTTTCCAATACATAAAAATATCGACAAGTTTTACGCCTATTTGAACATGAGCTTCTACTCATGAACTTCTTTTTACATATTTCTAATCCAACATCTGTAAGTAAAAATTTGTTCCTGATGCTTTCAGGTGCTTCAGCGGCGTAACACTGGGAATCTGGACTTCATGAGACGCTGGAGGCAGTACATAGCAGGCTTTGGCAACCTGACAGAGGAGTTCTGGATTGGTGAGCGACTTGGTGTTCCTGTTTTGTGGGGTAGAGCTCTATCTGCAGACTATAAAACACGCTCATATGAGCTGTAATTGTGCATCATGTACTCCCTTCAATTTCTGCATCTGTTTATTCGCCGTCACAGGTTTGGATAAGATACACGAGCTAACCAACACTCCCACGCAGTATGAGATCAGGTTCGACTTGGGCCTGGGCTCAGATAGAGCGTACGCCGTTTACGACAACTTTAAGATCGCTCCGGTCAGACAGAGATTCAAGCTCACCATCGGCAAATACAGAGGGACAGCAGGTGGGTCTCGGCATGTAAAAGTCTGTGTATGTGAGAGCTGGAAGCACTGCTTTCATAAATTATAATTTTTTTTTAACACCCACATACAGTGATGCATACTGAGAATGTGATGGCAGATTTAGAAACAAGACAGATGGGGGCAGTAATTGAGGGGTTTGAAACCCTGTGCACACCAACCATTATGTAAACACACTTTAGCAACGTGTGAGATTTTTGCTTCAAAAGGTTACAGTAAGCCAGACAGAATATTTAAAGAGAAAGGGTTTTTTAAAACATGTAGTAGTCAAATCCAGAAACACAAAATGAGACACAGTGTGCATATAACCCAGAGTTTGCTGAGGCAGCGTCTACCTGAGTCCTCTCTACTTTTATAAATCCCTCTGCTTCTAAACACATGACTCAGAATACCTGGGCAGATGAGTACAAGCCAATGCGAAGTATTTACAGAAATCTTGTTTTTACTGATGACTTCCAGGTGACGCCATGACCTACCATCAAGGCCGGCCCTGGACCACCATGGACTCAGATAATGATCTTGCGTTAACTAACTGTGCCAGGACCCACCAAGGAGCTTGGTGGTATGCAAACTGTCACTTGGCCAACCTTAATGGTAAATGGGGAGACAACACACACAGTGTGGTGAGTGAACAAGGAGGACACTTTGCCTTTATTACCTGGCTTGCTGAATGCTTTTCAAAACGAGTCTGGCCGACGAGTCAGGTCAGTGTTCAGTGTGCCTCGGTGAAGTAAATATACATAGTTGCAAGATAAACGTAGCATTTCTTTGCAAAAACAGCATTTAGGTAGAAGTGGTCACACTATTAAAGGGGAAGAAATTACTTTTTTTTTTCTTTTTTTTGGTAATTTTAGATGAGGTTTTAGAGCACAATACACTTTTTTAAGTCTGATTTTGTCACCTTGCCGTTTTCCTTTGCCTTATTTTTAATTTCTAATTATTTTTGAACCCCTTTCATTCCATTTATTATGTTCTTGAGTACATTAGCTGTCAGTCAAAGTCAGACAAAAGCAACATCACCAATTCCCAGAAATATTAGTAATTGTAACGATAAATAATGTTATTAGAAGTTATTGAAAATCTTGTTGAGAGTTTTAAAGGTTTTACAATTTCCTGTTATTCAAATCTTCTTTTACAATTATTTGCACCCTCCCCAGTAAAGATTTGTGAAAGGTCCTAAAATAACCCTTAAGCATAAACTCATAATGCATTTTTAGAAAACAATTCTACTTTTAATTTTAGCGCATTTAATCAGAGGGATTATCTGGTATTTTATAAGCATTCTTTGTCAACGGAACTTCATATATCCTGACCAACATGCAGCATGTGGAAGATTTATTAACTCTCCATCTTTGCACGCACAATATTTTTGTTGTGATTTTATGCTACTGGAATATTAAAAAAAACATATTTGATTACTTTTTTACATATCTTCACATCTTCATTAGGAGAGGCGATAACCACTGGGAGAACTGTATATTTCTGGTCGTTTTCTACAGAAGACTTACATTTTACATGCAACTTTTGTCACAAAAATATCTGTTTCCTCTGCTGCAGTTTCTAAAAGTATACCGTAACACAACTATTAGAAAACATATCATGGTTATGTAGGATCTCTTACAGCCATGCTTAATTAAAGACAGAAGAAAATTACTCAGCATGAGGATATTTCTTTAGAAATTAGGACAACTTGCTCCCAGCCCTTTGCTTATTGCTTGGTTTCTGTAATGCTGGGGAACAGCCAAAATGACTAAAATCCATCATCCAACGATAAGAAAACACATTTCAAGAGCCAGCTTTAAACCAGTAGTGTGTGTCGGTAGTCTGATAGGCAGTAAAAAATAAAAAAAACAGCAGTTATTATGTCTTAGAGAGACGGACACTTCAGAAAAAGCCAGGGGATTTCTTTGCTCTTGTCAAGATTCTATTCGTAGCATTTTTGCTGCAGATCTCAACTCCAGTGTTTGCTGCCAAAATGCAATAACAGTCAAAACAGGTTTGTACTCACATAATATGGACCCTGAGGCCGGTATTTATTACTTTCTTTTATTCTGCTTGTCTGTCATGCCACTTCCTTTTTCTGTGGCCCTGAATCTGTCTCTATCTTGCCTTCTTCACAATTCTGTTGCCTCTCTCACCCCCCTCTGCTCACTGTGCTCCTGATCTGCTGTTTTGCTGTTAGGGAGTCAACTGGGAGCCATGGAAAGGACATCTAACATCCCTGGACTTCACAGAGATGAAGATCCGACCGGTGGGAGCGTTGTCCAGCAGAAAGAGGCGATCGTTGATGGCCAGGGAGGGAAAAAGTAGAGTCTCAAACGGCTACAACAAATAGGAAAGCGGCCAAAAACTGCAACAGAAGCAGTCGGCACCATCAACCTTTGATCACACTAGATTTTGGTGTTTCTGTACAAATGTAGATAGATCACACAAGGATTTTGCAGACATGTGTGCTTCAAATATTGTATAATTTTTGGAGAAAGACGAGCATGACCAAAGCAACCGAAAATAACCCGCAGTAACTTTGTTTTTGTTTGTAAACAAATCAGAAAGCCCCGGTTTAGTGTGATTGTGGGGGAAAAACTGGTCAACAAGAAACTCGGTTGAATGAAGTTGCATGCTACGTGGAAGAACATGCATTTGTAGACAATCATGTTTTGCTGTTTTTTTAGACAACCTGACTAAAAACCTGAAAAAAATATAATGCCAAATAAAGTTTTTATTTTATCTCCTATTATTATATTAATCTTAACCCTGTTTTAGAGTCACAGCTACGTTCCAATTTGAATTACATCCTCTGGGATATAATTCAAATATCCAGCATCCAAATAAGCAGCGTTGCTTGTGTGTTTAATGAATGGCTCATTTGTCAGCTGCTGAAGCATGTGCCCTTACTCTATTGATTATGCTGCCACTGTGCATCCAACACTGTCACATCACATAAGGCGGTATGACACAGGCCAGAAAATAACAACTGATTGCAGCCTCGAAAATCCAAATTGCTCCTGCTTTACATTCATATGACGGGGGACAGCTCGTATCAATCAATGTGACGTGTCCCCATCAAACGTCAATAACAATGACATTTGTTTGTGCCGCTCTCGAAAACCGAATTACCAAACTCCCGTTTTTAATCTGGAAAGCTGACATATGCTATTAATGTTGCGCTGGCTCCTACTCTGCTTAATTAGATTTTCTTAACACTTTTATCACAAACACAGTTTATGTGACAAGGACGTAGAGCACATAAATCAGCTTTTCAGCCAATCTGCCAGAATGGATTTGAAGTTGCTGAACTTTATAGGATTTTTTTTTTTTTTTTTTGATGCTGCAAAGCTTTTCATTTTAAAATTTTGTAACTAATTAGAATTATTGAACATTTGATCCTGATTAATAATATTTTCCTTACTAATTATGTTTTCAAACTGACATTATTCATTCTTTTTCACTGTAGTGTCACAAAATAAATCTGTTTTAATGAGTCCCTTGACCTTTTTTTTCTCCATCTTTTTTTAGTCTTATGTTGTGTGGTGTAGTTACAGCTCCTCTGTAAGGTTTGGATGTGGGGCAAAGGCTCAGGAGTAGTCCTAGAGGAAACTAGTTAACACAGCTTTGATTCATTTTTCGCTTCTTATCTCCAGTGAGCTGTGTGTGTGTTTTAAATCGGAGATGGATCCATTTGTCATTATTTTATTTTGCTGTGGGACAAATCCAAACCCTTGGAAAGCTCCGTTTTTTTTCTTTTATGCCAAGGATCACAACTGTAACTGCTGTCTAACTATAGAAGTGCAATCCACTCTGCGTTATCCATACTCTCAACTAAATAACTGGCTAAGTTAAACACATCCAGTTGTCGGTTAGCTGCATTCAGCAAACGGGTAAATCTTTACCATCAACTGTCCTGAACAGATTCACTGAAGAAATATTGAGCGCTGCGGTCGATACATGGTTGCTCTAAAAGTCTATTTTTACGGTGCCAATAAACTGGCCAACACCCTCATGCTCAGGGGATTTAAACTATAATCTTGACAAGGGCACCAAAGCTCCGACATGGACACTGGTCAGAAGCACAAAGTTTTAAGGTTCACGGTCGTTTTAAGTGCGGTTTGATCTACTAAATTGCGTAATTGTGTAAACCACTTTTTAGTTGATTGCCTTTAAATATAGAACCACAGTTTCCAAAGTACAGCGCGCTTTCATCATAGAGGAGTTAAGTAACTCCCCTTGCTGGAACTGATGACTGTTCGCCGTCTGGTCTCGAAACTATTTCTCAATTCTCTATCACACAATCTACCAACAGCGAGAGAGCATTGGCTGTCTTAGCAAGAACCACCTTACATAGCTAAAGGATACAAGAAGCACACTAAACTGATTAAAGACAAAAAGATTTAGACAAAAGATTTGACTTGATGAAACAAGACGTGAGTTTTGCAGCGTTGTTCCAAAAACAACAGCCAAAGTAGAATGCGAAAGGATAATGTTGTTTACGGTTCGCTCATCAGAATCCATCAGACTCCGAGGAGACAGATGCATAAAATGTGACAACCGTTTTTGCCGTTGTATTTTATTTCAGCTTGGGAATGAAATGTCTCACAAGGGCTCAGTGATGCAAGTGGCCGTCTGAGACAGTGGCAGCAAATTACTTTAAGGAGATTGGTTTCTACCATTGCTTTAAGAGGTGAGTGCTTTGCTCAGTGCAAGAACAAACAGAAAGTGGGAAGAGCTGGCCGATTTCCTCTTCTCTCCTTCCCCATTTCTGTGCATCTAAATATATACAGAGGACAATATGAGTTTGCCGACATGCATGTGCCTTTTGTCTGTCTGTGCCATTCGGGTCAACACTTCCCTCAAGGTTCACTTTGACGCGTTTTGCAAGACCTTGGTTAGGAAACAAAGGGGTGTTTTAAAATGTCGTCTGTGGTGTGGACAAAAAAAAAAGAACTACAGAAGAGAAAGGTTTATGTTTAAATCATTAAATTTCATTAAGCATTTTATGTAGAGTTTAGATCATAAAAGAATGAACTGTGCCTCGGCAAGAGATCTGTTTGACCCCGATTTCACAGATAATTCCTCCAGGCCTAGTAAGCATTCTGCATGTTGGCAGTAAATGATCCCCATTGGCTTCTATTTTAGTATCGCTCATCAACATTGTCATGAATTATCAGGTCAGATCGCTCTAACGGGTCATTTCTTACCAATTGCTTTGGTTCAAAATTTTTTGGGTCAAAAACTGCTCCTCTCACACAACCTTGGCAACAGCACCACCTTGGATGATCTGCCATCTGGCTGTTCAGAAATCCACTGTGGTGAGCCCCACCCTGATGGGGTCTGTAATGTGACCTCATCACGTCCCCAGTGATTCTTGTTTCAGGTTGTTTCCCCATGGCTTATTGCTGTGTTTCCTTGTTTATCAGATGAAGACTCAGATAATCTTGAAACAATAGTCTAAGATTTGCGCAACATAAACTGAAAAGTAATCCAGCTCAATTTTAAGGTTTGATGTCATTTAGCAGTGAAGCACCTGAATCAGCTACTCTTTGCTGAATCAGGTGAATCAGGCAGAGACTTGTGCTTCCATTACAAAATAATATTTTTCATTTTGTTTGACCATGCAGAATTTTACTTGTTTGGGATTAAGCTACAATTTGTAACTTTTGACAAAATAGATATATATTTGTACATATTTGTTGAAACTGTCACTATATTGTTACAGTATGGTATGAAATAAATAATCACTCCTCTTCCTTTTTCCAGAGCTCCCTGGAAACAACCAATCAGAACTGGAAGGCGGGTCTTAGCATTGTCAATCATCCTCCACGTAGTGCTGTTCTTTTATCCCCTTCCTCTACTTTCTCTCTGCTAAGCTTCAACTAGCATTGCATGTTGTGAATGTTCAGGCTAGCAAGCATGGCCCCAAATGACAGCGGATGAACAGTTTTCCTGGAACAGTAAGTTGTTTCTCCGCCATTAGCACATTGAGCAACGAGTACATGAGGATGAATGACAGCGCTAAGACCCTCCTCCTGGCTCTGATTGGTTGTTTTTGGTGGGGAGGGTGCATTTCTTCAGATGGCCACAGCAGCTCGGGGAGGAGGTGGAGGAGATTCATCTTGTCATGGATTATCTGTCTCAAACTATTCTGTCATGACATGCTGACAGCTTTAACAAATATGTAAAAAAAATAAAATAAATAATAAAATTACATAAACTATTTGCTGCTTATTGCCTGTTCTTCTGTTCTAGTATAAACCTCTAATGAAAGATACGTAATTTTAAATGTTTTTTTCAAAAACTGGATGAAGATATAAAATCGACTAGATTGAAGGTTTTTTTTTTTAAAAAAAGAACAAAGACACCTAAGTTGACATTGACATCATCTTATCCAGGATCCAACTTATATTTGGTTCATCAAATGTTTTGCCAAACAGGTCAATAAAATAACTGAGTGTGTAACCTCAGCAGAAGCCTGCAAGAAGGAAATTTTTCACTTTTGGCAATTAGGTAATTGCTATGTGTTTTATGAAGAATTCCTGTTTGGACATCCTTTAGAGCAAAACTAGCTTAGAAAGAGAAGTTATTAAAAATGGTGCATTCGATCCACTGGATGCCCCCAACTCCTCGTCACTTTGAAGGTAAAAAATACCATTAAGATATAAAATTATACTATTGAGAACAGAGAAATAAATTAATGTCTTAAATTTTGTTTCAGGTGTTGTTTCTAGTGACAACAGCAAATATCCACAACAGATCCCTAAGCAACATACCCGATTTGTTCAAAGGAGCAGTTCACTTCCTGCTTGCAGCAAAAACCGGCATCCTGCAAAACAGAGTTGTATTTTATAAGAATAACCAGGCAGAGCTGTTAAGTAATCAAATTTTAGTTTTGATTATTGCTGTGAATGTTAGGAAATCTTCACTTGGTAAAAATGATCTTGAGCTTTACTTTCCATGACATACATATATCTATTTTTTCTTAATATTGTCTAAGCTGTCAGTATGGAGACATCAGCGTAGACCCAACCACGACTGCTTTGTGTTCAAACTTTAATATCCCGCTCCTTAGGGTTGAGCAGAAACTGAGAAAATTATAATATTTCTTCCTGTCTGCTTCCACTTCGTGCTGGATCGTTGTACAAGCCTCGATAAATTATGGATTCAGAACAACAATAAAATCTACCCAAGTGTATAATTAAAAGAAAACCAATAAAGTCAGCATTGTTTAAACAAACAAACAAAACATGTCTTGCGTGTTTAGACTGGACGAAAACATGTCAAAACTCATTAGCCCTCAGAAAATTAAACGGGCATTCTTAGCAGATAATGACATAAAACCATCTTTATAGGTTCATTTTGTCTGATCAAGTGAAAAAGAAGATAAAATTTAACGGTGATTCATTTTATATATCGTCCCTCATTGTTATTAGCAGGTGATGCTATAAATTTAACCTGTAAACTTTAATGGACATTCATTTCAGAGGGACTTTAAAAATACACAATCATAAGCAGACACTTGTGATAGGTTGCAACTTAAATGGAATATGTATAACAAGTAAACCTATTGCTATTCCTGTATGAATAACTTGAGACGCAAACATTTATGGCATTTGGCTTTGTTATTGCATGTAACTGAATACTGACGTGAAATAAGCCGTGTGCAAACAGAAAAGATAGAAAAAAGACGTTGCTCTGATATCTACACTAAGGCAGGAAACAGAACAGCTTGTCTGTGATCATCGCAAGTCTGCCTCAAAAAGTCTCCCACAGTAAGGATGCAAATCATGCAAACTGACTCTGCAAACTTCAAAACACATTTTCTCTGACAAACACAAACTAAAGATGCCGTATGCACTGATTTTCACTGGACATTATACATTCGTACTAAGGATTTAATTAATTCATTCTTTTTTTTTTTTTTTACAGGATTTTTGTATACAGCAAAAATTAAGCAGAAGAGACATCTCTGCTCTCCACATGGGATATTGTCTGTGTGAGCTGTAATGAGAGGAGCCGGCCTCCAACTTGGTGTCGGAGTAAGCTAATGAATAAAGATGATGACGCTGCAGACAGACTTCTGCTTAATTAGCCTTTGAAGAAGTTGCTACAATAATATAAAAAAAAAAAAATGTGGCAAAATCTTATACAATTTCAATAAAGTTTCAATTTTCTGTATTTCAGAAATGTAACAAAATTAATTGGTCATAAAACTTGTTTACATGTTTGTCTATATATAAACACACAAGAGTTGAGGGAACTCGGGAAAGTAGTAAAACAAAAGATTGCTTAGCAATTTTAATAAAACTATATTCTGAATGTCCATATATACATAACAGACATAAGTGTGGTCATAATGCCTAGTAGCTGTCTAAATTCCAAAGTGCTTCTGTAAGGTTTTCTATGCAAGAGCAACTGTTTTATCTGTATAGTGCCCTTAACCTGACATCAAACTCAATTAATTTTTTTTATTTTTTTATTTTATTTCTGCACTGAAGCAGTGTCTTGCATTCGCAATCGTTAAGTTGCAGTGCACTGAAATGCACAGCATCGTTCAAAAACCCAAACTGGTGATTAATTATTTTTCTATATCTTGACATATTAGCTTGAAATGACATTTTACTTTTCCAGAGCTTCAAATCCAAAAAGAGCCATAATACACACACTGTATATAGTGAGTTTCTAAAAGCAAATTATTTCAATTTGTTTTCTTGCATAACAAACTGCCTCTATTCTTCATCTTCCGTTAATGTGAGAACCCTAATGATTCCAACGTATGGACAAACATATCTTTTATTAAACAATACTAAATTGTTTTTAAAAAGTAATAAAATAAGGGCTCATTTGGGATATCTCTGCTGTTTTTCTCAGTCTGCACTCTGAAAAGTGGGTGCTAGTACAGCTGTTTGAGCAGTGAGCCGACTTTTCCTTTGCTCCCTCTCCCAAATATGGATGCATTGAATTTCACATGGGAGCTCTAAGAACTAAGTTCTCCCAATAACTCTACGCCTCTCTACCTGACACACACACGCTGCACAGACACACTTGCATTCATATATATATATATATATATATATATATTTTTTTTTTAAGTCTGCATATTTCTTTTTTATGTACCACGCACTAAAAAAAGCTCATAAAAATGTTGTAAACACTGTCATAAAACCAGAACACAGCATCATGTGAATACAAAGTGACAAGTATTTATATACAAAAACAAACTCGTCTCAGCCGTGTGTATGCCCACGACAATATGAAGTTCTTTTTTATTTGAACGATATCCACATCCCAAACAAGTCTGAGTTTTCAACTACTGATCGGCACCAGTGCGGTAATCCTGAACAGACGTAATCCTCACACCATTCCCATAGCGACCCGATCAGGAGTCGTCGGTCCAGTCTTTACGGATATCCACAAGTCCTCGCTGTTGGAGGAACTCTTTTTCTTTTTCCCTGCCGACCTCGAAGAGCCACCACAGCAGCAGCAGCAGCAGCGGCAGCTGCCATCATGGCGACAGCAGCAGCAGTGGCAGCACACCACCACAGCGGTGAGGACGACCAGCAGAGGAAGCGTCAGCAGGATGACCAGGCAGACGGTGTTGTAGACCCCCTGGTTGTGTTTGTCCACAGCCAAGGTCCACAGCCAGCTGAAAAAATCCTGGACACTCTGAAACTTCCCTTCCATAACGTTTGGCCTGCGGAGCTCAGTTGCTTGAGTCGGACTCCCAGAAACGTTTTAATAAGCTTTACAGAGACTTAGAGGTCTATACTGCGATGAAAAAGAAACGCTGCCAGCACACCGAAATAACCGACTTGCGCCGCTCATCCGAGTGAGTAGCTTCAACTTTAAAAGCTGATTGATATCTCATTTAGCTCTCTGAGCACAAGTCAGTTCATCAGCCATCAGCACAAAGATTTCCAGTGACTTGACAATGAACTTCACATGCTCCTCATTCTTCGTGAAGATCCCAGATGAGATAGTTACCCCGAGGCACTGCTCTATGTGACGAACCTGTCCAAACTTGTGCTGTTCTGTTCCTCTTTGGACGTTCACCTTACAGATGCTGTTAGAACGCGTCTGTTTTGCTCTTATAAGGACCAAAACACTGCTTGCTTGTAGGAGTGTCTTTTCTTGAAATTGCCTTGTTGTTGTGATTTAATCTGGAGGGGGATAAAAAAAAAAATTAAGCTGAGTTTGTTTATGCAGGTCAGCATTCCTCTAATTGTTTTCTCAAGCCCTCTTGCCCTTTAGCTTGCGGTTTCGTTTTGTCACGCTGCTGAATTGTTGAGGCTGCGAAACAAACAGAAGAAAAGTCAAATTAACACAGACAGAAATTTGCTTTCAGGCAGACGGGGCTTATCTTTCTACCCTCTTTGGCTCTCCCTGACTCCAATCCATCTTTCTGCCTTGAAACATCTCCACTCCTGCTCCCCTTCCTCTTGTCAATGTCAGCTTAGAATATCGTTTTTTCTGTTCAGCTTTTCTTTCATTAAATTTGCAGAGAAGTCATTCAGGATTCAGGGCAGATCCCTTCAAGGGTCCCGCTGAGAGAAGACGGAGGCAAGGCGGAAAAAAGGGAGGACAAAATCGAGGGGAGATTGCGTCTGAGGGAAGGCGAGAGAGAGACAGAGGTAACCAATCTTCCTAAGAGTCCCGCTGAGATGGAGAGTGTGACAGAGTGTCAGAGGAAACTAGGAAAGAGAGGGCAGAAAGGCCAGAGTGAGACCTGTTAAAGTAGACTTTTCTGGATGTATAGTGCTGTAAAAAGTTTTTGCTTCGTTACAGATTTCTTGTTTGACCTTTTATTTGTCTCACAAGTATTTAAAATACCCTCCAATTTATGATTATGCTTAATCAAAGAAAAAAAAATAATTTCCCTATATAAAAATATATTTGCTTATGTTTAAAAGTGTGATTTAACACGTTTGATTGGTTCAGATTCACTGGCCAAACTGCGGTCTGATTACTGTAAAAGCTGTAAAATCAAGAAACCAGTCTGTTTGAAGCATGAAGTGACAAAACATCCCAAAAAGAAAGATGTGATGTCCTGGTGCATCCAAATGCAACATCAGATGAGAAACATCTACTAACACCAAAAGTGGGGAACTTTCCTGAGATAAAGCTCGTTCTAGTATAAGACAAAAGAGAAGAGACAAAACTTTTACAAGCCAGAAATGGAAAATTTTGGAAAAAAAACAAAAACAGATGACCTGAGAAAAAGAGCATCTAATCAAAACCCAGAGACGGTGTTTGATGGTCTGAGGTTGATCTTCTACTGAAGGACTTGGACAACTTGGAAGTGGAACCTTTTCTTTTTTTTTTCTCTTGCTAGCACCAAATCTTGAAGAATATCAGGTCTGTGATCTTATACTAAGGTATTAAGCAGGATCACAACCCAAAGCACACCAGAATGTCCATTCCAAAATCTTTGACTAGTTATAGTCAAGTTTATTTGTATAGCACATTTCCACGTCAGACCTCCTAATGAAAAATCATCAAGCAAATACACATGAAGTACGTTGATTGATGTTTCACTTACTAATCAAAGGCAACTCTAAATTAAGGCTTAAAACTAATCTACTTAAAATCTGGACTTACTGTTAATTTGATTTAGATAATGTGGCTTCATCACATAAGACATTCATTTTTAAGAACCGACCTGTCCGGCTGAATTAAAACAATTTGGCAACAAAGAGTGGTCTGAAATTTCTTCACAAAAAAAGACTCTCTGCCAGTCATTGCAAATGAGTGACGGACGTTGTTTCTGCAAAGAGCTTCACAACTACGTATTAAGTTTAGGGGGGATTTTTTTTTCCCACACAGGTTTGGATGTCTCTCCCCACCCCCGTAAAACATTTAATTAAACTTCCAAAGCCTGATTTTTATCTTTAATCAGAATATCACTGACTGACTTTAAAACTCATTTGATGATCCGAAACGTTTGCTTTAAATGTGAACAAAAAGGCTGAATAAATCTGCGAAGGAGTGAGTTCTTTTCCTCAACCGTACAACACTAATGGCTCCCGTCGCAGCGGAGGAGTGAAATCTGCCCTCGAAACACGTTGCTTCCATTTGACCTGTTTAACTTATTAAGCAGCTCTTCAAAAAAGAACTTTCTGCTTCGGATGTGCAAAATTAAACTCGGCACAGAAACCAAACTGCTCCTCTTTGTAATGAAGCGGTTTGAGTCTGAACCCCTTGAGGCAACATCTTTTGTTTAAATTGTTTTTTTTTAAGTAGTTTCAAACACCATTTCACTCAAGTGTTCTCTTTTAGATGCTCCGTCGCTTTCAATACTATTTGCATTCTGGCTGCAGGAAGGGCAGAAGATTTTCACCTCACATTACCTTGCTCCTGATAGAGAGAGAGAGAGAGATAGAGAGGGAGAGAGGCGATGATGCACCTGCAAGAGGAGAGCAAATAGATTTGGCTTTGCTGTCAACGTGCATTACGCCTCATGTGTGAAATACGTTTATCCGCAGAGAGCCACTAACCTTCCCCCACAAACCCAAGTTCATGTGCTCAACAGGAAGTCACTCAAAGTGTCTAAATACACAAGCGGAGATCTCAAGAAAAGACAATAGTCGGGTTGCAGTTATTTTGGAGCGTCATCTTGTTTAGAATCAAACAAACAGATTGCTATGTATTTCATAATATCACATGAATGTGCACATGTGATATTATGTGCACATTCATGTTTGCCATGAAATTAGGTTTGTGTGTCTAGATGAGTGCACTGACTGAAAAAGGGGCGAGTTCCCCTTTAAGGAACTTTGAAACAAAGGCAACATATGACTTGGATTCCCATATCATTATTAGCTGTGGAAAATTATCATTTACTCTCAAGAAAACTGGATTCAGACTATCACACTTCATCCAGATTCTTGTACCTTGACTTCCAAATTTGAGACAAAACTTAGTTTCACCCTTTACAAAAAAGCCTTGTGATCAACTCGTCTTTCATTTTGCCAGAGTTTCAAATCACATTGGTGTGAAAGTTTAACGAGAATCCATAAGTTTGGATCAAAAGCGTCCTTTAGGATTGTATTTCTCTTTGTTTTCCCATCAGTTTATCCAGTCATATTCATCTTCTGTTGCCATGGTTAAATCGATGTATAATTTCACAACTAAAGGTAATTCACAGCTCACACACAGTTTCACCATTTCTGAGAAATGCATCAGAAAAACCAAATCAGCACTTCCTTTTATCGTATTATGCTGACACCTAATTTCCACAGACTTAAAGTACTGTACTATAAACCTTAAACTAAGAACCTATGTCATTCTGGAATTTTTTTGTCTTAAGAACTCAACTTACTAATAACAGCAGTGGATGGGGGAAAAAAAAAAAAAAAAAAAAAAAAACTTGCGCTAATTCTGGACGTATAAAATTCCCTACACGTGGGGGCTGCTGTTGTCTTTGCTTCATCTTTTAAGATAACTGGCTGCTGGTACATGTTGTGATGGGTCTTATAGAACTGCAGCACATTTGTGTGCATTGGATCTTACTCACATTAAAAACATGACAAGTCAAAGTCACAGAGCCGTGTGTTCGTGGGAGAGACGAAGCCACAAATTAGGGGAGGTGTTGGTTTAGTCTGGTCACGTAACAAAGACAGCAAATAATGAATCATTGGGTAAAGTCAGAGAATGGAATGAATAAGTCTTCAGTTCTTTACCGGAAAAAAAAAAAAAGAAATAGATCACTACAGCAACACTGTTAGGACAATCAGAAGATTAAAAGAAAACTGATAGTTCAATCTGAACCTACTTTTTCAATTTGTTTCTACGAAAAGATAACAATCGTTATGCTGTATACACAGTTAGACTTTTTTTTTTTTTGTAAACTGCTTACATTGTTTCATGCTTGGACTTAGATAACCAAGGCCACTGGCAGTGAGAATGACAGTCTTATCCGAGGTTTTATTTTGTGACGTTATGGAAGCACAAATTTAAGCAAAACATTCAGACTTGAAAGTCAACTCTGGCCTTTAACCATATCACATCACGTCTTTCAGTTATCTCGCCGAGATGCCTTTCTTGACTTTAAGTGGCCTCTTCACTTTCTCATGACACCGTGCTCTCCTTGAGCAACTGATACACAGGAAAAGACCATTTCTGAGGCACACAAAGCCAGGAAGGGGCTGAGAAGAATGTTTTGATTGCACCGAAATGGACCCTCCGCTGCTTTTTAGGGAGCATGTGTGACCTAAAAGGCAGAGCAGCGACAGAAGGCATCGCAGGAATCTTTAATGATTTGCCCTTGAGCACACAGTCAGAGCAGATCCCTCTTTATTCACCATCGATAAGTACGGAGGGCTTGGACATTTTGCTCTTTAATTTAGGAACTGTTCTCACTGTTTGACACTATAGCCAATAAAACCTAGCCTGTTTGCCGTCACATAGGATTACCAGAATTCTATATGTTATCAATGTAATTGTAATCATTTCTTTCTTTCTTCAAATTTGCCACATTACACATATGCTTAAACAAATCAGAAAAGCCAATGACGTGACGTAATGATTTTTATGAGATTCTGAACCTTGTTGCATAGTGTCATTATTCACAAGAGCACAAGTCCCGTCTACACCCGGAGAGGAAGAAAACATCACTTCAAAAGCAACATAAAGATTTTGGAGTAATGTCTCCAAAAGACATTAAGGACACCCATCCAACAGAGAAAGAATCGGGGCTGCACGATCACCCCAAAAGGGGTGTTTTGCAGGAGGGACAGGAGAGCTTCCCAAAATAGAAGCTCGACTTTCAAAAGGAAAGAACAACACCTGGGAATATTACAGCAACATTTCTTCTTCAACCAAATCAGTCACAAAGCCTCAAGCCTATAGTGTCACTCATTGTGGTTAAAGTTGAAAAGGTGTGTACAAGCAAGACCGCCTACAAACCTGACTCACACCAGTCCTGTGAGGAGGAGTTGAGTCAAAATTAGTGCAAACTATTTTTAACAGTCCTTCCAAATACTAAAGGGCTTCTACATTTGTGGAAAGTAAAAAAAATAAAAATTAAAAAATTAAAAAAAAGATGTATCTGGTATTTAGCAACTAAAAGTAATTTTAGTAATTCTGCATGAAGATGTTAGTTTGAGCTACGCATATTTTTATAAGGTCTACGTATGTGAACATTTAATTTCAAGTCAACTGCAAAAGAAAGTATTTTGTTCCAGAGGACATGAGTCGACAAAAAAAAAAAAATCATTTTTCTCAGGTATTCTGAAGTAATATTAAGCAGAACCATTACACTTCCGGCTTGTGTGATCTCGATCCTAACTGAGTGAAATGAGTGAGTCTGAGGACATTCGTGAAGTGAGAAGTAAAGGAAGCTGTCATTCTATGAAATAGCTAAATATACACTCAAGCACTGAAAGTTAAGCATTTCAGTTCAAGATACATATTATTGGGAGCTTTTGTTTAAAAAGCCCAAAAGGCTCTGTTACTGACATTCTGGAGAATTCAAAGGCAGGAAAAAACTCATCAGCGCATTGTTGCAACCTGTCAGACATCCTGCTGTGTCTAACCACAGTCAAAACAACTGTTGTTTTTTTGTTTTTTTAACGGAGTCTGGAGTTAGAAACGTCAGCTTTCTGTAAAGTCGTCTCACAAACTCAAATACATCACTTAGAACTACTTTAGAGAAGCTATGGGCATTCAAGAAGTGCTTAAAAGCAGCACCTTACCCCGCAGGCGCTTCTGTGGCAGCAGGTCAGGTCACCCCTCTTGTCTAATCCAGTCAGCTGCTCAGACTTTTGCTCCTTTCAGTTTAGCATCTGGCTTCTGCTGTGTTCTGTTCAGTCCTGGAACCTCTTACCCAAACATCTTGACAAGTCTTCACTTTCTGTTCCTGTTTTGCTCTCTCTCTACCCGTGTTTTCCGTACTCCTCCTCCTCCTCCCCCTCCTCTTTCTGTGAGTGTGTGTGTTTTGGTCCCTGCCCACTTTGTGTAAGAATGGGCCCTCTGTCTATGGTTATGTTTCCTGCACGGTGCTGGATTCTTGCGGTCGCCATACTTTCCCCACATAACAAGCACGGGGTGACATCAGCCAGAAAGGCAGAAAGCTCAAGCAAATTCATGACGAATCTTATATTTTCGAGCACAAAAGTTCTCAATGGAAGTAGTTAGAAATAAACTTCCCCTACTGCGTTACATTACCTGACATGAAGACCTTGCAACACCAGGATATGTTGCAGGAAAGGTGGAGACACGTTGCATAATGACAGAACAAGAGTCCACCCATCCCTAATTCCCAAATCGAGAATAAAAAAAAGGGAAATGAAAACGGTCATGCTGCTGAGAACAACAGCAGGTGAAAGAGTCGGATGAAAGCAAGATATGAATGTGACATGTCATGTGAAGTGTGTATACTCACAAACCTCGACTTTCTGCCTGTGGCACTGTGGTCAATGCTCTCTCTTAGCTCAGTCAAGCAAAATAGGATTTTGTATTCAAGTAAGAAAGGGACACAGAGGGGTTCATCTCTCCTCCTCTAAGGAAAAGCCTTTGAGCTTTGGTGTTCTGACTTATGAACTGTAAATCTGCTCACATAATGTACAATGTGAGCCTGAGTGAATTCAAAAGCGGCTTTGTGTTAGCCTGTACGGTGTAAAAGTGTTCATGCTGTTTGAATGTTTCCATAGTCTGATTGAATTAAAAAGCACAAACTTTAACTTCCATTTGCTTGTGTAAATATTTACGTCTCTGTTCAGATAAGACTTTAACTTTTTGGCTTTGACCAATGCACATGCATCGAAATGGTCCATGTCAAACACTTTCAGCATCTTAAAATGACCAAGTGAAAGTCCAGATCTACATGTATTTGATAATCCTGTTGACTTGAGAACTGGTATTTACAGAAACTGCATCTAGTCTGACTGATGCTGTGCTAATTTATAAAAATCGAATTGTCTGTCTTTTGGAATCCTTACGTGCAAAGCTGGAAAATACATTAAACACACTATGTTAAATGATTTCCATCTGTAACTGCGGAGAAAAATAGTGCTACAGAGTATTAATCTATGGGGGATAAATAAAAAATGTGCTCCATATTTTTGGGATTTAATCTAAAAAAATAAATAAATAAAAGGCATGAAAAACCTGTAACCTTTACCAAAATGCTCCACTTTGTACTGGTGTTTCACATTCAATTCCAGTTACACAAATTAAAGTACATGGCTGCAATGTAACAAAATGTAAAAAAAAAAAAAAAAAAAAAAAAAAAAGCTGCAGACATTTGAATAGTTTTGCAAGAAGTATCTCCAGGCTATAAAGTTTAACTATTTACAGTTCCCTTAACAAATGGTTTCTTTGTTTACTTCAAATAAAGTCTGAAGCATGATCACAGCACAGCTGCGACCGTGTGATAATGTACTGTCTGCAGCACTTCATCTGATAAACAACAAAAATAAATAAATACACACATAGCTTACTTCCTGATCAACTGAGTGAACTTTCAGTGTGCTCCTCTGTGTCTGCAGGGCATGGTTTCAAGAGATTTGATGAGGCAAGTCTCACCACATCTTGCAGGTGTGCCTGACTCTCAGCCATTCACACACACACACGCACGCACACACACACTGTAATGCGCAGTACGAGCCCAGAGGGTGCTGCCTGACTGGCAGTGTGTTCACAGTGAAACTAGGCCCAGCCCAACAGCTGTTAAGGCTTGAGTGTGTCCAGTCATATCGAGAAAGAGTTGATTAATGGCCTCGGCAGAGCAACACTTCCCCTGATGGAAATTCATCTTTAGGGTACTTTATATGAAAATCATTTAGACGTGTAGATCCCATTTGCAGCTTCGGAAACCAGTGCGCTGAAGTCATCCTGTATGCATGGATAGACATTTAATCTGGTAAAGATAGTTGAATGTTTGATTCTGAAAGTTCTGGATGTTAGATGCTACTCGGTTGCTCTCGGCAGTAAGAATGAGTAACTGGATAAACGTTATCCAGTTATTCATGGGGGATATAGTTTACAATATTTTGCCATTTCTTTGATAGAAACAGTATTACTCTTATAAAATAAGCTCTCCATACATTTTCCTACTTTCCGGAACACTGCATTCTCAATTTTGACTGCACTGACCTCTTGTATATGTCCCATTTCCTCTGTGAAACCTTACTCTCACTTCATCCTGCTTTGACCTGGCGCTATAATGGGTGTAGCTGCCATCTGGTTTTCCACAGTGGATCTCACCTAGGAGGGAAAAGCTCAAATAATACATCCTTTTATCCAACACAGGTCTATGGCTGAACAAATTACAGGAAAGACCACTGAGCTTATGTTGGATCACTGGTCAGACAAGCACGATAGCAAAGGCAAAAAGTAGCTGTGACATTACCAGGAGCATTAACTAAAGGCTTATGAAATTACTGGGCCATGTAAGAGAGCAGTACCGATCACAGCGACCGTCTGGCTCTGACAACACACTAACGTGAGCCAGAAAGGATCCAACAGTGAGTGCTTCTGTGAGTTCTTGTATGTGAGTGCTAATGAAAAGTGACTAAAATGAGGTTGTAGTGGGATCTGACAAGTGTCCAGGAATAGCTCGGCCAATAAAGTCTCCTCAGGGACAGACCTGACGAGTGACTTAGCCGTGCAAAATGTTTGAATCCAGGTAACACGATGGGAAAACGCATGTTTTCACTTTATAAGGAATTGCTTCTTGTGCTGCATAATCCAGCTATTAGTTGCCATGTAAACTGAAGGTTTTCACAAGGGGTTCCTTGTTGCACATGAAGTCAGACTGCTATTTAAGCATTTTATTACATAAGAATCCCAGCATAGTTCTCACATGACAAACGCAGCTTTCTTAAGCTTGATTTCATACCCTGGCTACATAAAAATAAACAGAGAGACGCAATCCACTTGAGGAGTGGAAAGTATTTTTCTTTAGCAAAGGCTGACCATCAATCAACAAAGACCTTTCAAGTTCCTCGTTGCTTGTCTCTCATTTCCAGACAGGGAAGCAGGAAAATAATGTCCTGTGGGATTGTAGAGTCACACTGTTGAGGTGTTGATGTTTAGGGTTTCCTAGGATATACAGACCTATGGAAAAAAAAATGACTAAGCAAAATGCAGCAGATAAGCTATTCTGTGTGCATTCAGAAAGGCAACATGTTTGCCCTGTATTATTGCTCTTTCTTCATCACTTGAAAACAGACTCTGGCTCAAGTTTCTGAGAAGGCAGATAACCAGTCTGAAAAAAAAAAAAACCACAAACCACAAAATGACCTTATGTGGTCATACAACAATAAACTATGTCATGAATGCACTTCCCTGTCTTGTTTCTTTTGAGTGCGTGTGTGTTTAGCATTTCTCATCTTGTACAGTCAGTTTTTTTCAAAGTTGAGAGGACCTGCGCCTTTGGGACCGAAAGCCAAAGCTTCATGTATAAAGGAAGTGTTTGTTTTTGGGGTCAGGAGTTAGGTTAGATTTAGGGTTAGGCAATGTACTGATGATGGTTAGCTGTAGGTCATGGTTAGGTTATAGAAATTGATTTTAAAAATGAACAAAAGTAAATGCAAAGTTTTTTGTGAAGATGCATTGCCTGGACACAAAATGGTGAAAGTTCTCTCTACATAAAATAAATAGTTTTGCAACTGGTTACACAGTTTTTTGTTTCAACGCTGTAATTAGCAAGCAGATTGCACAAAATACTTTAAATGCAGACAAAAGTGCAGCCTTCTAGTTCAGGAGATCAACTTGTCCTCTCTTAAAGTAGGGATTAATCTAGTGCCTTTCCATATACCCCTTGGCCTAAATGTTATCATTACATTACGTTTTGCCCCGACAACCAAAATCTTTATTGTTACAGACTTATACGAAATGTGGTACGCATGTCAGGCATTCTGGCATCCAAAATACAATTCAGTGCAACCAGCTGCCTCTAGATATAACAGAGGCAGCTACACCATCTTTAAAGTTGATGGAGCTCTAAAACGCCTTATCAGCTTTTCTTGTCAAATAACTTAAGCTTGGGTTATTTAAGTCCTTACTTAAATCACCAGGGTCACTAATATTGAGAATGTGATGTTGAAAGTAGATATCACTTGTGTGATTTCTTTAAAAGTATATTAATAACATCTAATATGAAGACTTCAGAAGTTTGTTCAAAAACAGAAGGATGCAGACCAAGGACCACACCAGAGAGGTCAGAGTTAAAATTGCAGAGAAGCAAGGGTTAGGCTATAAAGCAAGATCCCAAACAACATTCAAAGGCTCATTGTCCAGTCCAACGTCTAAAAATTAGAAGAGTTAGCCACAATTGCAAAGCTACACATGGCTTTCTACCGAAGCTGGCAGGCCAGGCAAAAAGAGCATTAATAAGAGAATCAGCAAAGCGGCCCATGGTGATTCCCGAAAACCTTCAGTGATTGACTGAATCTCCAGCTCAGGTGGAAAAGAATGTAATAACGTTTTGCCGTACACTCCACAAATCTTATTTTATTTAGGGGAGGAAAGATGATGCCATTTTTGAAACAAAGTTATAAAATGTTTTTTTTCTAGCGGGTTGCTACAAGCCCTGTAGCAGATATGACAAACGTGGACGTGGTCAGATGATCTGGTCAAAGGATCTCAACTAGGTGGAAAATGCTGAGTATGGCCTGCAAACAAACATCCACCCTTAACACACTATTCCCAAAGGAAAGTATGTGGGCAGTACTTTCATGTTGTGGGGATGGCTTTCTTTAACATAGAGAAGCTGGTCAGAGTAGGCAGGAAGATGGATGAAGCTAAATGCAGAACAATCCTGTAAAGACGCCAAAAGACTTAAGACTGGCGTGGAGGTTCGCCTTCCAGAAGAATAACACAAAGCACACAGCCCAGCCGATTTCCGTAATTTTGGGAGATCGGTGACCAACCGATACTTGTACGTGAAGCCGATCTTATACCCCCATCTTATTTACCTCAGCAAAGGTCTAAACATCAACCACAGTCTTCTTCTGCTCTCCTGTCAGATAGGTTTGACTGATAGACTGGCTCACCAGGTTATGGCTGCATGTTTGCAGTTAACAATAATCACCGCACAATTGACAACTCAGCAACTTTCTTGCAATAGCAACATTTCAGACAAAACAAAAAAAAAAAAAAAAGATCTGTCATGTAAAATCCCAACAAAATTTGCTGAGGTTTGCGGATGTAATGTGACAAAATGGGAAAAGGTTGAAGAGGGATGAATTCTTTGTAAGAATACTGCCACTGGATGAAAACTATCTTGACACAACGCACGCAATGTCTTACAATATTTAAATAAATCTGAGCTTATTATATTGTCTCCCTTCCAGCAACTTTCTACTACAATGACATAAACAACTCCCATGCAAAATGTATGCATCTTATTCTCACCCAATGAATATCTTAGTGGAGCATTGTTAAGCAAGTGAGGAAGATGTTACGAGAGGTTGGAAAAATAAATCATGAAGAAAAAATGCATTGCTTTCCTTAATCATCTAAAAATGATGTATGAAAATGAAATAAGAAAATTATTTCTTTTATTCTTTTCTTAATTCTTATGTAGTCAAGCTCTACATCTATCTAAGCACAAAGCCATGAGCTCACGTCTACATTTATAGGTCAGCTTATTAAAGGGAGGCCATAGTGTGACACTTTTAGAGATAGCTTTAGCCTTTTAGTTGGTCTAAATCTAAAAAGTAAACAACTCGCAAACACTTACACAGTAGAAATTATTATGAGTGTTTGTCAGCAATTTTAATTAAAGGTAACCGTGAAAACAAACCATGGGGGCAACAGGAGCTCTACCCACTCTTTGGTCTTACTTATTCAAATATGCTGACAAATTTAATTACCAGTGTTTCATTTGGAATAAAACCATTATAACAATAAGAATACAGGTCCCTCTGAAAGCATAAACAGCATAAAGTTAACCAGCATGCCAATCCCAACCCCACTTTCAGCCCCACTGAAGTTGTCAATGGGCAAATCTTCATGTCTCCCTTGTTTCTGTGATTTATGAGAGGCCCTGTCTGTTCATGCTTTCCCATTCCAACTCACGGCACTCTGAGCATCAATAAATGTCTGATAAAAATCAAGCTGCTCACCGGCCAGTCGCCCAATTATGCCCCAGTGTTTACAGCTCCATCACAGCGAGAGCCTAACTGGGAAATCTGGGCTGCACCTCCCTCTTATTCAGATGACTGCCATGGCCTGTTAACTTTCTGGGCTCAGTGAGATGTAAGAGACTCAGGGAGAACACAGGAGGCTGCGGGTGGGCCACAACGCCGCTTTTCATCAGCCTCACATCACGGCCAGTTTTGTGTTCAATGCTGTCCAGAGATGTGGATATTTTACCAGATGGATAGAACTGAACTGGTGTGCTTTTTGCTGATGAAAAGCAACAAAAAAGTAAATTAAAAAAATGATGGAATAAACCAAGAGGATGATTTGCATAAAAGAAATGAGCCCTGCTTCTTTAACCATGCAGAGCTAAAAAGAAGAAGCTGTTCATGCATCTGCACAAAAATCTAATTTTCCTAAATTAGTTCTGCATTATTGATCTTTTTAGTCAGGATGCATGAATAATTACATTTTGGATTAGATTTATACATATTAGATTGAATTTTCTATTTAGTCTCTGGAGGTTTTTGACCAGCTAGACTTTTGTCATAAAACACCATTTCCAAAGGATTTTGTATCATCATAAACAGAATCTCCAGAATTACTAGAATTCAGTGTTTTCTCCAGAGACTGCATCATAATTTGGTCCAATTAGGTTGCAAAACTACTTAAATAGAGTGACTGTTAACTTGTGTTAAAAATAACTGCACTGACTGAGACTCCAGTAATGCCAAATCTTTGAAACTTGACTGGCTTAAGAACAGCAGGCCTTATGTTGCCTGTATCCTTTCAGACCGTGGAAAAGAAAGAAAAACTGCTGCAAAGACGCAAAAGTCATTTGCTGCTCTTTTTATTGAATCTGTAAATTGAGTTTTTATGCAAAACCAAAACAACACAAAACACGTCCTAATTTCTTCGTCTCAGATACCAACTTTCTTACCAGAGTATATGCCAAACAAATACTCCAAGCCTGAAACCAATGTTGTACGTTGGAGCAAAAATGGTAAATTGATTAAATGTTGTTTGTTTTTGTTTTTTTCCAGTGGAGATGTCATAGTAAAATGGCTTTAAGTCCTTGATGTTTCTCTGTGTAGGGAAACTACTGATGAATTTTAAATGTTCTTTAGAGCTACTTTTTCACAGGGATTAGTTCTTGTAGCTTTTGGCATGCCAAAGTTCACAGTTTTATTAATGTTGCACCTCAACAGAGCAACTGCAGTAGTGGATAAGTAAATGTGTTAAATATTGGTGCAAATGATCATAAGCAAGGTGACACTTCTTTGCTGCTGAAAAAACATAAAAGCTAAAAGTAATGTCTGTTCAGTAACTTGAAAAATATAAAGAATTTAACTTTAAATTGTTTATATTTATATGCAGTAACAGCAATTAGTTACTTTTTATTTTTACCCTTTAACACTGAGTCAGACTCAAACCTGTGAAAAACACCAAACTATGTAAGTTTAACTCTAGACAAACAACAGGCTAAATTCAATTAAAACTGAAGAGAATCAACTAATGACACCAGAGGCATTTCTACTTAAAAAAAAAAAAAAAATATATATATATATATATATATATATATATATATATATATATATATATATATATATATATATATATATATATATATAAAACACACTGTTACAGGATGAAATATCTATGGCCCTTCACACAATTTAACCCCAAAATTAGAAGGACTTAACGAGGTTCAGCTGCAACCACAACTCCAAACAAAACCTGGATTTATCTGACAATGAGACACTCAACAAAATATTGATATGCTCAAATATCTGAGTCAGCAAACAGGCGGCTCCCTGTACAACACCACATCAGGAGGGCCATCTGACCCAGCAAACGTCATGATATCAACAACATATTAGCTTTATAATAGGAAAAGAAACTCAAACAAGGCAACAAGGGCAACATTAACATTACCGATTAAAATAAAGAAATGTTACCAATAATCCAGAGTAGCATTAGCCTTATGCTAACTGAGCATCGTAAGCATAAAAACACAGCAATGTTGTGCAGCTGATTAACAGAAAAACTAAACAACGAAAAAGAGAGCAATATGGTTGCTAAAACTAATAAAGCACACTGAGCGACGGAAGCTGTAGCTTACCGACCATCTGTAAAATCCTCTGCATTGTCATTCAAGGTGGGGATTTAAGATTCCCTCTGCTGCCATTGTCGCCATTTTCAACTTTATTACCATAGCAACACAGAACTTATCGGGCATCTACTATGACAGGGGGCACCGTTCTGACCGCCCAAAAGACATTGACTTTAGCGATGCTGATTGGCCAAATGTTTATTATTTTTACCTAGCAACCACACACGATTGGCTGGTTAGCTTCCTCCAGAAAACAGCTAACAGGAGTCTGTCCGGGAAAATTCTCTGTTGAATAAGAAGTGGTAAGGTTGCGTAAGTAATTCAGATTACATTGAGATACACTATTTAGGAAAATTGGCCATTTTATTATTTTTTAATTAATATTTATAGATCATTTTTAAATCCCCACCCTTCTGCCCTACCCAGAAACAACAAATGATGGATGGCAGACATTTATCCACATCCTTGTTCAAATTTCTGCATTTTTAAAGCCATACTTGCTACAGTCTGATTGCAAACAGCATGTTCTCACTAATATGTTGTTGAAACACCTTTAGAATGAAAACAATATTCAGTTTTTATTTTACTAGGAGTTTATCAGATTGCCACATCCTGGCTTTTTGATATTGCCTAACTCCTTTGCCTTTGTTGTAAAGCCTTAAAAGTTTTGGCTCAACAACTAGTTCATTATTTCATCTGTATTGAAAAATTTGAGAAAAGCAGCCCCAAAGCATGATGCTGCCACCAACATCTTTCACTGTAGGGCTATGTTTAATGCTGCTCAGGTCTGTTTTTGTGTCAAACAAACCACAAAGAATAATGGCACAAAAGCATAGGTTGGTTTCACTAGAAAACAAGATTTTGAGATGTTAATTAAAAAAATCATTAAAAAATACTAGAGATTATTGTCATACATAGAAGATCGGTGACGTTAAAGGGTGTAGCAGGAAAGACTGCCACCTGCTGGATGCAATAATAATACTACAAAACAAGGTGCTTAAAAGTATATTAAAAAATAAACACCATTGACATAATACTGGTAACATTTAGTAAAAAGTTGGGTTATTATTGCATTATGTTAGTTATAGATCAATACCAGAAGTGGTTATCAGCAGTGGTTTGCACAGACATTATGGGGGGCAGGTGCTCAGGTGGAAAAGAAGACCATGAAACTATGTCTCCACTTTTCAGCACCATTTTTATGTCTTACACAGCCACTGTGGACTTATTTAATGTTGCTTACAGCTTCAGTGACTGTCAGGCAATGTTCCTCGGAGGAATAACAAGATGACAAGGCAGTCAAAGGCATAAATGAACCAAGCAGCTACTTGGCGCCCCACATAAATGATTGAATTTATGTGGGGCTCTAGAATGTCACAATTATAGAGCCAGACTATGGCTCTAGAATTATGACATTTGTTTGCTGCAAATGAAAATCCTATGAAATTTGATTTAACGAAATCAAGAGACGTGAATTCAAAAATTTCAGTTTGGTTCATTTTGAAAGATTAGTCCAGATAAATCAGTTTGGGTGTTGTGTTACCATAGCTGCAATCTTATGGTATGAGCTTAATCAATTGTGTTTCAACTTGGTTTGTTCTCAAATACATCTTGACAAATAATAACCAGTTATCAGTGATTGTTAAATGCGCCGAGATCTGCCTGACTGGAGCGGAGAGATACAAAAGCCAAGAGTTTTCTGCGTGACTGCAGGGCGAGTCCAACAGCTTCTCCATGGGTCATGACAATGACTCACTCGGGAAATCCTTGATAGTTTTGTAAACTAATCCTCCCCTGACCTTAATTACTCACACCCTGGGTAACACCATTTACTAATGTGTTTTAAAAAAATATGAAGAATTCAAAAGTCTGAGATATAGTTCTTCACTAGTACTTGGAAGATTTATTGTTACAGTCTGCTCTGTGTCTGATGATAAATTTGAGTTATTTTCCAACCTTGATCATCACATTTTAATATTTCAAATTGGTAATGATTGCTTTGTCTGCATTTGTGCTCAAGTTGAGGCAATAACATACTTTCTTTTAGCCTTTATGAAGAATTATGAAGATTTAACAAATTTGTCTCAGTTCTTAACTTGAAGAAGGAAATGTTTTATTAAATGTTTATTTCCCTTTATTTTGCCTTGAAAGCAATAGCGTATAGTTGAACTGAATCAAAGTACAAAGATATTCCTTTTTTAATCTAAAAACTGCAATTAGTACAGCATTTGGTTTTGTGAAGCATTTTGAGAAATCAGCTAATCCCTCTGACCTTTGCTATTGCAGAACAACTGCTGTGTTGCTTATTTCTTTGTGTTTTAGTTTAATTTATTCAGAAACTTCACAAAGCATAGTTATTTACCAAGTTGTTTTTGCTGACCAGTCACCTGAATGAATAATTAGTGGATAATTGGAACATGCCATGAATACACAATGCATCTAAATTTGCTGATATAAAGGTTTTTGAGAATCTAGTCTGTAAAAAAAAAAAAAAAAAATGTGGCAGAGTGTATTGCGTGTATTTACTGAAAGATGTGCACAATTTTCCGACCTGAGAAAATATTCTCCAACTTGACGGGGTTTTCAATATTTGTCTGATGAATAATCTTCAGTTACTTTTTCCATTTTTTTATCTCATGAAGTAAAATGATTATTTTAATTTGTCTCATGAGAATCTTATCTCTTTAATTAAGCAAGTAAAAGACACTCTTATCGGCTGCAGAGTGTACCATAATCCTGATATTAGTGGAATGCGATACTAATTTTGCAACAGGCTATTTGGAATGCATTGAGTATTCAATATTACATTGTGTCAGGAATTACCATTTTCAGTGTCGATAACATATTCAGCCTTTTGCGTAGACCTGCATTTTTGACACAGATGACATGACAAAGAAAAGGAAGATGAAACATATTGGGAGGATTGCACTAACAGATGAGAAAGGAGTGAGGAGACTATCAATGCCAAATTATACCGTCTTCACAATACATATAATCACTGCTGGATTTTCTACAACAGTGAAGCCCTAGAATAAATGAAAATATATATTTATTTTCAAGGAAAATAGTAATAGATTAAGAAAATGTAATGTTGACAATTTGACTGAATCAAACAGGAAGTGCTTTTGTTTTGAAGAACCACACATTTATTTGTTTTTTACCCCTGATTATATTGAGATGAAGAATGTTTGTGAGATCTGACACTTTAGATATGAGTTTACTCAAGTAACTGATGTACATGCATGTTAAAATGATCCTGGGTAGCCCTCTGCACACTTGCCAAAAACAAAAACATGGTTAACAGCCACAAAGCGAAGGAAAAACAGTCATCAAATGAGAGTATTTGAATATTTTATTAATATGTAGAAAATGTTTTAAAAAAGGAACTTTATAGTACATGTTTAAGTCAAACTAGAGCTAAATTTGACAGTAATATTCAAGGTTACCCAACAACAAACTCTTAAGTTTACCTAAGCTTTCAAACAGTCAAAATCACATTTTATCAACATTTACATGTCCATGCCAGCATTTTTTCAGATCACTTCAAGTTACAGTTTCTTGATTAAGCAAACTGAGAGCATGTAAACTTGTGGTATTTCTTCTTCAGTAGTTTACTGGGCCGAGCGTGACGGATGTCACAGCAAGTGGAAAAATGAAGAACAATTAAGTAAACAATTCTTCTGTACAAATGACTAAACAATGAATGTCTTTAGGTTTCCAAGAATTAAGATGTTTTAAAAAAAATAACAGTGAATCAAACAGATGAAACTTTACGTGGTGCAAAAAAAAGAATATTATTAATTCCTATTTTAAATCAAGTCAATATTTGATGCTCTTTTTAATTGCATTTTGAGGCATACCTTGAAGAGAAAATGTATTTGAAGAATTTATTAAATTTCCTAAAACAGCATAGAAGACAAATATCATCATAGTTCTCCAAAAAGTTAGTGCCATGCGAAACAGTACTTGAATATAAAAAAGGAGATTTGACCATTTTATATATACAGTGAATAAAATAAATATTTAGCATGTCAGTGTTTTTTTCCCCCTTCAATATATATATGATCAGACATTAACATGAAATTCACAGTATACATTGGTAACTACCCAAGTAATCCATGCTTTTAAAGACATCAAGAACATAATCTATATAAATTAAGTCATGAGTAAATACAATAGCCTTTAGGGTAAAGATATCAAACATGAAATAAAATGTCAAATAATTTCACCTGGCTTGGCTGTAACTATATATAACCTACAGACACATTACAAAACTGTTGCACGACAAGCAGCTCATTATGAGGAAAATAAACTAAACTCTCTCAATACCTCTGCAACCTTATTGTTGTAAAGCATAGCGACTGGATTGTCTAAAGTTATGAATGTTTCAGTGAGCACCGTTGGGGCTGCCATGCCCCAGCAGTAACCAAATGCTCATTTCTTAGAATAAAGTGAGAAAAGAAAAGAAAAAAAAAATCAGAAAAGTTGTCCAAGAGCCATTGAAGACCACCCTAAAAACACCATCGATATATGTGTGTCTGTCTTTCAGCATATCATACTGACTGAGCTCATCTAACAGAAAATGGAGGAAGGAAAAGATGGATTTTTTTTTTTAAGTCAGACAACAAACCTGAACTTTTAACTGGTTTCAGAAACGGAAAATAAAGCGGCAAGAACTGAATTTAATCCAATTGAAAATCTAGGGAATAGCTGAAGATCGGAAAGCATAGAAAAGCAAACAACCTTCAATATTTTAAAACTTTTGGATAGAAATACTTATCAAAATCATACCTGAGCAATGTCTACAATCTTGAGATTTTTTTCACTACCAACAGACAATTTTGTCCCCCAGACAAACAAAACAGACTTATTATTTTTCTTTGATTTGTTTTATTTGTATGTGTGGAATACCTGGATAGTTACAAGAATCTGGTGTGAATTTCATGTCAACAGCCTGAATATAAATATATGCATCAGAAAAAATTAGGTGTTCAGTAGTTATTTTCCCCGCCGTAAATAAAAATGACAGTTCTGTTTTTGTTTGATTTACAAGCACCTTGGCGTTTGCAAAGAGAGAAATTGCCAGAACACAAAATACAGTCTGTTTCCTTTCAGAAGAGCTTCCAGACCATTATCCATTTTACAAATCCCAAAGAAGAGAAATTTATCAAAGCAAGTAATTAAATAAGCACACACACACACATATTAATCTACTTCACTATAAATAACTAAGAGAAGTTTATTGCATGAGAGAGTCTGAAATCCTTTGACAATAAAAAAACCCAATCATCAACCCGGGAAAGGTTTCATGTTGGTTAAAAGGCTTAAAGTGGGGGGAAAAAGGCAATTTAAATCTATTTTTAAAACATTTCTGGGGCAGCTTTAAGATAGAACAAAAGATAAATATGTGCACAAATATATTCTAAAGACATTTGTTGTTCACTCTCAAGTTCTTGGTAGCATTTCAGTCAACATGCAGTGGGCTCCACTCATCCCTTCACACAACAGTGCTTAGAAATGCACCGTTTTTAGCAGGAATTCCCCAGAGGGGTTTCTTTGTTGGCTTCCATCGAATGGGGTCAGTGAAAGTAAAAGACAGTTCAACTTCATATCTACATGAGTATATTAGTAGTAGTAGTAGTAGTAGTAATAGTAGAAGTAGTAGAACAGGGGAGGGCAACTATTTTCAATCTCTAGACAAAAAAATAGAGTCTGATTGGTTGGTTTGCTTCAGAGAATTTACGTCCTCTGTCCTTTAGGAGAGTAAAGGAGATACAGAAAAGGAGATACAGAAAATAATAGGAAACAAAGTGTTTGATTACCTAATAAATGAGACAAAATGTTGCTTATAGTGACATTGGTTTCTTTCTTCCAGTCATGTTTGTTTTGTCTGTCTTAAACTCAGGCAGAAAGACTGCTGTCAGCTAACTGGCCCCGAACGCCTCGTGTGCCACCGTGAACACATGGTTGGTTGGCAAGCCGTGGATTACGCCAACCCCACTAAAAGGAACTCATTCCCAGCAGTGTTAGTGGATTTCTTTGTTTCGCGAAGCAGCTTAAACAGTGAAGCGAGTACAAGGAAAACTTGGCTTCGCTCCACCTTCTGTTCTGCTTTCTTTGTTTAGTTCATTTCAGCAAGCAGCAGGAGGGGAGCCAGACTTAAAACTGCACTATGCCCACAGCGACTTTGTTCTGAATAGCATTTAGAAAGTTTCGCTTCGCATTTGGGGGGAATCACAATGACTACAAAAGGGGGCTTGAAATGTGGTGCAGTATCAAGACAGCCTTGGTGACAGAAACAGCTGAGCTTATTTTCCATCGTTAAATCTTTATTACGAAGGCCTTTGGTTAACTGTTGCATCTACCGGCGTCATTTCCGCAAGAAATCCCTACGTCAGCAACAAAGTTACATTTTCTGACTGTAATTTGCTTGGAAATGAAATCGAGTACAAAATGCCCATGAACAACTAAATGTGTTCACCTAACATAATGAACTGCAATGGCTTAGCTGTGTTTCCGCTCTCAGTGCAGACATCGTCTCAGTGAGGCTACCAAATATATAACGATGTGTGAAGTAGTTTACATTACACATGGATAAAATAAATTACAAGGCAATGAAGATGTTGCTGGTGAATTATTGGATTAATGATTATTTTGTATATTCAATTTTGCTGTGTAATGTTTTTTTTTTCTGACTCAGTCCAGTATGTTACTATTTTTGAGTTAACTTAATCAAGGTTCATAAACCAAGGCATCAAATTATAGATGGACTCAGTCACATTATTAGCTATAAAAATATATTTATATATATATATTACAGAGTTTTAAGGGCATATATTATTGATTTCAGTGTCATTTTGTAATGGCTAAAAAAAGCGCAGTATCTTACTCTTAACAGCATTTCTGAGCACAATTCAGCATCTCAAAGAAGGAAAACTCAAATATTAAGGTTAAACCAAAACATCTTCGTTTGCCTTCCCTCTTTTTATTTTTACAGCAGTTACGACCATTGTCATTCTGAGTACTTAATAAATTACATACATTGTCTTCTAAGCAGAAGTACAGCAGGAAAAGACAGCATATGCTGGGCAGGCGGAAAGATCAACAGAGTTTGGATGTGGTGTCAAAACCAGTTAAATAACAAGTTGGTAAAGTATTAATTTATGAAATTTGCTAAATGAAATATTAGTAGCTTTGTTTAATTGCTCACTCATTCAATCTCTGTGGCCTCACTAACGAGATGTGGCACAGTTTAATTCCAGCCTGCCTTTGCGGTCAGAGAGGCGCACAGATAGCAGAGATTCAACACCCGGTATCGTCTAAACTCCATTTATCCACGACTCTGGGCAGGGCGGAGGCGGTGTGTTTATACAGAGGTGGATCGTCTCCTCTTACTGCTGATACTGCGAAAGTTGAAGGGCCTCATCTTCATCTCCACAAAGGGAATGGAAAACTCGTGGCCTTTCCAGTGGTACCAGTTGATACCCTGCAAGAATGGAAGTAAAACTTAAGAGATGCTGCCTCAATCTGAAAATTTTATGCTCTAATAAAGACTAACAACTCTAATGTACAAAGCTTATAATAAAGAGCTTTCTAAACATAACAGTGTAGTCTTGCTGTGTGGACACAATTTATCAAGATGATAGCTCAATAACTACATTTAAGAAAAATGACTTCAAATGGAAAAACTTATTTGTTTTTACTTCACAACAGTAAAGGATTGGTTGGGCACATTTTCCTAATTTGCCTACTTAAAATAAACTCTCTCTTCTAGTCAGACCACAGTTTCGTAATTGTTTAGTTAAAAATAAATGAGTCATAAAAAATACACTGAAGCTAGATGAGAGTGAAACTTATTAAGCTAATTACAAATGCTGCACAGCAGCTAACATACATTGCGCTTAGTGAGCTTGTGTCTGTTTGCTACTTCATCACATTTATGTTCTCTAGCAGAAACCTTCGTGGGATATAACTTCAAGCAGCTTATGATTAAGCCCGTAACTATCATGAAATTGTGTTGTGTTGGTTTTACTTCACAAAACATTAAATCTGCAAAGTTGGATTTACCATGAAAAATTGCCTCCTCTTTTTGAGTGTGTGATATTCGTGTACTGAAACTTTTACATTGAAGAAAAAAACAAACAGAAAACATTTAAGATCAAGGCTCAAAAAGGAAATGTCATAGATTGTGAAGAGAAACATTAATTTTAGTAACAGTCGCATGTCAGAAATACAGACCAGAGATATGATTTTAAATGTACAATTAGCCAAAATGCTAATGTTAGCCTAAATGCTAACATTCAGTAGCATGCGAGGTATCACTAGCATGTTGTCTTCCATTGACTTCCTCCTTTCAGTATACTAAACACAGCTAATACATAAAAACATATTTTAGGGAAAAGGCTAATAACAAGGGGAGCCAGTGAAATGCTAATATTTTTCCTAATGTTAATCTCTTAACCCCAATAATAGTTTTATTCTAGCCCTTTTGTGCGTCATCTCCTTCTGCTTCTTCTCGTCTGAAGCCTTCATAAGATTTTCATTTTAAGCCTACCTTCATTCTATATTTGTTTCTGCATTTTATTTTTATTTTTTTTTACTTCAAGATGTCAAAAGGAAAAAAAGCAGAAGCAGAGAGGGAAAAACAGGACTTCTCTAAAGCCTTCGTGACTCAGCCTGATTTTTACTTCACACACACACAAGCACAAGCACGTACAAACACCGACAGAAAAAAAACACATTCATGGCTTGTACAGCGTTTCCTGCATGAGGCTGAAAAAGGGGTTGACATAACATCAAGGCTTTATATGGCTGCACCTGAGTTTATTATAAATAAGAAAATATTTTAAATTACTTTGTTTTCCATTGCAAAAAATACTCCTCCAAAATAACTAGAAGCTTTTGGAAGTGTTCAGATGATTTGAACCCTCTTCGCAGTGTGTTTTGTGGATCATATTCTCCCTAGGAATGTATGACAAGAAGATCTGTGCAGCAGTTGTTTCTGAGCTGCTCCGCAAGGCCACTCAGGATGCTCTTTCAAGTGTTTTAATTTGCTAATAATTAGTCTTTCAATTCAAGAGGTTTTAACCTTTAATCAGTGTGCTGTAATGGCTTCCTTTCATGTCGATTTTCGCAAATGCCAAAATACACTTTGAAAATGTCAACCTTTTCAAATGAGGACATTTAGTTTAATAGGCGATTGATTCAAATGGCCACAAAAATAACAAATATAAAACCTCAACCACCACACCACACAAACAAGGAAAACTACAGAAAATTAGAGAAAATAGAATTAAAAAAACATGGACTCTGTTTATGGGAAGACAATAAACTGTTGACTTGTGTATTTTTACTGATGTAAGCACCTCTTAGCAATATGTAAACTTGTCGTAACATATTGCTCCGACGCCATTAGCAGTACATAGATGGCACTTTGACGCAGCTTTTCTAACCTTACAGAGCAATTCCCCGCTATAGCTTACATTCACCACATGTACGATACGCAGGAGCACTTTGACATATGGTGACGCTGGGCAGGATGGTCGGGATTGTTGGAATTGAGTTCACACCCCCTAAATGTCAGATGACTACTCTTCCCACTGGGTCACAGCCACCCAGGGACGGTTGCTGCTCTAACATTGTTGACAAAATACTGTGAAATGATACAGAGACAACTAAACTTGAACCAAATGACAAGTTTTCAGAGAAGTAAAGACAAAAAAAAATCCTTTAATAAAGATAGCAAAAAATAAAAATCCTAAAGATTTATAGGAAAAGGCTTAATACTATCACATTGTTGATACAAAGGCAAAATCAGGATAGGGAATCTGCAAAAAAGCCTTTGTCCCTAACAGCACAGTGTGTCAATGCTTGGAAAAGAGTTTTTAGATTAGTTGAAGCGATTCATAAACAGCGGATCAGGTCAAAGTTTGTAAGTTAGAAACTAATGACAGGAAAGTCTTTGTTTTTGTTAATTTAATGGACACAAGCAAACATTTTGGGGATTACAGATTATCAACAGCTTGCTATCTTAAGTGACCTGAATTACAATATATCCTTCATCACTTCAATCCTCCCACAAAGTTGAATCTACATTACACAAGTATTGGTTAAAGCAGCTAATCTAAAGGTAAAGAGGTCCGATTCTAAGAAGAACCAAACTTGTAAAATGGAACTGATTCAGAGTAAAGCTGAGAAATGGTCACACTTTTATGTTACATTTCGAACTGTGAATGTAGTGAGTTAAAGGACAGACCTGACTGTGTCTGGACTCGCCATATTTTCCGTTGAGGTTGGCCCGGTGGCAGTTCTTGTACCACCAGGCTCCTTTGTAGGACAAGGCACAGTTAGTGACAGCAATGTCATTGTCTCTGTCTTTAGTGGAGAATGGGCGGCCCTGGTGGTAGCTGAAAGAGTCACCTGTGATCAGAGAAGAGCGGGAAAACATTTAATATCACTGGGACCACAATTAACAGTAACATGATTTAAAAAAGCAGCAGGGATATAAGAAGTGAAACAGAAAGAAGTCTTTGTGAAGTACTCTGGGTAACACCCAGGAAAAAAAAAAGAATTACATAAGTGTCAATTTTTTAATAAAATTAACGATCAGCTTTGAGTGTTGAAGAGCTACATGCTGAAAATGCTCTTTATGGCCAAACCACCTACCAGCAGTGCCATTATATTCTCCTATCCTGAGCTTGTAGAGGTTTCTTGCATCTCCAATGGAAAATTTGTCATAATTGGCATAAACTGATTCCTGTCCGTCCCTCATGTCAATTCTCAGCTCATAGCGTCCCTGAGAAGCAATCTTCTGGATGTTATCAAGACCTGTAAAAAAACAAGTAATCGTGTAAAACATTAAGTAAATGTAGGAGAGTAAGTTTCAAAAAAAAAAATTCTGGAAACTAATTGTTGACAAGGCATGTGTGGGAGGAACAGCTGCAGAGAAGGATGAAAAACCAACAGTGGTAAACATAGCTTTAAGATTACTGAGAAGCAATGGTGATTCAAGGGTCTGCAGGACATTCAAAAGGTGTGAATTCAGTGCTTCAGGAACTACAGCACACAGATTTATCCACAACTACAATTTAGTTCCTTGTGCTGAACCGCTTGGACAAGTCTATGTCCGAAGCATCAAACCCGGACTAAAGTACTTGAGATTGCTCGAGGAAAAAGTACTTGACGTTGTTGGGTGGTTCAAAGTCCTTTTAAGAAAGAAAAGGCAAAACTCTACAGTCTAGAAGGTAGTGGTTTGAGGAGCTATGTCATCTAATAGTGAGGATTCACTGTGTTTTATATCAAGTCCAAAGTCTGTGTGACTGCAGGAAACCTTAGAGAACTTTATTCTGATATGCTGACAAGTTTTTTTTGGAGATGCTGATCATTTTTGAGCAGGACTTTGTAACCACCTACATTGTAATATTCTAATTTTCTGTGTTTTAACTAATCAGTATAATGATCTAGATCAGGGGTGCCCAAAGTCGGTCCTCGAGGGCCGACATCCTGCACGTTTTAGTTCTCTCCCTGGTGGTAGTAACAACCTTTTCAGCATGTCAATTGTTCTTCTTAGACCTTCTAATGAGCCATCATTTGATCCAGGTGCGTTAAACCAGGGAGAGAACTAAAACATGCAGGATGCCGGCCCTCGAGGACCGACTTTGGCACCCCTGATCTAGAGTTTCCATTTTTTAGTTGAATTACGGAAACAAATGAACATTTCAATATTTATTCCAATATAAAGGAGTATAAGGGCCAGGCCAGAAAAAAGTCATAATATTATGAGAATAAACTTATATGACAATAAAACTATGAGAATAAGGTTATCAGACAAAAAAGTCTAAATAATATGGTAAAAATATTATATTACTAGAATAAAGTCAGAATATTGGGAGAGTGAAGTAGTCATTTTGTAGGAACTGCTACATGAAAATAATCAAAAACTAAAATTTGAAATGGGGAACATGGTATGCATCTTTATTCTTGTAATGTTCTGAAGATATTCTCGTAATTAAAAAAAATATATAAAAATCTTAACCTAGCCTTAATACTCCATCATATTCCAATGTTGTGAAATGCCTCACCATCAATTGTAATATTTCTCAAAGTTAAATTCAAGGGAGCCAATCAAAATAAATGTCTTTGAGTAAATAAAAGAAACATAAAGAGCGATTTCTTGTAAATCTGGATTATTATCTAACAAATGTGCAAATTCCAGCAATGTTGAGAGAGCACAGGCAGCTTAAAGTTGAGAGTTTTTCTGACTGTAAATAGCCAAAATATTCACAGACTTTATGCTCCAAGACGCAGCTCCATGTCAGTCTTTTCGCCACCGGTTTATGGGGGGCGAAAGGTTGCATCCCGATAAGTGCATCCGTCAAACGCCTTTGTCAGCCGCCGTGTATGACTGACGCTGCAGAGTGGTGGACGCTGTCGCCACCTGCCCTCCTCCAAATACCACATCTCGCAACTCTCTGAGATCTGTGTCTGTTGCTTGCTATCTCAGAGGCAGCAGATACAAAGCTCGTTTGAACCCCCGACATGCGATAAGGTCCCACACCGACCTGAGCGATTGGAGCTGCCTTCGCTATCAGATTACAACAAGCGCCCATTTGGAAAAAGAGCGTCCCTCTCTGCTTAACCTCTAGCAGATGCATCACATGTGCACTTTAGATGAACCAACCTGAGAAAAGATTTGACAGGAATTAAATCGCCAGCCTTTACTGATAAGAAGTGGTGCAGCAGGAAAACGAAGTCTGCTGTAATACAGTTTGTCAATGGAAGAGAGATACAATCGATGTTACAACCCAGGGGCACTTAGGGCGATGGGGAAAAAAGCAATTGTGGTAATAAAACTGAGGTTAACAATGAGTCGCTTTTAAATTCTGTTGTATAACATAGTTGTGTTATCAGCTATTAATGCGTCACCCATCATTTATACTTTTTCTTTTCTTTTTTTTTAACTGCTTCATTCTTAAGTGTGGTGACCGAAAATGCATTTTGACACACGATTGAGCCCCTGTGCTATTATCCTCCATTTTATTACCGGCCTCACTCCCACCCTTATGCTGAAACAATAAGGGGAGAATTAAAAGGCAAAAGGATGGGATAATGATTACAGATTGCTCCCAGTCACCTGAACGTCTCTTTTATTACATCATCAAACTAAAACTGCGTTCAGCAGAGGTCAGCGAGCGTGGTGCAAATAAAGAGCACCGTTAAAAATGATCGTCCTCAAAGTACAGCGGATAATTATCAAACTCTTTACCGCTGGCCAGTCGAGTGGCTCGCCTTTTCAGTTTGAGTGGATTTAATATCTGTGTTTATGGTTCCGATTGTGCAGTAAATTGCTATTCTGAGTGCAGAGGTGGTGATTAGCTGAATGTTTGCCGCAATGGCTCCCCAAGGCTATGACTGTGATCTAATTTATTGACGTCTGCACACAGTGGAACTACACTGACATTGGGCAAGATGTCACTAGATGTACATTTATAACAATAAAATCGTCTGAGGTCACTTCTTAAATGGTAAATACTGAAAGGAGAAATGGAATACAATATTTAGTATGCTTTAAAAGTTAAGTACATAATTTAATTGACCACGTATGTTAGTGTAAAAAAAAAAAAAAACAGCAAAAAAAACAACTATATTTGTATTGGATCACTTCATTTGGCACACTGTGCTCATAACAACTTGGCTTCACTGGGTTCATATTTCATTAAAGAAAATTTCTAAATATGAATTGCCACAGGATTTTCTTTATCTGAGACTCCCCTCTGTAATTCAACAACATATTGCCTTCTCTAAGTTGGCGGCTCCATTTCAGTTTTATTGTTTTTGAGTCTTTTTTTGGCAAGGTGTGGGGTGACCACCATGGAGGGTTTTAGACTCGCTTCCTCGGTAATGTTGCCATACTCAATTGCACTACTGGCATGACGTTTTGGAGTTTTCAACGTAAGAATAAACACTCACAATTTTAATCTTTGGCAAATATGATTTGAATATGGTTTTATAAAACTTAAAGCTACACGTTTTTATTAACTCGAGTAACAAATGTGAGACAAGTTTAACACGAGTTTCACACCAAGTGTAAAGGGGTGCAGGTGTTGTCCCCCCCAGAGAAGTGAGGGTGCCGTCCCCCTTTCTTGAAAGTGTGAAGGGGTGCCGGTGTCGTCCCCCTCTGGTTGAAAAGGGGTGCGGGTTTTAATGTTTTTATCTTTATTTTTTATTTATTTATTAATTTTTATTTAAATATTTTGTTAATTTTTTAAATATTTTTTTTTACTGTTTATTCAATGTTACATGACTGTGTTTCTGTTTTTAATTATGTAAAGCACTTTGAAATGCCTTGCTGCTGAAATGTGCTATACAAATAAAATTTGATTTGACTTGAAGACACTGTTAAGAAGAGAAGCTGAAACAAGGTAGACATTATTATGATCATAAACTACAAACAAATACATTCTAGAAGCATTCAGTGGCAAAATTAAATCCGTTTTATCCTATATGATTATAGTGTAATTAGTAGACACGTGGTCCCACAATCTAATAAAATGTATTTACTTAATACCAGAAAATCTGGTGGCTCTTATGAGAGCAGAATTCCTTGGTACTTAGTTTGTGTGGATCATTCAAGTATGGGTTAAGTCACTGACATAAAACTCCAGCAATGATAATGCTTTTACCTATAAGGCTTAGTCCAAATAATGTAAAATCTATTATTCACCAATCAGTCCTAAAAGTTGAGATCTTAGAAACTTCACCCTGTGTCGTTTTTCGCAGTAGGCGTGAATCGGTTACCGCCGTCAAGATACATCAAGGTTTCCAGGCTCAACTATTCTAACTAGCAGATCATTCGGCTAACATGACAACTTCATGTTTTCTTTCTGAATGTTTTGTGCCAAACAACAGAGTCTGCTGAGCTCCAAGCTGGGATGTTGACTAACGTCTGGCATTACAGAAAATTCTTGATCCTCCACACCCACAGGTTACATCAAGCAGCTTGTATGCACTGAAAAGACACAATTAGAGACCAAATATATATATATATATATATATATATATATATATATATATATATATATATATATATATATATATATATATATATATAAAACAGAAAGGGTATAGAGTGCAGCCTGGAAGGCAACAACAAGATAAAGAAAGGAGACAAAGTCAGCTTTTTGTGGTGCATGTTCAGAGGAGGTGAAAGGACTCAGTATGAGTGACTCCACTGTAGAGGAAACAGGTCAGATAAAATTTTGTACTCACTGAACTGCATATATTTTTCCAGGGCTCTTTGGATTGTAATCTAGAGGCACAGCCATTAAGCATACAGTAAATCGGTGTTAGTATGCTTCAGCGTAATGCCCCTCAGGTGGTCTTGTCGAAAAAAGCAAAGACATATCTGTGACTTAGTATCTCAAAGTAGGTAAAGAATCTGGAATTTCTCTCTCTGTCTCAGCCTTTGCTTTAGCAGAAGATATCTCCCTTTTGTTTCAGCTGAAATACAACAGCTATAGATAAAGAATGAATTTATGGCAGCGTGCTTTTAACATCTATCTTTGAACACTTTCCCTGTGGTGGTGCAGAACTAACATAAGAAGCTTCAGTTCAACTTAATGACAAGTGAGACTTAATGACAAGTGAAACTACAGATTTAAAAATATCTGATAAAAGAAAAAAAAAAACATTTTATGCTGTCAGTTCCAGTTCATGATGAGTTAGATCTAAAACTGTCCTTTTAAGTTCTCATCTATTTTCTTACCAAGAGTCTGACTTAATAGCGTGTCTCCTGAAAAGAAAGAATCTTGCTTTGGGTGTAGGAATGTACAATGCAAGTAAGAAATTGTCACAAACATATGATGGACAAGAACCCCCTTTTACATCTATTGCTGTTTTAGAAAGTTCCTTTATTTCCTTAGTCGCCTATATTTGATTCTCATCACTGGATTTTGATTTCTTGTTCACAAATATTAAAACTTACGAAATGAACATATATATATATATATATATATATATATATATATATATATATATATATATATATATATATATAATTTTGCTAGAAACTGATGGGAACTAAAAATGTGATCAATCTCTACTTTGAAAAATCACATTTGGATAAATGTTAAATGTCTGTCTGTCTATATATACAATGGTATTTGCATAAGCATTCAATGTTGCAACAATGAACAGTTCTGTAAGCCTTTGACTGAAACTGTAAGTAAAGATGGATGAAAGGCTTAATTCCCCACTTTCCACCCCTCATCATATCAATAATGTGTCAGATTTCTTTAAAAGGCAAAAGATCCCTTTTGAGGCTCCGATTCATGCGATAAAATATTCATGCATTATTTTTTATAAACCATCTGTACTCAAACAATAACACAAAAGGTGACCTGTTGAGCTCATGACTCATTTGCACATTTTGCAATGAATACAATTATAGTTTCATAATGAGATTTAGAGGCAAGAGAAAATGATTCAGCTGTCCATCAAAGGAATGGGAACGTTGAGTTGTTTTTGTCTTTAGATCAGAGCAGCGCAACAATTACCAAGTAATTTCAGCGGGAGATGAGCTCTCGGAGAATTCAGTAATGCATCAAACAGACTTTATAAAGTCAAGTGCCAAAACATGAGATGAGGGAATAAAAATTAAGAAAAAAATAAAAACAGTCCAACGGTATGACTATTCATCATACAAATGTAATAAGGCCATAACATCTGAACAGAATACTGAAGACGTCTCTCCGCTTTGTAAAATCAATGTATCAATTGAAACCAAGTAGAAACAATGAGGCTCTATTGATTGGATGAACTAAATCATCCAAAGTCAGTGATCTGGTGTGATGCTAGAGACAGAAATACAGCGTTCAGAAAAGTGGAACGAAGATTGAACAAAATAGGTGGCAGGTTGTGGATCAATATTCTGTGTAAAATGGAGCTGAAATATATTGGCAAGGTGGAGACAGTGACATAAAAAAAAAAAAAATGCAGCCACCTTGAATTGCAGTTCAAAAGTGTCATGGCGTTTTTGATAGACACATCAAAAGTAGACATTGTTCTTCTCTGTTTAGCTCTTAAAATCAAGCAGGATTTGTAGGGGGGGCAGAGGGTGGAAGCAAACTGTTTTTTTTTTTACCATTTCTTTTCTATGTTCACTCACTCAAAGTGGGAAACTTACCAAGCCAAAACTCATCCTCAAGGTTTCCAAATCCAACTCGATAATCACTCCACTTCCTGGAAAAGTCAGTCAGACCATTTTGACGACGCTGAAACACCTGGAAAGCAAAAATGGCAAAGAAAAGGGGATTAAAATAAATTGACTGAGAGGCTCTGTAACAGTAAAAACAAGGTTTCCTATCCTTGCTCTACTGGTTTCTTGCATTTTCTTAATTCAGCCGAAGTGCTAAACAGTGCTGTCTTCACAGTGACTTACAATCCAGCCTCCTTCATCTGTGGTCATGTCACAGTACACCTGCACCCCTTGGCTCGGATCTCTGTTGATGTAAATGGTGTAGACGCCACTCACAGTCTCCCCGTTCAGCAGGTGTTGGGCACAGTTCTGAGGTGTTGAAAACAGACGGCTCCCTGGAGAGAAATACAGAAATGATGACAGAATTTAATTAGCTTCTGCATTTTTTAGTCAAAAAAAAAAACATGCATTAGGAATAGATGAATTATGCTGCAATAGTTCAAAATCTTTCATTTCCTCCCCCGTTTATGCTCTATCAGATACTGTGCTGCAGATGTTACCAGAGGGATATGAAAATACTGCTGTTAATATGTTATTTTGTTTTTCAAAAATAGCAAAAACTATATGACGACTGAGGTGTGTAGTTTAAGGTTGATCCCATGTAGTATTTGAAATTCCTATTTTTAACTAAGAAGTCAAGTTGTTCTTGCATTAACAGCTTGCAGAGACATGAAATGTGACACAATCTGACATCGAAAGTGAACTGCATCATCCTGTCTAGTTCAAAATCTAAAATACAAGTAAACGTTTGTGATTTGTTAAACAGTTTCTCTCTTTGGGTTTCCTAAAAATATGACTAAAATCTAGTTTTGTTTTCTACTGAATGTAATATTGTTTAACATTCATCTCTGAGATGGACATCTCTCAGTATCATTACTGTATGTTATTTGATACAATGTATTAAGTGAAAAGGAAATTAAAGACAAACTAAACCTTCATAACACTTTGGAGCAACATTCATGGGCTCTACAAATAGGTTTTTCCAAGTTTGGAGGGGATAGTCACAATTGAAATTGATATTCTCTTCCTGGCCACATTATTCTGTGTTATTTCTTACAGACAGCCTATAGGTGCAGCAGGCTCACCGTAAGGCAAGGACCTGGAGATAAAAAAAAAAAAATTGCTTCTGCCTTTAAGGAGAGATTATCACGTACCTCTGCTCTGTTAACTCTAACACCACATTCAGTGAAAAACCTCTGGGGCTAAGGAATCCTTCCGTAACACAAGTCCAAACAAAGAAAACACATGGACTGCAAATCCTGTACCTGTAGTAAAGGTGGTGGAAACCACAGCACTGGTATCAAGCCCTCTAGCAGCCTGGAGCTTAACCGTGTACTCTGCGCTCTCCACCAATCCCTCCAGTCGAATCCATGTGTCCTCTGCATCAAGAATCAGCTCCTAGTGCACACACAGTACCAGATTCATTAACATTTACTGTGGGGAGGAAGGCATTGCTCGGCAAAATATTTTTTGGCAAAGCTCTTAATCATAGGTGCAACCAGTTGGAAAGCTTGAAAAGACCTTTAAGGTATTCTTGTACTGAACATTCCTAATGGCTTATTTGTATATTTACAGAAAATTAATTTTAGAAGTGTGTCAGAAAAAGAAAATGGGAAAAACCTGGTTAATTAGTTTGTGCTAGAGTAAAGGTTACTGGTCTCACTTTCTGAACGTTCAAGCAGTAAAATGTGTGGAGGGAAATAAATTAAAGTCAAAAAGAAAACAGATGGCAAAGAACGGATGTCATTTACTTTAGATGAAGACGATAAAATAAAAGGGGTTTTCACTGGTTTATGAATGCATTAGTGTTTTTGAGTTTGTTACAGTGTAGCCTGGATACACATTAAATATATATATAAATTAAAAAAAAGGAGAATAAAATATTTAGCGGGATTGGAAAAACGGATCACATGTTCTAAGGCGATGTGTCCATGTGAATTATGCATTGAAACAGCTGGTAAAAAGTGTCTCTCTCTCTCTCTCTCTCTCTTAGGAGCTGACATTCACCCATCTGAGGGCTTTCAGGGTCAGTATATTTATTGCAATCGAAGAGCCCTGTCTTATCAAGGCTAATGCGTACCTCTCTACTCTTTCCTTTCATATCGATTGTGTACGCACAGTTAAGTGGTCAGACGTTTGCCAGGTGTGTATTTGCCCTTGTCTGAGATGTTTTGCCATTCCAGGCATGCACGTCCCCGGGAGTTTTACCTGGACGTAAAACTTAATTGGTAAATGACAGATTAGAAATGAATCTCACTTTTAATTGGTCTAAACCATAAATCCCCATTGTCTCAGCGAGGGAGAAGCTTCATGCACAGAGGCTGACCAACACTGCCTTTATGCAGATAACTGCTAAAGGCACAGACTCACACTCAGACAATAAGAGGGAAATAAAAAAAGAGAAACACCTTGACGTGCAGATGTTGCCATGAGCACTGCTCTGTGGATAAGCAGCGCGATGCTTGTTCGGCAATAAAAGTTTTGAAAAAACTATAAAATTAAATAGAATTTCATACATGGCGGATTTTCCGTATTAATTTCTTTGTTTGTGGGTTGATGATTTCTGACAAATACTAAACCACAATAAATACCGGGCATAAACAGAAAGGAAAGGGGGTTTTGAGAAAATAGAAGAGCTTTTTATTTCTCCTCACTGAGAATGTAAATCTACGGACTCTGTGAACTCAGGCTTACATGACAGCAAAGCAGAGAGAGCACAAACTCACCCCAATGAAACCGCATACACCCCTTTTTATTGGATCCGCAGGTATAGATGTGTTACAAGACTTTGAAAATTCAAGTTATTGCAGTAGTATGCTGTTCCACTGGACAGCTTAGAGATCTAAAACATTTAATTTTATTTATACAATTATACAAGAATACAATATTGACAAATAATGATTTTTACATATTTATTTCATGCCAGAATACTGGCACCTGTTCTGGTAATATATATATTTTTTGGATTACCACCCTGGTCATGCAAGTGCATAAGTACAATAACAGTCTCAGTCAGAGAGTGGTCTGAAACACAAAACAGATACAAGAAATTAAGTATCAGATCATTAGCAGGAGAACATCAACATCAATGCTTGTTTAAATGAATTATGAAGAGATTTCCTTTTTTTTTTCAATGTGAACAATTTGACCTTCAGGAACAACAAGGTTAGAAAAACTGCAATAACAAATCAATTTTTTTCTTCTTTCTTGCTTCCATGTTTCTTCTGAGCAGACAGAGAGCAGAATCGAAATTTCACAAAAGGGAAATTATGGTGCTACAGCAGCAAAGTGGCATGTAGACTCCCCAAAATATAAAATATAAAATATAAAATAAAAGGCCGAAATGTCAACATAAATTCTGTGCAGTTATTTAAATAACTGTAGTCCAAAGGAAGGTGCAAATAGTTTGGTTAATTTGCATTTGAGGATGAAAAGAGTGTCAACTATCTTCTGTTTTATGGCCTCATTAGAAGCCAAAACTTCAAATCTCAGTGGGATCCAGAGCTGGAAGTAGCATGAATACTACTGCCAAGCCCTAAAGCCCTTAAGGAGAGACTGTAGAGACTGTATATTTCTGCTAGCCTGGGAATTATTTTAAATCCTCCACAATGACCTGGAGAAAGTCGCTGGGGAGATGAATGTCTAAGTTTCCCTCATAGGCCTGTTACCCTCGGGACCCATCTCAGATACAGTTGAAACCAGATGTTTACATAGTCTGAATAAAAACACACATTTTTCCTCACTGCTGAAGGAAAATCAGACCAGATTTCTCTTGTTTTAGGTCAGTTAGAATTACCAAAATGATCTCTATTTGCTAAATGCCCCAAAAAGGAGAGACAAGATATAAATTAATTATTTTTAATATCTTCAAAGTCAGAAGCTTGTATAAGGAATGGTTATTGTCTCTCTCAGATCCCATTTCCAGATCCATTCATACAAAAACATATATAAAGACAGCTGGATTCGAGTTTGTAAATGCATAAAGGGACAAAGACCTTCTGTTTTGGAGACATGTCCTCTGATCCGATGGCCATAATGACCATTGTTACAAAGAGAGATGCTTGTAAGCCACCATCTTAAATGTGAAGTATGGGGGTGGCAGCATCATGTCGTGGGCTGTTTTGCTGTAGGAGAAACCTGTACATTTCATAAAATATGGCATTATGAGGAAAGGATATTATGTGGAAATGTTGACGTCACATCTAAAGACATCAGTCAGGAGATTAAAGACCAAAGAGATAATAACACTAAGCATACAACCAAAGTGGTTATAAAGTGGCTAAGGACAACAAACTCGATGTTTGGCGTGACCACCAGAAAGAAGTCATCTCAATCATATGGTGAATCCCAGTTTTGTTAGGAGGAATGGGTCAGAACTCCAGCAAAGTACTGTGAGAAGCTTGTGGAAGGAAACCCAAAAGTTTGACCCAAGTCATACAGTTCAAAAGACAATTATTTTTTGTACTGACCAAATGTATGTAAACTGCTGAATTCAAAGAAAGCTACAGAAAAATCTGTTTCTGGCATTTAGAAAATATAAATAATTTAGGTAATTTTAATTAACCTAAAACAAGAGAAGTTTGGTCTGATTCAACCTAAGACAGTGAGAAAAGAAATGTGTGTATGTCTTTTTAATTGGTGAATGTATATTTCTGGTTTTAGTAGCAAGTGAAATACCGTGGACAGCCGGATGGACTAAGTTGGCAGCAGAAGGCAGCTGATGTCCAGCCTAGTGAGCCAACGTGTTCATTTGCTTTGACTCAATATCCTGAAACAACTAGTGACAAAACCAGCATCTTATTTTGGGCAGAGGTCACCAGATATTTTAAATTTTTTGATGTTTTATAGGGTACACCATGCCATGCTCTCTCACAAAGCTTCCATTGGGATATTTCAACATAAGTAAATAAAAGTACTCAAATAAAATATTGAATTTTTATTTTTTTACTTTTGGAAACTAAACCCTAAAACAAGTAGTCAAAAATACTTTTTTTTTTCATTTCATTATTTTAATGTATGGAACGGTTTGTGATAGAACAGATAGAACATGTGTTTAAATTTAGATTAAATAAAGTTTACCATTTTGCTTGCATGTATTGAAAATGACTGAACATGTTACTACTACCCTAAAAATTTCAAAGCTTAAAATTAATATTTGCTTTTAGCTTGCAAGTGAGCATGTTACAGCAACTTTTGTACAAGGAAAGGCAGTTTAAATGTTTTAAATTAAGACTGAAGTGCATATAAAAGTGTGGAATGGGCATACATCATTTGCTATTCTCCTTCAATACAAACATGACCCTGCAGAGAGGAAAAGGCAGCAACTGGGAAATGCTAATATTTTCGCTTTGAAAACAGAATTTTAAAGTAATCATTTGAAAGTTTACTTTTGCATTTCCTGTGTATTAGTGCTCCCCAGTGAGCAACCACATGGCTAATGGTTCCCTTACAAGGTCACTGTGTTAATGTGTGTGCTCAGAAACAGGTAGACTTGTTGTGGCTCATCGCCACAGCGGGTCTCTGCATGTGGATTTCAGCACACAGTTCTCCCTTAACGCACTTCGTTACAATCACTCAGTCACATCAAAACCCTTAATCAAAATAAACAATGTTTCTACTGAGGCACATTAGGGTGATACTTCTAACGGAAAGGCAATTTTATCATGTGGCTGGTGTGAAACAATCTGTCAGTGTTGATGAACGGCTCATATACAGCCTGAGTGAAAGATAAAATGCATATTCTCTAATGTATAATTGTAAAAACAGCCACTTTGGATTTTCAATCCTGCCCAAATTCTATGTAAATGTGTAGAAAATAACTGAATAAATTAAATAATTGGGTCTTTATTTTAGATATCCTTTAATATTGGCAAATAATTACTTTCTACTTTCCTTCAAAAAAGCTCTAGCTACATTCTTACTGGTGACTGCACAGAACCGCTGAACTTGAACACGCCGTCTTGTCCTCAGATGTTAATGATAATGGACATACAGCATATTAGGCTGTGACCTATGTACAGAAGAACCATAGAATATCACTTACTTTCCGGCTGCCATCAGGAGTTTTGTAAGTGAGCATGTAGTTGTCTATTTCTGCAATTGGCGGCTGCCAGGAAATGAGACCGCTGCGGTGGTTCACTTCACTGGCCGTCAGGTTCACAGGTGCATCCATGGCTGCCAAAAGCAGAGGAAGAAAATGACTTTACTTTTGAGGAATAGTTCATGAAGGAAAAGTCATATTAGCACTTTTTGTAAAGACAGGAGTAAAAATATGCTTACAACTTTTAAAACACTCGAGAAGTGCAGTTCAGACATGCTATAATGATTATGTGAAAAGGTTATCGTTCCTCCGTTCCAGATTCTTTATTCTTTATAGGGGCAAAATGCTTAAAACTTAATGCTGAAACCCATAACGTGTTGGAGAAAATGTCAACATGTTAATGAGCTACTGAACATTCGAATCCCCCTGATAAAATTTAAAGACAAATACCTAACGCATTAAAATAAGCTGGTTTAATGGTCCACTCAAAAAGGTTACAAACCATAGTTTCTGAATAATAATAATAATAAAAAATCATGTCACATTCAGCTAATGAAGCCAATTATGTCGGATTTAAATTCTGACATATAAACAAGGTCTCACTGTTTGTTTGCTTTTTGATAAAGCACTCCTCCATGTCGGAGTGCTTTTACATGTAGCCTTATGTGGATATGAAACTCAGCTATTGTGAATTAACCATTTCAAATCTTGCAAGGCCATCATGGCCCTATTATAGGTATATCAATTGTGTATTTAAATGTCTAAATAGGAAGAAAGTAATTATTTTAAAAAGATGAAAACATTTTCCAACCTATTAGTTTAGGAAATAAAAACCAAACATTATTTGAGACAACCTAATGGACAAAAAACTGAACATGTTTAGCTGGATGTCAGACAGTAAGAGGAAAAAAAAAAAAAAACGTGTCTTTTCATAAATTGTAAGTGAATATCTAATTTCAACTGTATATATTACACCTTACAAACACTGACAATGAAAATATTCCATAATGAGATTTATTTAATTTTTTCTTTTTACTTTGTCGTGATAGTAGCGATGAAAGCAAAAATACTCATGAATGAAGCATGTCTTCATTCATGAGACAGAAAAAGCAGAAAAAGAAGAAAAAAGGTGACAACATGAAGAACCACACTGCAGGGCAACTTCAAGAGAAGCAAAATCACCATGTCAGTAATCTTAAAACCCCACAGGAACTTGTACAAACAGCAGCAAGGCACTTTTCTGTTTTACCAGAGACAAATCATAGCCTCCCAAGCATCCGAGCTGTTAATAAGAAAGCCCACCAAAGTTTTACTGCATGTTACATCACGCAATTCGTGTATAATTTTTTTTTGTCCCTATACACTTTGGAACAAGCCCTGATTACAGAGCCTTTGTTGGTACTTAAAACACATAAAAAAGCAAGCTCACATCAATTTCCCCACCTTACATCACCCTGTAGTCAACGTGACTACACCGAAAGCATTGACAAGCTGTAACTGCATTTTATTGTATGACAAAAAAAAAATTAAATGACCCTCTATACACAAAATCTGTTTCCTGGAGTTACATCATGACTCTAGGGCGCATCATCAGTAAGTCACCCGAAAGAGCTCAGTCTGAGGAGGAAGGGGCATCAATACAAATAAAATGCAGAGGTGAAAATGTAGTGAAGATATTATATACATTGCTGTCCCTTTCTTAAACACACCTTCTGGGTTTTGATTTTTGCTTTCGTCTCCTTCATTCACTGTTTAGTAACAGACTGTGGCTTCTATATTTAGTACCTCCTCTGTAAGAACAGGAGAATTAAACTTTGGTTTAAAGACCGACCTAAAATCAAACCTGTACGCCTCATTAAAGAGTATAAACACAAAGGAAATTCACACCATTGGAAGCACCACCTTTTGGTGAATTAAGTACTGAGGTGAGTACACACTGCTGCTGTGATCAATGACAGCTCTGTAATTAACAGCATGGACCAACGCTGATAACTTCCATATGGATGCAGAACGTATTTTCTCAACTGTAATGAAAGGCAGCTGTGAAAACTGTGTAAAGATTAAGTGAGAAAGAGAAAACAAAAGGTGTTTTAGGTGTGATGGGGATCAGATAAAGCAGCAACCTGCACACTGTGTTAAAGTGTGTTGTCTTTTCCTCTCTGTCACATCTTTAAGGAACTGGAGTAAAAGTACACTTTCTTCTCTTTTAGCCTGTAGATCTTCCTCATCTTTCTCTTTCTACCCTCTTTTGTGTTTGTTTCTTTGTCATAACCTAATCCTCTGTTGGTAAAGTAGTTTATAATGTTGCCTCATTAAATTTTCCTACCCAGGCCAACATTTTTCTTCAGCAAAACAAACAAACAAACAAAAAGAAATAATGTTTCAGTCACACCTCCAGTTCACATTCAAACAGCTTTGCAGTCCAAATATTTGGCCGGCCCACTGGGAAATGTATCAGCTCTGCCAATTAGCCAATCCAGGCCTGGTTCAAAGCTGCAGTACTTAACAGTCATAAAGTTGTATTTTTGTTACAACTATCACAATGTCCTTACAGTAAGATATGAGGTAGATAATCTTTGAAAAAAAAAAAAAAAAAATCAAGCTCCTGTGGCTCCTCGGTCCTACTGCCATTTGCAAAAATACTCTACTGAGTCAGGATGTCAATCACGCTCGAGTAAATGCTGCTGTTGCCCTTCCCCCACACAGCACATACCGTTCTTCAAGCTCAAGAGTGCGGGTGAGTTTTTGCTGTGCTAATGGTTTAGAAACATTACGGGAAAACAAACAATTTCTCAAGTTCTTTGCAGGTTCGGACGTGGAGGAGCAGCTTTTGAGGGAGAGCTGTAGCAGAGCAGAGAGGATGCATGGAGAAGGGACAGATAGGGCGTGCTTGTTCACATTTTAATACTTAGTCCACAGTGTTTTCAGAACTCCCTACTGCGGCTTTTAGAACCACAGTTCTAGTCTATCGTGGCCAACAGTGAAAAGACCCCGTATGTTATTCTCATCAAACACTCGTGTTGATGAACACAGATGGTGAGGATTATGTGGACAACAGTCTCTATTCTTCCTTCCTCTTCATTCTCCAATTAAGTCTGGCACCTCTATTTCATTCGCCCACAATAAAACCTTTGCGCAAAGCACAGGTGAGCAGGTGTCAACTCCGACACCGTCTTATTCAAGCATGAGATTTGAACAATAACACTGAGATGAATGGGTTTGGCTACATCTGATGATCCATTAAATACGCCAACAACATTAGAGGAAGAAAAAAAAAACCCACAAATATAAAGCAGCAGATGGAAAAGCAGCTCTATTTGCAGTAAATTGCTGTAATGATATAAGATGGACAAAGATATATTTTTTTTAAGTGGCATCTCTGGGACCTCTTCTAAGTAAATGGAAATGTATTCACAATGTATACAAGATTCATTTACTTCCTGCAGGTAATTAAAGAAAATAAAATATGAATTAAAGTGATGAAAATACAGTGATGATGGATAACATGATACAAGTGCTCTTGCAATCTGGCTACTTTGAAAAACTAATGAAAAACTAACCAAATATATCAGTAGTGTGGAAAAATATAGCAACAATGATTAGGCTGACTGAGCCCAGTACGTAATTTCTCAGAACTACTATCTACAAGTGATTGGAGACTGAGAAAACACGTTACATTAATTACATTATCACCTGGAATCTGGCTGATTATTTCAAGAAAGTCAATTTTTTTCCAGTATGAAGTGTTGCTATGTCAGGAAAACAAGTGAAGTGAGACATAAAAACCTCGATTCATATTATGTACATGTATTTATGGACAAGAACGTAAATTACACCATCTATGTCTACCACTATGAGAAAAACTTAAAGATTCGATTTGTTTCAGTGCATTAAGGTATATAGTTTCAAAAACAAAATGTAAGGCTGGAACTCTAATGTCTAAATTGAATTGATTATTTTGAGAAAACCAAAGCGTATAGTAACATGTTTAATTGCGCTAAGAGTGGAGCCAGCATGGTGATGGGAGGTTTTCATGAGGGAGTGTGCATTTGATTACTTGCTACCTAAATTTTATATGGTAAATGTAAGAACACATGCTGGTTAATCTAGTACAAAAGAGAAAAGATCAGATGCAAGTTCATGGATTGCAGAAGGATCTGTGAGCTGCACCTCACCCTGGTGTGGTGATGGGAAATGATTAGAGCTGCATTGCTTTAATTATAGTTTTAATCAATCAAATTTTATTTGCATAGCACATTTCAGCAGCAAGGCATTTCAAGGTGTTTTACATAATTTAAAAAAACAAAATTAAAAACAGCATGTGACATTGAATAAACAGTAAGAAAGAGAAAGAGATTTTGGAAAAAGAAAAAAAAGGAAAAAGATAAAAAAAAAAAAAAAGAAAAGATAAAAACATACTTTTGTTACGGAATTTAAGCGCCTGTCGTTGCCGGACTCTGCCGTCCGTTTAACACGGGTATTATCCAGGCCCCGTCGCCTAACAGGACAAGGTCTCCAACCTCAGCAACAGGCTCCGTCCATTTAATGGAGCACCATTTCTTAGAGAAAAACGTAAAGGTATTTTTTTTTTTTTACTACAGAACTTTTACCTTTCAATCCTATTGCCAGAGAACATTTGTGGTGTCATGGTCTATCTAAGGTGTGCAGACTAACAGCTGAGCATCACAGCATATCCGTGTTGCCATGCCAGCATGATTTCAGTCCAGAACTGAAATCATGCTGAAATAAGGCCAAAAGGCCTTATTTCAGCCTTTTGGTTATTGATCCAGTGTTTGGATTGGGTAGAAAGGCATTGTAGCAAAAATAAACTTCATGTAAAGGAGGCTAATTAATGTTTCTCCTAAAATGCTATGTTGAGTGTGCAATAGAAGAAGAAGAGAAAAAAAACACTGAATGAAAATATCTTAAAATATTAAGGATTCCTTGATATGAAGATTAAAGGCAGCCAGAATTGTCAGGTAGTTGAGGACAGGGTAGCATCATCATTGCCCAGTAGAGTTCTGCAGTGTAATGTGCATGTAAAAATGTAAGCGTTACACAGATATGGGTTTAACACTTGTGAATGTAGAACTGCTCAACAGGAAAACTGTTCCATAAAATATAGAATTATCTAAATATTTACCAATTTGTTTCATAATTTCAAGAAGTATGAACAGTAAAGCTGCTATAGTTAACATGTAGCATGACACTTTCATCTGAACTGTATCTGGATATTATTACTACATGAAACAAAGCCACACTAGTACATCATCATAATGCAAATTTTATTTGCTTCATTCAGTGATATACTAAAATTTATTTAAAAATCTGAAAAGAACCTTGCTAATTTAAACATTAGTTTATTTATTTATTTATTTATTTATTTTTATTTTTTTTCAAAAACTGCAGTTAACCTTTACCAACTAGTTACAAATAATTTAATTAATTTGACACATTTTTTATTGCATCCAAACACTGAACATGACTTGCTGGTGGCCCTCTGATAAGGTGCCTTTCACAGTCAAAGAACAAATTGATTTTTTGCTCTTCTTTCTCCATTTTGAGAACCACAGCAAATTTTGACACTCTTCTCGACAAGTTATTTTTAAGTGCCATTTGATCTCTTCACAGTACATGTCTCATCGATTCTTCTCCTGAGTTCTTCAACACTGGTTTTCCTAATAAAAATTTGGAAAAAAAAAACCTTCCCAATGAGCCCCCAGTTCAGAATTAAAAAGGCTATTTTTTTTTCATTGGTGAAAAGTGATTGCTTTGAAAAGTTATCCAGAACTTTACATGGATAGCATCTTCATCATCTGCATAATTTAGACTAAAGGAGACTACAGGGTATATTGGACAAACCGACTTCTCCTCATGGTGTTATTTCACCACCAACTACAAATGAGCACATCAGTAGAGGTGTGCAAGAAGTATCTAGAGGTATAATAATGACATGAATCTAGATAAGACAAGAAAATCTAAGTTAAAATATGAACAACTGGGGATGCAAGCAGTTTGAAAACTAGCAAAACTTTGTGTGAAGCTGAAAGCAAGCATGCAACTAGTCAGAAATGCACCCTTTGCCTGAAAATGTAAGATTGTGGTTATGTACTAGCAGCTCTTAACACTTGGTGTACAGCAATCCAGGAGGACTGTGAGAAGGTGCCCCAAGCAAGGATTATAGCTGCTTCATCGCCATACCAATAACTACTCAACAAGCTGACTGAGGCACATGAGAGAAAACGTCCTGCTACTCCAGTCAAAAATACTCCCCGAGACACCTGCAGCAAAGTCTGCTATTTTCCACCCTGAGAGCTTAAATATCAGCCTTCCGGGAGGCATGCTGTCTTACTCTATGCTGAGCTCTTGAGGCGTACGGGCCAGACAACAAAACCACTCTCAGCTGTGTCTAAGAGGTTTGGGGATCTACAAAGAACTCCATACCTAATAAATAAATAAATAAAAGCGAAGGGGTGCGATTGGCCTTTTTTTTTTCTTTTTTTTCCTCCACTTCTTTCTCTGCGACTTTGTGGAAATGTCACTTATTCCTAGGAGAAAATTTTAAAGTTTCACAAGTGAAACTTTTGCTGACCTTTTAGCTTGGGCAGCTATCACTGGCATTTGCAGAGATCTTTTAAATACATTGCACTGACCATGAGAAAATAACTTTGATTCGAGATCTCCTTCCCTGTAATAAATTATAACCAAGCAGGAGTAGATTTAATATTGAAATATAGCTCCAGACAGACACAGCATCAAAGTTCAACGTATGGACTGGCATTTTATTAGTAATGGGACACAACTAAAAACATAGAGATGGCCTGGCGGAAAAACAAGGTATATAAGCACCCTGTATATTTATAGTTACCTTCCAAATTTTGTTACATGTGCACATTGTATTGGTTGGTAAAGACGAGATTAAAAGACTCTAAGAAATATGAAAAAAATAGATCCAGGAAGTGTTATTGACATGAATTGTCCAAACACGCTTAGTCGCTTTTTCCTCACTAGGTGTTTTGAAGTTTTTTGCTATTTTACAAAAAACTTTCCTATTCATTAAAATATGGGGTATCTAAACATGCTCAAACTGTGGCTGTTCCTCCAGGAGAAGATCTGTCGTCTTAGACATCTGGGACATTTCTAGGCAAAAATAATGCAGAACTCGCCAAAATTTGAAGATTTCCACAAAAAAAAAAAAAAAAAAAAAATGAAGATGGAACCCTAAGCAATGTATTTTGACAATTTATCAGCAAAAACAGATGATTAGGTTAGTCACACTTTAAAATATTTATGAAAAGGACTCCCCATATTTCTCCATGAAAAAAAAAAGCAAAAAAAAACTTTGAGCACATAGAGGAAGTAATGATCTCTTTTACGATCACCCGGTTACACATTTTCATTAACTTAGTTGAAACCATATACATGGTTTCTATTCATTACAATTATATAATTTTATCTGAAAAATCATTTTGAGAAATGTGCAAACACACTAGCACAAAAGATTCAATTTAATGTGTCTTCCAGTCCCGTTTACTGCTGAATATGCACCAGGCTGACTTGAACTAATACTTTGTTCACATTATAACATAGTAAGATGAATACTGTGCCTTTTTAAACCAAATGAATAACTAAAAGTCCATGCAGCCTTCCTAGCGCTTGTTTCTTATTAAAGAGGAAGCTACTGTTGCTCCATGAGGGATTAAAAACTCTCATGCTGGATGAATGTTTTGTTTTCCTCACAATAACTCAAGAAAAAGAAATGTTTTCAGAGCTGGAGCAAGTAACAATTACTTTAATTGTATTCTGTTCCCAATAAGCTGGCAGATAAAGTTACGGATGCAAGTGAAAGAAGAAAAGTTTGAAGTGAAACCAGCTTTCAGAATGTGTCTCACCATGTCAACATGTTTGCTTTCAAGTCTACTGGAGTCATGATGCAACACTTGCCATATGTGGCTTGGTGTCGAGAATGGGAAAGTGATTGGAAAAAGCTGGACTGAAAAAATACATGAAATTGGAATTTAGGTAGCAGCATAGCCTGAGTTCAACAAGGGCAGACCACCATGTTTGAAATGCTGTCATCGATCTTCTTAATATTTTTGTCAAATTAATATTTTTGTAAGATTTTTGTCAGTCTTATTGATTTTCATTTATTACATAAAACATTATTTTTTTATTTAATAAATTATTTGTATTTCAATACAAATAATTTATTTTGTTATTTAACAGAAATGCAGTTTGGGTAAATCCCAACCTTCAACTAGTCCTAATGGTTGTTTGACTGTGACCTTCAGTCAAGTATGTCTAATTTTTACCTTTTTATTTTCTATAACAGAATACCCTTTCCAATTAATGCCTTGCTTTAATAATTATCTGCAAGCATTCACAGTGAAGGTCTTCAGTCGATACTCTAGGTGTTTCTAGAGTCTGATTTCTACAGTCTGTGTGTTACTCTTTCTTTGGTTTCTTTCTAAAGAAAACAGGGGTATTTGATAAAGTATAGAGAAAGATTTTCACCCAATGATCAAATATCATTTGCCAGCATCATCTTGCATGTCTTAATTGATTTTTACCAGCCTTCTACTAAACTCCTTCATTTATTTATTTATTTATTTTTTTAGCAGAAGAGTTTTTGACTGTGCCTCCTTATCATCCACAAGTAAACTTCTTATGATCCAACGCGGCAAACAACTTTTCACACTCTGTTGTTACATTGAGCTTTGCTCCCAGGTGGGATCTGAAACCAAACACCCCAGGCTGTTGGACAGACACATATTGCCTCCTATTATTCCTCAGAGCAATCCAAGCCAGACGCAAGAGACTTATTCAATATAGAGAGATTTAAAAAGCTGGATGTTCATCGTGTCTGTTGGCTGAGAGAATGGGACCCAGATAAGAAGTGACATCTCCATGGACTTTAGGTGAGAGAATTCTGTCACTCTGCTGACTGGATCAGAAACTGGATCGAAAGGATGTGGAGGAATGAACACCAAACCCTCTCAACTCACTTCGATCCTCGTAAAAAGATTAGAAATCAGACAGAAAGTGCAGATTTTTTCATCCAATGCTAGATGGAAAAATTAATGAAGTCCAGAAAATCATTTGTGTTAAATTGACTTTTTTTTGTTGTAACTTTGTCCTTTGTCCGTCACAATATGCTCTAAAGCAGGGATGCCAGTGGTGCAGTTGGTAGCACTGTTGCTTTGCAGCAAGAAGGTCCTGTATCAAATTTCTGCATGGAGTCTGCATGTTCTCCCTGTGCATCTCTCCGTGTACTCCGGTGTCCTCCCACAGTCAAAAAAACATGAGTGGGATGTTGATTGGTCTCTCTAATTGGTCTCTCTAATTTCTCCTTTGGTGTGGGTGTGTGCATGCATGGCTGTTTGTCCTGTCTTTCTCTGTGTTGTACTGCGATGGACTGACAACCCCCGTCTCCCACCCATAGACCATTGGAGATAAATTCCAGCACCTCTCCAATCCCAGCATGTAAAATAATGGATGGACAGATGCTCCAATAGAAAAATATGTGGGAAGTATGGAAATTACTGCAGGCTTTGTTGGATTTTTTTTCAACAAATAAAATCGTATAAGCAGAAATAGATAATATCTTGATAGCTCAAAAAATGATCAAAACTAATGCTTAGAAATTAAATAACAACTGAAGCCATATCAATAGATGCTCAGCTAGCCCCAAATGACAAAATATGAACATGTCTTCAGTCTAAAAAATGTGCAACTTTGGTTAAAAGTTGAAAAACTGTCCACATACCATACTCACGTAGACCTTTGTCTAAAAAGAGTTAACATGTTGTTATGGTTTGATCAAATAAAACCAAAACTGAGGCTAAATCTGAGCAGGAAATATTATCTAAAAAAATAATGTTGTATGTCATCTGAGACAATAAAAAAAGAGTAGCTGACTTCTAAGAAACAAACAAACAAACAAAAAACTAAAAAGGATTTCCATGAATGTCTAAAAAAAAAAAGTACTCATTCATGCAAAAAGTTTTCCTGTGAATTAAATTATGCAACCACTGAGAGCTTGTGCAAACAGTGTGGAACATCTCAATTTGACACAGAATGGACTGAATCAGAATGAGAGAGGGCGTCCCACTGTGAGGCGCCACTGGTAACCACGGAGGCAGAGTGGAGCCGATTGTGCTGAGACCAGCTAAATAAATTTAACACATACGTGTCTGAAGGTTGGTGATCACAGTGCCACTTGTCAGGGGTCCTTTGGTGGCATACAGGGCCACTGAGTAGGTGGTGCTTGGCTTGAGGTTGGACAGCTGGTGCTCATGCTTGTGTCCTTCAACCAGGAAAGTGTCTGCTGTCACTAAAAAAAAAGAAAGAAAAAAACATAGCCATCAAGTACTTTTTTATTATCCTGAGTAAATTGTGAATTAGAAGAAATTGTTTTTGACTTTTTTTTTTTTTTTAAAAAAAGGTGACAATAGTTGGATATGTATCCCCACCACTTTGAATCAATACTTTGTTGGACAAGCATTTGCTGCTGTTACAGCAGCAAAAGTTGTCTTTTATGTCCAGAACTGTATGTCTACAAATTAACATATCTGTCCGTTCTTCTTTCCGAAATAACTCAAGTCTGATCAGAATCAATCGGCTGTGCATTTGTAACTAACACATAGAACAGATAACATGTTTGGTTTTATCATTGGTCAAACAGTACTTTAGTTTCTTATCACAACTGTAAGCGTTTTGTGAACTTAGACATTTGACAATGTATTTGTTTTGTTTAACTGAGTCTATAAAAAATCTTTAGCAAAAAACAGTATGGTACTACAGCATTTTGTACAAGGTATTTGATGGATAACAAACTTCTCTATTTCTTATACCAATCTGATATGCAAGATCTTTCACTGCAAGAAAAATTGATGAAAACTTACATGCAATAAGCTTTCTTCTTTATAACAGAATACATATTTCTCTTAATGGCACTCAAGTGCCTGAGAGTGACGCAAAGTGATGGAGAGCACACCAGTTTTTGCTATTTATGTAGGTTTGCTTTTATGGATTTTATGTGGGTGTTCCTGCCGATACAAATCTTTCTTGTAATCCAGTGCAATTTTCAGTGGAGTATTTATTTATTGATCTGGGTTAGCCATATTAACATTCAAGGGAATGTGTTGAAACCTTACTTTGCACTTTTACAAATCCTGGTTGATGCTTTTTTTTTTTTTTTTTAACAAATATCTGTTCAGCATACACATACTCTTATCTCATATCAGATACATTTATTTGTCTGATATAATCTGGTTGCCTTCTAACCTACGAAGACATTTATGTATCTATTCAGCCAAATGATGTAAAATTTAAAGGAGTAGCAATCCGAAGTGTCTCTGCAGTCACTTTTCCACCATATCGTGTAGAAATATTAAGAGACGTCCCAAAAATTAACTGAAAAGTTAATTAACTACCAAATCTGTGTTTTGCTTGCTTAAAAAGAACATCAGCTCTTTCTGCTTTCGTATCAAAGCATTAGTTCAAAAGTGACCTGACTCTTCATTTCAAATCTGGACACAGAAGACAAGAACTGCATACAAAGTTCATGTTCTTTAACAACTGCATTGTTTGAACCAAGTTTAAACTAGCCATCAATCAAACAAAATGAGAAAAGGTCCTGCAGCTCTGCAATGTCTTAAAGGATCTCTAATCTCAATGTCAATGTCAATACTGTACAATTAAAGAAAAATAAATATAAAAATAAGGTTTAAGTGAAATAAGACTATGCTCCAAAACTGTCATTATAACAAAAATCAAAGGCTGAAGGATAAAAAAGGGTCTTGAGCAAAGATTTAAAAGCCTCTACCGTCTCAGTCTTCTGCATATGAAATTCCAAAGTTTAGGAGCATAAATTGCAAAAGGACAATCACCCCTGAATTTTAACCCAGATCTCAGAGCATCTAAAAGAAACCGATTGGCTGACCAAATTCACTAGAATGTGAGTGTTAAGAAGATCATTGAGATGTGATGCAGCCAATCCGTTGAAAATTTTAAAAATAAGACAATCTTAAAATCAGTCCTAAAACCAACAGGAAGCAAAAGAACAGAAATCTGAGATGTGTTCTCATTATTTAGTACCTGTTAAAAAGCGAGCTGCCACATTTTCCACAGTTTGTAGACGATGCAGAGATGATTTAACTAGTCCAACATAGAAAGCATTACAATAATCCAACCTTTGGTCTTTTGTTGGGCGGTTCGACTTCAACTTAGCAATTTGTCTTAGAAAAAACAACGACAAGGCTGCATGTTTGTCTGCTACCGGAGCACTATCAAAAACAAAACCCATGATGGACATATTCTAGCCTTTCTGGCTTGGTTAACTTGTTCTTTTAACATTTCATGCAGTTGAGTTTAGTCTACAGAAACTCCAGTTGGGACACGTTATCTTATTACTGTCAAGTAAAATGGATAGTAGAGACTGTTCCCAACTAGGAATGAAACAGAAAATCTGAATGGGACACCACTAATTACTGTATTTATATCAGTATTACAACATACATAATGCATGTGGTATTCTTAGAGCATTTCAAACATTTGAAGATCTGCTAATTAGAGGCTAAGATGGGAAATGAGGGCTGAGTTCTTTTTTTTTTAATTATGTGCGAAAAACATCTAACTATGCATAAATCACACAAAACTAAACAAAACATCAATCACATGTGAGCTTGGAAAAGTTCTAAATTGATGTCTTGAACTTTGGCAGTCACACAAGAGACATCCCAAAAATTAAAAACCTTAAATAGATGCAAGTACGTCATGCAAGAGACAAAAGCTGTGGAGTTGTTGCCTTTCAGCGTCTATTAATTTATTAGTTTTACGGTATAACAGAGAACAAACGAATAAAAGCAAGCGGACGACAACTCACGCTGGTTATGTGTGATGGTCAGCACGTAGTTGTCCACATTAGACAGGGGAGGGTTCCACCTCAGCAGGGCACCTTGTGGAGTGATGTTGAGGGCTGTCAATTCTGCAGGCATGTCCATGGCTATGCGTATACAAAAAAAAAAAAAAAAGTGCATTGAAACTGTGGAGGTTTTTTTATGCAAAGAGAGTAAAGGGGGACAATTTTGGAATAAAAGAAGGTTAAAGATTTGGTATAAAAATGACTATGATGAAAAATGGAAGTCACATCAACATTACCTTGCACAGATTTATGCCTGCTGCCTATCACATTGCACAGACCCTAGCCGAATGAAAATATTTTATTCAATGAGTCTGTAGCAAAAGAAACTCTCTTTGAAATTCAAATATAATATAGGAAAACTCAAATATTCTCCTGAGCCTTCTGTTTCCCCAGCCTCTTTTTAATTCGTCTCTCAGACTGCTGGACATGCCACAATTGAGTTTGAATTTAATTATACCTTTAACCCGAGTGTTTCAACCCCAATTTCCCCTCAGGCAAGTTATTTTGGCAAGGCAGAGAGTGAGGCAGGTAGATGTGGAAATCTGAGTGAGAGCCAAGCTTCTGGACATATCAGATGATTGATAAAAGCCTTATTAAAGCAGAAAAAATGGAATTGCTCTTATTTGCACACTAAAGTGTCGCACAGTTCCTTGTTTTGTTGCTTGAATAGGTGAACTAATCTCACAACAATTACATCAACTACAAAAAAGTCAGAAAAATTTGTGCAAACCTCTCAAACTAATTTCCTAATATTAATAGGATTCACATCTCTCCATGTTTTGAGGCTTTAAACCTTTGCATGCTATTCTGTATGGCGTAGGAAGATTTTAAATAACACCCATTATCAAAACCGATACTTTGGAGTTTGCAATATCTCGCTGCTGTGGGTCTGCATCTTTAAAATCGGAAGATTTCTTACTTAGATTTATTTACAGCTATACTAACAAATAAATAAGCAAACAAGTAGCGTAACAGTGTTGCAACCAATGTTGCCTAATCTCATGCTATGCTAAGCAGACATTCTGTCTGCACTAATGAAGATTTATTGATTTCCATAAACCAAATGGTAGCTGTTGCTGACTCTACAGCCTGGTGCTGTTGGGGGAGTGGGCCCTATTTATAATATTTTTTAGTTGTAACTTTGGGCACTCATTCACTGTGTAGAGCATTATACTTTCTGCACAGGATGGTCAGCCGATGTATCGAAGAAATAATTCTTGGGATGTTGACAACAGATGCCACATTATAGTTTAGTTTTCAACTAGGCCAGGTGATTAAAAGTTCAAACCCAAGGCTTCTAACGTTAAAAGGATGGTATGATATGCAGCTGTATTTATTGAAGGAAAAACAAGTGGCTCTATACTTGGATTTTGAAGAAAAAAACCCTCATTGAAGATCCAAAATGTCAAGTTCAACAGCTTAAACAAAAATGTTTGCATTTGTAATCAGTTTTAATCCATATTTTATTTAGAAACAGACACTAAATATATATATTTAGCTATAAAAAAAGGATATGATACACAAGTAGCCATTGTAAGGTTTGCATATATATATATATATATATATATATATATATATATATATATATATATATATATATATATATATATATATATATATATAATTTTTTTTTACAATCGCTCCTCTCTGCACCGCCTCTTTTTAATGAAACAAAAAAGTGATTTATCACTATGTGAACTTGTACTCCATGTTAATCCCTGAGCCATACGGGGTGTTTGTGGTATCAACCCAACACTCCTACCATGAAAAGTCAAATATTTGTACCTGCTGCAGCAGCCATGTTTACCCAGTATGTGAGCTGCGCCGTGGGGAGTTGCAGGGAAACCTGCCGATTTAGGATTTTTTATGGTAAATACACTGCATGTGGAAGTAAAATGCTTGCTAATAGATCAATGTGAAATGTGAGACATGACCTGTTATTACAGCAGATTTCTCTGTTACGCCCTGGTGTAGAGCCAATTGAGCCTAAAGCACTTTTTAACTGCACAATTATCAGCAGATAATTATTACCCCACCATGACATTAATTTAAGTATCGCCTAAAAGCCTGGGATTATTATAAAATCTTACAGTGTGACTGACATGACTGTTATTTTGTTAAATGCTATTCTGATGATTATAGAGCACTTAAAAAAAAATACATGTCCCATCCTTAATTATATGTTGGAGTGCTCTAGCTAAGGATGACAGCTTTCACTGGGCCTGCAACACACGAGGGACACAAATGACCTGAAATAAGCTTTGCTGCTTTCTACCAAAAACAAAAAAGTAAAAATGTTTCTGCTTTCTTTTCTTCAGTATTTTCTCACTTGCGTTTCAAATGTTATTTTGTATGTTGCATTTGTCCGGTTCTCTTTATGTCACAATATATTTGGGCCATGTGATTTAGATTGTAGTAGTTGTAAAAGTTGTACACTAAAGTTTTATAAAGCAATATGTTAACACTAAAATCCCTCAGGGTTATGTAAACGATTATGTATGCCTACAATCCCTTTGTACAATAATATAAGATATTGCACATTATGCCGTCATGTAGCTATTTGTTCATTAAGGTAACTACGACGTTGCACAAACACATCATGGCGATATTGACTAACAATATAACCATTATGACCAAAATAACAATAAGTACCATTATGATGCTATGCAATGTCATCTTTAAGCTCTCCAGGTAGCCACGCATCAAGTACATGTTCAGTCCGAAACAAAAGACTCCCTAAATGCTGTCAATAACAATCACATGAAGCGGCAATGACTCTCAAGTAAAACTGAATGCATTCGATATAAAATCACCAATATATCTATATAATTTGCAACAGATGAACAGCTGCGTAGTGATGCTTATTGAACACCACAGTAAATGTTTTGTGTTTCATAAAAAGATCTGAATAATGAAATACTATCAATATTTTCCAACAGTGTTTAGCCTGTTCAGTCACTTCGTTCTGTTTTAATTGGGTTGTAAATCAAAAATCTAATCTTTGCATTGCCTTCTGATATTATTTGGCTATATTACAGTAATAATTGTTCAGTATTTTACATACACAACGTGAAAAAGTGCCAGAAGTCAAAGTTATTTAAAATAAATTGTTCCTGACATTCAACTACTTTTCTGTGAGTACATTAGAAATCGGTTCAAACGGTGCAAAATGAAGCCTTTTTAAGTATCTTGTCATTGAAAGGGTCTTCTGACATCGAGTTAAAATAAACCTTTCAGGTGGTTTTTAGAAGAACTAGAATCTCAGCAGGTCTAGTGAAATAAAAATAAAAAAATATTACTTTTACTTTGCTGGTTAAAAAGGTGGCTGATTAAGATGTTTGAGTTGTGAAAAGTGAGAGGTCTTCACACTACAAGTACAGTTATAATCCCTTTAAACAGATTGCTACATTGTCTATGTTTAATGTCAGGAGTTTCATGTTAGATTAAAATAACCAGCCGTTTTAGCAAAACAAAGAGTGGCTGGCTGCTATTTTCAACCTTTTCCACAATAATTGATTATGAAGGCGAGTTATGTTGAAACTGCTGTGATTTTCAAGTCATTAAATACTTGGCTGGGGCAAGGCTGGATTACTCCTCCAATCCCCTGTTAATGTATTGTTGTGGAGAGCAAAATTGTCCCCGGTTGAACCTTGTGCTATGTGAAGAAAATGTTATTTACCACTTCTAACAAACTTGACTTTAGAGTTATGTTCTTTTCAGGCAAGTCCCAACGACTCTGCTCAATGCAAGTATACTGGAATTATTGAAAGAATTAGCTGATAGAAATGTATCTGAGTGCTGGAAATGTTCCTTCATCAAACACAGTATATGTTATCAAGCAACAATGAGCCACTGTGCTATTCTTTGGTTTCGAGAATAGCTTTACAAAGGCAAATAGGATGTCCTTTGTTCTTCTGATTTGTGACTAATACCTCATTTCAAAGTGAAAAACCTTCACATGCACAAAAGGAAAAAAAAAATAGTACAGCAAGACCCAGACAAGGTAGGATTAAGAAAAGAGAGAAGGAAATAAATAGGAAACATAAGACAGAGAGATGAAGGAAGAGGGAAAAAGGCAGAGACAGACAGTTATACCGGAAGATCGAAGAGAGTAAAATGGATAAAGAGATAAGTGAGGGGAGAAAGCAGCAAGAGTGATGGCTCAGAGTGAGATGGAGCTGGGAGGTGGTAACCAATTACAGAATCGTGGTATGGACACTTTCATCTGTTGCTCCAGGAAAGAGTTCTACAGTGTCAGCTGTATCTTATATTTTATGTGACATCTTTGTGCAAACTCTTGCATGAAACCCAGTTGCACAGGAAAAATTGGTCTGATGGTCCAGCAAAGAATGAAATCCCAGATTATTCTTGCAAATTAAGTCACATTTGTTGTAGCTTGAAAATGGTCATAGTAATCAGAAAAGAAAATTACATATGGACATTTTTAAGTTTCTTATCTTAACCTTGTTTTAGGTGTTAAATCCTGAGATTTTTGAGTTTATTACATATACTACCAAAACACTGTCTGTCATCCATCCATCCATCCATCCATCCATCCATCCATCCATCCATCCATCCATCCATCCATCCATCCATCCATCCATCCATCCATCCATCCATCCATCCATCCATCCATCCATCCATCCATCCATCCATCCGCCGCTTATCCAGGGTCGGGTCGCATAATTAACGATTTTAATTATGGTTAATGGTTCATTTTGTCAAAAGTTTGTTCCGTTTCTCGTGATTTGTTTAAAAGTTTCCCCGCAGTTACACAGTCTTAGCTCCACAATATATAAGACAATTACTCAAAAGCAGTGTTTGAGGCCTACTCTTCGATCCCTTTAATAAACATCACCATGAAGCATTTGTCTGCTGAGAGGCCAATTTGGCACCATATACAGAATCACTCTGGTTTTTGAGCGACCTTCTGAGCATCACCTGGATTTACATGGAAGATGAGTTAAGCAAGCACAAGAAACAATAAAGCATTTCAGAAAAAGAAATATTAAAATAGAGATACAGGCTAATGAAGGCTAATACAAGCAGATATTGAAAACAATTACTGATTTAAAATTTAAAAAAAAAGAGTCAAGGTGCGTTTTCCTTTGCGCTACGGTTGACAGCAGGGTGGTGATGTTCTGAATCCTACACAGACATTAAAACACACACTAAAGCTACTCACTGTCAAAACAGCATATCAACATATCTGTAGCTATTAAGAACAACAGATACTGTAGTAAAACGAAAAAACAAACAAACATATTGGTGAGTAAGTTAAGTGCTACATAATACCAAAGCTAATGTAATACGGCTAAACTGTTGTGGGCTATTTTACTGCCCTTTACAATCAGTGATTTTTCATGCATTTAGTCGCATTGATGGAGCCGATCAGCACATCCTCACGTTTTACTCTGAAAAACTAAGACACATTTTCTGGCTCCTTTTAGAATGTTCTGTTTAAATAAATCTTATTAAAGAATGATGCGCTAAAAAAAACAAAACAAAAAAAAACACAAAAAAAAACAGCACCGCCACTGTCTGTCCTGCGCACAGTGTTGTGGGTGATCTTATTGACTGTTAGCGGCTACCTGTGAAGACAGACGTGGTGACAGGTCTGCTCTCTTGACTCCCTCTGACAGCGTTGAGGCTGATCTCGTACTCTGTGGCAGGAAACAGACTAGACAAGGTGTAGTTTGTCACATCGCTGTCGATCATCTCGCTGTCCACTCGACCTGAAGCGGGCACAAGAAATGACGAAATCTTAGGCCCAGCTGTTATCCCACATTTAATACACGGTGTACCGTGTAACCGGCTGCTATCTGGAATGAATTGCTGATCAGTATGGAATTTTAATTTAAAATTCAATTAAAGCCGACTGATAAAATGTCATGATTAATTGCTATAACACACTGTGTAACAGAGTGTGCCAGCACAAAATGTACCTTGTGTAAGAAAGCAAATGCCGTGTTAATTTAACTGTAGCTAGAAACACCACCGTGATTTCCATATAATAATATAGTGAATTTCATAAAATTAAAACCCGCTTAGTTCAAACAGCGTGATGAAACGTAACGCATGCTACCTCTGGCTGACTGGTAGGAGAGCTTATAATATTCAAAGGGAGCCAGTGGCTTGATCCAAGAGATGGTCACCGAGTCCTCCGTCACATCTGAGACCGCCAGTTCCTTTGGAGGGTCCATTTCTAGGACAACAATTAGTAAAGAATTATTAACTACTCAAATTCACAATGCTCAACACATGGGAATAGTAGCTCAAAAATGATAGAATGGTATAAATGGCCGTTGTATGTTTGTTTTATTTGCTTATAAAACCATAAATACAAAACAAAGATGGTAAATGACCTCTACTTGTATAGCACTTTGTCAAGTCCTGAGAACTCCAAAGCACTTTGCACTGCATTTACTCATTCACGCACACATTTAAACGCTGATGGTCCTCCTGGACAGTAGCCAGTACTGTCCAGTAGGAGGGAAACCTACTGGGTGAAGCATCTTGTCCAACTAAGACAGAAAAAGCTCGGGTTCAAACCAGCAACCCAACGGTTACAGGATAAACTCCTACCACTGTTGCCCCATTAAATGAAGATAAAAATGTCTGTGATAAAATGTAAAACAATGGCAAATAAAACACTAATCAAATAGATAATAAGTATTCAAAATATGGTAGAAATGTTTAGTAAATGAATAAACATATTGCAAACAAACTAATTATGAAACAATCAAAAGCCAGATTAAATAAAGCTTCACAATAGCAATACTGGCTTATTTTGCTTTCAAAAGCAACATGTGAGAGCCGTAAAATGAAATGACGCCTCATTATAAGTTTTAGTTCTCACTTTGTTTTCAAACAGAAGAAAGAACAGAGCGTTCTGAAGGGTATGAATAAAGCAAAGGCCAATAAAAAAAAGAAAAAAAAGCAGCAAAAGCACCTTAAGAGCAAACTTAAAATGAACAATGCAATCTACTATGGTAGCTTGATCAAATAACTTTATAGAAATCTTCAAAGGTTGTTCTTAATTAACACATTGTTACACCTAATTTTCCCTTAATGGCAATGACACACTAAACACCTGGAGTGAACGGACTAATATACCAGAGAAATGTAATGATCAGAAGATTTCCTGAATAAATGATAGTGTGCATTCAATTGCATTTATTCTGTGAGTGTCTCCTGAAAGGGCTGATAAGTCCTTTTAAGTGCTATAAAGTTACAGTAATATAATGATTTAGACATTATTGTTTTGTTCAAAGATAGACAAAATGAAACTAAACTAAAAAATGTTCACTTCAGTAACAATATTTGTTGTAATTTGAAGTTGCATGTAATTCTATATATCGTATGTTATTCTATATATTTGTATGGCGCTAATGCACATATTTTCTAATAGGTTTAAAACCCACCAGAGGAGAAAAAAAACTGTTCTGTCAGAGATATAATACTTTTTCTATGTCCCGCAGGCAGATGACAGTAGTGTACAGACTGTGTAAGCTTACATCAAAGCACAGTTTGAAACTTGAACTGACCATTGTGGCAAAATGACTATCAAAGTCAGCTCGGCAAAATCGTCTGTTATAACTGTGGCTAAAACGTAAAGCCGAGCGGCATATTTTAAATATGGCAAATGAATCAAATGCGAAGCTAAAAAGGAGAGCGGAGCCTCATAAACGCTCACATTCAAACAAGGCAGATCAAAGCGAGGTCCTGAAAAGAGAGGTGGAAGAAATACTATGCATCCGTCTCCAAATCCCCATCCAATTTCATCCTCGAAAATGTGCTTTTAATGTGTAGGTTAATCAAAAAAGGAGAGCAAGAGACACAGCCCAAAAGGTGCTGAACTGTTTTTGTTTAAATCTGAGCCTCCGGTAAAGGTTAAAATACTCATTTTTGTGCTTGTAGGCCTTCCTATTCATTCAAATACCTCCCTTCTTATGACAAATTTCTCCTTGGGGAAAAAACGAAATGAAAAAATTTAGAAAACACCTAAATGTTTTTAAATGAATACAACTCTGACCCTCCTCTTAGTAATTTATCCACTCAAACATGAATACTAACCTTTAAATGGAATGTCACCATCAAACTGATTCAGATGAAATATGGAAAAAAATAAATCCTGGGAAATATTTCACGAGATAAAATAAACTAATTTGTGAAAGTTAAAGTGTTTTAGTTAAGTAAAAGAGAATTCAGGTGGGACTTCAGAGTTAATGCATAGAGAAAATAATAATAATAATAATAATAATAATAATAATAATAATAATAATAATAATAAGCAGACAATCCTTGTTAAACCAAATGTGAGCCATGTTGTCCCGTTGCTTGTTCTTTAAGTCTTCTTTCAGGACTATAATGTGTCACCAGTTTTTGCACAAAATTCTTCTGGCAGAAAAGTTCTTCAATTCAGAACAAACACTGAATCATTAGTCAGAGTTCCAGTTGAATACTTTGACTGTGGTGAGTATCAGCCATCTGATTTCCTAGGAGAACAAAAAAGCCTCTTACTTTTTTGCCTCCAACAAAAAAAAAAAGTCTTCCTTCTACAGCTCTGCAAAAATGAAAAGCCGAAAAAACGTTTTTTGCAAATATGCTAATTTGATATCCCTTTTTAATTGAATTTTGCCAGCTTTTTTCACCCTTTTTATCACCCATTCAGACATCCACACATTAATGTCTCCTTTTAAAAACGCCTTATTCCCATTCTTTTTTTTTTGTTTATTTTTTTGAGGCACTGTTTATTTTCTTGAGGCACTCCATCCCCAATTATTCCACCAAATTTCCGTGAAAGGTGTGCAGTGATTTCACACATGCCCTAGTAATAAAATTGTCCATCATTTACATTTTTGAAAAATTGCTTAAAAAAAGGAAGACATTGATTTTCATAACTTCTGATTAAAAAAAAAAACAATTTATTCTGAGAAGCTGTTGCTTTGTATTAGGTGAAGTTAAGTGAGTGTAATAATTTTGATTCTCCCTGGATTAAGAGTGTTATTTTGGAAAAAAAAAAAAGCTTCATGAAAGAAACACTTTACAAGCAATTATTAAAATAAGCTGCCGATTCCGTTTTGCTTTGAAAAAGTCACAAATGCTGAAAACTGTATGCATCCATGGCACACACAGCACATTTCAGACTGAGCAGCTCACCTGTCCTGAGGGATGCCGTAAGGGGCTCAGAGGTAACATCCCCTTGTATTGTGATTAAACTGAACGTGTAGTGAGTGGACGGCAGCAGGCCCTGGACCAGTGACCTCGTCTTGGAGCCATCTAGTGTCACCTTAGAAGTGTCTGTCCCGTCAGCAGAGCTGTAGCTCAGAATGAAGAGGTCAGCGGGTGGTGCTGGGGCACTCCATGCCACCAACACTGAATCTGACGTCCCTTCCGACAGGTAAAGGTGGGTTACAGGCCTGATCCCTGGAGGAACGGGGGTTTAGAAGTCACTCGGTAGCGTTCAAGAACAGGTTAACATTCCAGCGGCGAATGAGAGGCGGTGAGGGACAAACAGTCGCAAGATGAATGGAAATGAGTGTCAAAGCCATGCAATGATGGATGGGAGCGCTCTAGGATGGTGTAATAGATTCCTTATAATAAAGTTGGGAAGATTAGACTTGATGAACAAGGTGAGTCAGAGCAAACCACAGTCATGTGGCAATAATGATTTAATTGGTCATGAAATGGAGAAACTAATGAGATTACCCGCAATAATGATGAAGATGTGACGGAACTGTGAAAGCGTGATAACAGCAGATGCTGCCGTCATGTTGTCCGACCCAAACGGGAGCTAATGTAATATATATATGAATCTCCTCCAAACACAACAAGAGGCTCATTTGATTAGCCACGTGTGGATTCATACGGCAGGAGAAATATAGCAACAATAACTTTTCCTCAACTGATTAATCCAGATGAAACGCATACTGAACAGATCTTTTGCCGTCAATCGTTGCATTAAAGCTGCATTATTATTATTGCTATTACAATTATTACAATTATTACTGACCTACATCCACAAATGTCGGTTTGAGCTGCCAGCTTTTGTCTTTCACGGACTGCAGTGATATTTTACGTCAATGCCGTCAGCAGAAATGTGTGTGCCACGCAGACTTCTTTGTCCTACTTAATGATGAGCCCCAGTTGTCCTTCTTTAGAGTAGCAGGAAAAAGTTAGGAAGCAAAAAGTGCTATCCGAAGAAATATTTTGTTGAAGTTATTTCTTCAGAATAAACTTAAATATTGCAAAAAGAATGACCGTGGTTATGATGAAATGTGCTGTATTTTTTTATTTATTTATTTATTTGAATTGAGATGACAGTATGACAGTAAACCAATCAGAGAGTTGATACAAACTGCCTAGTATTTAAACAAATGTCGGTTTTTAATTCAGTAGTGTTTTATCTTTTTTTTGTCCTAAAATCTGGACGCAAACAAAATAGCCTTTGAAAGAAACTCCTGCATAATTGAGTGAACCTAACAATATCTTTCAAAAGTAATAATTAATTAGTTAAATAATCCCTGGTTAATGTGGTGAAACATTATCAATAGTTGATTAAAAGAGTGGTAAAGGTGGTGTTGATCCACAGACGGCCCCTGACATATTTCATTGGTTTTGCTATCACAGGTTTCCCTGAGTGCAAACAGTTTCTGCCAATAGGCCAAGCGGTGAATGAAAAGATGACAGACACATCAATAGTTTTCCCCTGAATTTTTTGATCCGTCATTTTATCTTGTCCTTATCTCTTGGCGGGTGGTTAAATTGAAGTTACCCAAGAAGCCATGGTAAGAAGAGCAGAAAGACGATGAGGGTGATGGTAATGATGATGATGTAGTGATAGCGACGACTGCCAGTCTGCCACGATGGTAGCAGTGAACAAGAAAGCAGATGATGAGGGTGATGATAATGACAGCAGAGAAGACAGTGGTGCCCGTCATTTGGACATCATCCTTTGTGTAAGCAAAGACCACATCAAGCTTTTTACAAAAGTAACAAAGAGCCTACAGAGGTGAGAAGAATGACAGATAATCTGACGTGCTCTGATGGACAGACTTTGTGAAAAAAAAAAACAGGAAACTAACTGAATGCCAAGAAATGACATCAGGTTTAGAAACAAGATGACAGTGTGGAAAGGCAACCGTGAGAACGCTGTGCTGCACAGAATCCAGCAAAAACAAAGTCAAATACATTTGGATGCAAAACAGAGGCATAGTAAGGAAACACTTGTAACAACCTCATTAACTGACTTGAATAATTTATCTCTGCTAATTGCTTCTTCAAAGCCTTTAAGGTCCTCTGTTTTCTTTTAACATGGCGTACCTTACCTGCAGCCACACTTTAGTTCATTATAGTCACAGTTTGCTTGATTATGCAGCAGCATCTTTAGACCAGTCTCAAGCTTCTGTAGTAATTGGCTGATCTTTCATGTCTCTGTCTATGCACAGACTCTTGGGAATTCATTTATCTCATGTATTTAAAGTGATACTGGCAAAAAAAGTTTCAGTAAAACTGCAAAAAAGAAAAAAAAATCATTTATTATTTATCAATAAGAAAAAAAAAATCCATCGACTCTAGGGCTGAAACGATTCCTCGAATGATTCGAGTACCTCGATTACTAAAATTCCTCGAGGAAAATTTACCTGCCTCGAAGCTTCGTTAATTTATGTTTTATTAGTTAGCGCACCGTGTTCCGGCCTGGACTTAATTTGCGTTGCGCGGAGCTCTCACTTCCGCCTCTGAGTTGTTGACAAAAGCTAAGTCTCAGCGGCATAAAGTCCAATCTTCAAGATTGGCCCGTGGGGATTTTATTGATTGATGATAATGCCCGACTTTTTATCGTTTTTGGGGAACCAATAAGCATCCTTAAAATGACTGGGGGAATGCCTGGAGTACGGCAGCATTTCTCCTCAGGGGCTGCTGGTTGAAAGCGAACGGCGGGAAGAGCGCTGAGGTGAGCGGATAGCCTGAACAGGGCGGGTGGCTGAGTAGCTGATGCTTACCGTGTAAATGTAGCTTTACCGACGAACCGCACAATAAATTTCATCTCCCGGTCTGAAGAAACGGGTGGCGGAGCGCATCGTACATGGCTGGTAGATGAGTTTCTGAGTGTGACCAGTGAAGGTGTCGTAAATATCCCGTATTGCTTCCCCCCGTGTTCGTCCCCCGGTCTAACGGTTCGTCAGTCCGCTGGTCTATTTCCTCCCCTCCAACCCATCTTACGTTCATTCGCCCTCTCCTCCCACTCCAGGCGGCATTTCCCGTATTTTCAAACCCAAAGCGTGACAGGTTAGGTGGCAAGGTGAGTTTAATTAATCTATTAAACTCACTGAAGATGAATACATAAACTAAAAGCTGGATTGTAGACATTTTTTATAAGCATATTTGTGAGCCTGCCTCTTTGTTATTAAATTCAATATAATTTCAGATTTTTCTATAACTTTTCTTCTGGTTAACTTAGAAAGTGAGCTATTATTGTTACAGGTTAGTTTTCTAAACTACAAAAAAGCAACTGTTAGGGATGCTCAAATATGAAAAATTGGACTGATATTAATATCTGATTGTAACACCGGTATTAAGCCAGATTTACCAATATTTCATTTTATAATTTTTTTTATCCGATTACTCGATTAATCGTAAGAATAATCGATAGATTACTCGATTACTAAAATATTCGTTTACAACAGCCCTAATTGACTCTTATTAAATCGCATGGCTACTCTTGCTTCTTCCAAAGGTATGCATTAGATGTGTAAATACAAAACTGACATTTCTCTTTACCTGTAAAGGCATCGATGGTTGCTGCAGTGCTCTGCTGCCTCCCTCTTCTCGCTGCTACCGTGATTGTATATTCAGTTCCAGGGTCAAGGTCTGTCAGAGTCGTGGTGGTTATGTCTTTAGGAACTGTCAGCTGGAACAGAAAGAATAAGACACGCAAGTTCAAATTGAGAGCAACTGCACACTACAGGTTATCCAAAATGGTTCAGAGCCTTTAAGACAGGGGTGTCAAACTCAATTTCACCGAGGGCCACTTCAGCATATTGGCCACCCTCAACGGGCCACATTGACGGTACAAATCAGGAGTGCATCCCTGCTAAAACACCCCAGACAAAAGGTTGACTTCCCTCATTCAGTTCTGTAGAGGCTTATCAATGGTCCAGGTGTGTTAGAGAAGGAACCATCTAAAGTTGCAGATGGTAGCTCTGGAAAACTAGACTTGGGCAGCCCTAGCATAAATGTATAAAAATACAATGTTAAAAATAAATTAAACATCTCATATAGTTGAATAACTGATTTTATGTATTGAAGTTTTAAATATTACATTTGAGTTTCCATGGATGTAAAATTACTGCTCAGTTTAAAAATTACAATATTTAAATCAGTGTTTAAAGGTAAGCAAACAAATAATAAAAACAAGTCACATGGGCAGACATTATAGACTTTACGCAAAGATTTAGTCTCAGAGGCAACTGAAATCAATTAATTAAAAATCCTTTCTGAATATCATCTCATGGACTCTGAACTAAATGCGTCTTTCTGACCGGGAGCTGACAGCGTGTTGAAGAGTTATGGACCGGACGGTTTGGAGCGTCTGGTTAGGAAGCGCATTACAAACCTTTGGTTGAAATGGAGCGTTAAATTCAAGTCTCCATTACAGAGAAAACTAAAGAGAATGCAACGTTGAGGATCCATTTGAGGAGCCGGTACTTTATCTTGAGGAAATAAATGACGATGCAAAAGTTAATTAGACTGTAACATACGCAGTCCGCTGCTCAACCACTGCGGACGCGGCGGATTTTTCTGCAGACCGGGAACCAGGAGGAAGTGCGTTCAGACCCCAGCGGGTGAAGTAACATTAATTTAAGTGAAGTTACTTAGATGTAGATGCATTTATCTGCTTAATTTGTGATGGGATCTGGATTCACGGTGAATATTAACTAAACCACATAAAATGCAACTAAATAGCCGATGTTAATATGATTGTAATTTCACAGGTAAAAATAGTGCATGACCGATTTTTTTATGTTGTCGGTCAAGATAACGGATAACAAAAAAGTCTAGCGCCAGCTGCCGCCCTGACACCAACTCACACATCTTCATCCACAGTCTTACTTGTAAATCGATTTTTCTTTTCTTGGACGTTTTGACGTTAGCTTGTAGACATCTCAGTTTTATTCGCTGGGAAAATCAATAAGCAGCTTGAGGTGACTCTGCTGCTCTCTAGTGGCGAGAAGCCGTAATGTTGGCTGGTAACAATCGGAATGCATTGTGGGAGATGTAGTTTGTAGTCAATTCGTGCTCAAAACCTATTTTAAGTCAATCATTGGCCTATAAAATGCTGGGGGGGCCACATAAAATGGCATGGCGGGCCACATGTGGCCCGCGGGCCTTGAGTTTGACACATGTGCTTTAAGATCTTAATCAACAGTGTGGAGAGTGGATCCCTGTAATGTATGAACTTCATCCCTGGGTGACGGTAAACCGGCTCATATTTGTTGTGTTTATTACCTCAGTTGTGATACCAGAGGAAGATGTGTAGGTGACCCTGTAGTGGTCAATTGGACCCTGGACTACACCCCACACCAGAGTGATGGAGTTGTCAGTAGAAGCTGTCACAGTTAAATCCATGGGTACATCCAGGCCTGCAACACCAGAGGGCAAACATAACTTTATTACATTCAGCAGGACTGTGAAATAACTTTAGCTGGACAGACCTGAGACTGGATTTTTTTGCATGACACTATTATTATTCTAAAAAATGTTTTGTTGTTTTGTTTTTTTTTTTCAAATGCATATCACAAGGACAAAGTATCTCCAGTATCACTGCAATTTCTCTTTCATATATTTCCTCTACTAGCTTAAGTAGCAGATAGATAATGGAAAAATGTTTATTCAGTTACTGGATTAATCATTAGAATAACGGAAATAAATTACTAGTTTACTAAAATAATAGCTTACAACAGTCCTTAAAGCTAACTAACTTTATTCATTACATTTTCACAGTTTTCTTACAGCTCTGACATAAGAAATGGCAGGAACAATAAATACCCTTTAGAGTGTAAGGGCAGGGTATTAATAGCTTTAAAGCCAATGTTAAGTTACACTTTGTCTGCAGCTACCTCATCAGATATTAAGAATTAAAATTAAGACAGAAAAAAATTCAAGAGAAACTGAAGGTGATAAAAAAAATAATTCCTGAATGACCTATATGATTATATAATAAATACATCGAGCCAGAGATTCATAAGTAGTTGCTTTAATCTAACTATTACAGGGGGTTTGTCTGTGGCAGAACCTTCAAAACAATCAAAAGGATGACTTTACATAAACCATAGAAATACAATTAGCTGTTAAAAAGAACAAAACTATGCAGTTTGAAAGAGTAGCGAGGCATCCACGCTGACATTTCAAACAGGTGAAGGTCGAATCAAGTTTTTTCTTTTTTTTAATACTCAGTCAAACGACTCAAAGCACAATAAAAATTCTAATGGCCTTTGGGTTGCGGAGATAAAGAGAGAGGGCCATTAGCTAAATAGCATGGATGATTACAGATTTAAAATGCTGCAATGGGAACTTTGATCCAACACAGATAAAATGAAATTGCTAAATGCCTCTATAAAAAAAAAAAAAAAAAAAGAAAAGAAAAAAAATCTTATTCGCCTGGCATTTTCAAGTGACTTATATTGGGTGAAACATGAGCGCTCCCCGCAAAGTGAGCGGTGACTGTTTAAAACAAATAAGCCGACTTGCTATGCTGACATTTCCAAACAGCATTTCCTGTACTCTAAATACGCGGAAGCTAAACTTTGTTTTCATTCACTGAATCATGAAGTGTTACCTGTCCTGGCATTCATCGTTGCTGGTGTACTCTGGTTGATACCCTTCATGGCAGAGATGCCAATGCCGTACTCCGTCCCCGGCAGAAGGTCTGATGCACAGAGACAGAGAGAGACGCAGCAATTCAACGAGCAATACGTCAAACTCCAGGAGACACTTTCACACTCTCCTCTTCACAGGCACTTAGAAAATGAAGTTTTCCATCACAGCTCTGAAAGATAAACAAAGGTTATGAGGACGTTTGCATGAACACAGGAGGGATTTTTAGAGAAATCAGTTTTTGTCAGCCGCATGATGATTGGAATCAAAGTCAAACGAGAAGGTGTCAAAGTCTTGAGTTGCAGAAATATAGATGAAGAGATGAGCAACGGAAAATAAAGAGGGTGGAAACGGGGACCTTTGCAGCATTAAGGCCTTTAACAAATGAAAAAAAAAAAAAATATTCCAGATGACCCATCTTTCCTTCAATGTGCCTGCAAGACAACAAGCGTATCGGGAGATACCATCAGTAGCCCATCAACCAAATGTTAGCTCTGGAGATAATCCTGCCATGTAAAACACAGCCACTCCCCAACGTCTTCAGTGCTCATTAGATGGACTGTGATAAGACTAACAGCATAACTAAAACTGAGAATTAAGCATGAGAGCCCTGAAGAGCTCAGTAATAAATAATATATGAAAGTTTTACAGCAGAAATTTAAAGAAGTTAAACCATAATTTCTTCTGCACTTACCTGTGAGATTGGTCTTAGTGGTGGCACCCTCGTTGCGTGGCACAATCACTTTATCATACTGATCTCCTGCTAAAGTGCTGTACACCACCTGATACCCCTCCACCTGTATTTGAACATTTAAACATTTGCAGAAACAAAAATCTGAATGTAACTTTTGGAAAATAAAGAGATGTTATGCTTCGTATCCTTTTATTCGTCAGCCTAAATCTCATGTGAACCTTTTTAACACATCTTAGTGTTATAATACATTATGGAAACAATGTTAAATTGGGAGTCAGTCAGCGTTTAAGTTTTCTTTAAAAAGTTTCATGTTGTGGTGGGATTTGGTGAGGTAGAAACTGCACAGGAATGGTTACCGATTGGCTTTATTCAGAGGTCTAAACTTTCTATTTTTAACCATACATTTATATTTTCACTTTTTCTGTTTGCTTGATTGGTTGGTTTGCTCTTTGTGATTAATGAGACTGAACGATATAAATGTGACTTTGATATAAAATGAAAAAAAAAAAAATTCCTCAGTGATTGAATGAAGAATCATTACTATTTACATTTAAAGCACCCAGAAAAATCAGATTCCAAGATTTTCTGTGCTTTTTACCTCCAAAAGCAGATTTCATATGTTTTGGATATTATATTTCCAAAGTAGTCAGGTTAATTGGTCTCTCTAAATTCTCCCTAGGTGTGAGTGTGTGTGCATGGTTGTTTGTCCTGTGTGTCTCTGTGGTACCCTGCGACAGACTGGCGACCTGTCCAGGGTGTAACCCGCCTTTTGCCCGGAACGTTAGCTGGAGATAGGCATCAGCAACCCTCCCGACCCCACTAAGGGACAAGGGTGTAAGAAAATGGACGGATGGATGGATGGATTTCCAAAGTAGATCTTTTTTAAGTGTGTTTAAGTGCATCACAATCTAGAGATTGTGAGCTTCTACATTGTATTTATCCTATGATTAGTACTAAGTTGGATTTACGAAGAACTAGAAGTGAATTTATAGCTGTTGCATACCACTGATGGGGAGTGATGACATTTGATCAATAGTAATGTTTTCAGTTCCATAAAAGTTTGAGCATTAAGTCTAACTGATGGATTTGCAGGGTTTTCCCCAGTGTATTACAAGCCTGGCCCCCCGCCAGGCTAAGCTTGCTTATTTTTATTTTTAGAAAAATTAGTAATTCGGGGGAATCGCTTAATTTATTTTTTTTTTTTTTAAGATAAATCTTCAAGCCAGATTGCAAGCGTCTGTGTTCTGAGCGTTTCACTCGCGAAGCAGATTTATTTCTAAAAGGTTTATAGTTTATGCATTTAAAGCCGGAGAGCGGACCAATCACACGCTGCAGTTGCCTCGAGCTGCCGCTGCTTTATTAAGTTTACCTCCTTTCACTCAAACTGGACACAGGCTGACCTGTATGGATACAGTCCGGTATGGGTAGTTATTTTTCTTTGGAGAACTCTATATCAAGGTAAGAGTTTAAAACGAACCACATTAACTCTGGTTGTGCAGCTCTATGTGAACCGCAGGAATAACTTGTAGTCACGTGTCTGTTTGCAGCCATTTGCGCATTGAGCGAGTGTTGAGAATGATTTAACTTTGTGGACAGTATTATGTTTGGCTTTTACATCTCAACACGCTGCCCGGCGTGTGGCCCTGTCTTCCCTGTAAAGTTTATGTCTATGGTCCCGGTTGGCCAGAGCGTTAGTGGTTAACGATGCAGTGCTGTTCATCATGCAGCTTCAGCCCGGTGAGGAGCTTTCACGCTCGCCTCGTGGTAACGCATCACGCTGGTTTTATAGTATTTTATTATTAATTTTAGTATTATTTTTCCAGTTAAACGGTGCACCAAACCATATCAAATGCTTTGTCTACTTGGTCAGCCAGAGTTATTACGCACGGCTGCGCGGAGATCTGAGAAACTCGTCCCCCAAACTTGAGCAACCACAACAGTTTCTGTTTGAGACACGAAATAGATTATTTTATTATTGATGTGTTTCCATTTTTGTAAAGCACTTTGTTATGTTCATGTCTGTGAAAGGTGCTACATACATAAAGTTTACTTACTTACAATTTACGTACAATTTATGTATGCTGACACCATTAAATCAAATTTAGCAGCACTGATAATCTCAGTAAACAAATACTACATTTATATATCGGTGGTCTGTATTAAAATATCAGCATTTATGGGGCCTTATTGAGCCACTGACTTATTTTGGATTAAACAGAAGTGCAAATAATTGATATTCATTTTAATTGTATTTTTTGATTAGTTGTTTTTAAGACTAGTTGTGGATTTAAATAGCGTCTCACCAACACTGATTTCCCATAACGTATAATTAAATTACCCAGTAATATTTGTACTCTGTCTACTTAGCATCTTTAATACAAAAGAACAATGGACCGCCAGTGGACCACCTCGGTGCCCCGACCACCGGGCTTAGCAAGTTTTCTGGGGGAAACCCTGGATTTGTGTGACTTCAGTACATAATTCTACAGTCTGCATGACTACATTTAGTACATTTAGTTCAAATAATCTGTGGTGTCTCTACTTTAAACGCAACTGTAAAGACAGCATTTTTCTTGAGTGACAGGGTGTTTATCTATTGACAGCTCAAATGCTCACTGCTGAGATCAACTTGTTTTTTTTTTTCCCCTGCAATCTAATAATAACCTTTCAGTCGGGAGCTCTAATCAGCATAATTTCATAAGCAAAACAGATTACAAAACTGACATTCAAAATAACTAAAACCTCTTATCTTGAGATGAATCCCACAGCCATCAATCTCTTAAAGTGGTTGAAAGCAAATTGAGACAAATGGATTAAATCTGTCTCACGTCTCTTTACCTCAGCCTCACTGTTATCCCATTCAAGCTCGAGGGTAGTCGAGGTCTTGGACACGAGCCGTAAGTTCTTGGGGGCATCGATCTCTGAGAAGAATGATAAAGCTGACAATGTTGGGGACACAAAGACCAATTCTCAGAAATTGCGAGCAAGCAAATATATCAGCAGTTTTTTTTTTATTTTTTAAAAGCACCAGAAACCACTAAAAGAAAGGGTAAATTTATCATATGTAGTCTTTATGTCAGGCTGCTACTTTAGCTCTTCTCACATTTCCTGATCAATGCAGATTGAATGTTAAACCGTAGCTGAACATAATACACTCAAATGATTTCAATAGATTTTTCTGTTGAAGGTTGTGCTTTTCTATGCAACCTTGAGCAAAATAAAAGCTCCTTTGTGTAATGCAGATAAATAATATGGCATGCATTATAGGCCATTATACCATTACTCCTGGATTCACACATGCAGGTAAACTATCACTACATCTGGTTGCTGTCAGACCTCACCGGTTGTAAATTCAGTAGAGATAGAGCCGCTTTCATTTCCTTTCCTAACTCCGCTTACAGACACCTCATACCGTGAACCAGGACGCAGAACCTGCACAGGAGGAAAAAAAAAACAAAAAACACAGCTATTTAAACTGGTATAATATTTCTTTCTTGCCATTGGTTTATCTCCTGACACAGGTGGCAAAGCAACCCTTTTATTAGATAATTTATGCATACCACAGGAAACAATAACTCTGAGCATGAAACAAAGATAAGGAGACATCCCTTGAGAACTTAGTTCTTTCCATAAGTGATATAAATGACAGCTGAGTCCCCTCATATGTTAGAATATGATCAGATCTGTGATGATTCATACAACACACAAATGTGCACCTGTAACGAGTACTGGGTAAGTGTGGGCTGGAGTCTAAAGGTGGTCCGCGGGCCCTCTCCTCTCACAAGGCCGTAACGCAACACAATCTGATCGATCTTTGCTTTTGGTGGTGTCCACTCCACAAAGGCTACGGTGTCCGACACGTCACGCACAATCAGCTGAGTCGGACCATCAATCACTGCAAAAAAGCAACAAAAAAAACAAAAAAAAAACAAAAGAGGCATCATGTTGTCAACCTGAACGATGGTTGTTTGCTGACTGTTATCAAAGGTGAGAAACACAAAAAAAAACAACAAAAAAACAAAAGCTGAGTACATTTCTGAGTGAGTCTCTCGGATAGAAACTGAGTAAGTTTTTGAGATCGAAACTTACTCAGTTTCAATCTCAGATGGGGATCTGAATTCCACATTGGAACATTAAAATAAAAACCCCAAACTCATTGTGTTAGCACTCAGTGCCTCGGGGTTTGACAGTGGTCGATGCGGATTTATCCCCAGAGAAACCTGGTCTGACAGCTACTCATGTTAAACCTATCAGAGCTGACACACGCTCCGACAACAAACTTTATCTGTGAAAGGTGTAAAACATGAAGCGGGATACAAGTCAGGAAAAGGTATTTACACGATGTAAGAAGCTGCACACATATCATGGATAATAAGGGAAAACCCAACTGCCTGACAGGTGAGGGATTCACTATACTTCTCAGCATAGTGTCTTTATCAAAGATTATGAGATTTATATCAAAATAATGCCATATTAGATATGTTTACAATTAACGCTTTATACTGATGGCTCAGAGAAAGCTATAATTTGGCAGCTGCTGGTTTTAGCAGATAACAGAAGTAGCAAAGGTGCTAAGAACTCAAATCGACATCTTTCTTGATTAACCGTTACAAAATGAGGCTCGTTGTTAAAGTAAAATGCCATCAATGAACATAAGCAAATATGTATTGGGGTATTTCTCAACCACCTATGCTTTGCAGTTACAGGTATCTACTATATATATATATATATATATATATATATATATATATATATATATATATATATATATATATATATATATATATATATATATATATACACATATTATCAAGTCTTGCAGCATATTCTTTGATGGATTTAGAATTGGACCTTGGCTCCTTCATTATTATTTGCAACACATAAAACATGAATAAAATACATTGAAGTTTGTAGCTGTGCCATGACCAAATGAGAAAAGGAACAAATGTTTCTGCAAAGCACTATATGTCCGTGTGCATTTGTGTAAAAAATAAAATAAAATTAAATTAAAAAAACACATGGGGCCTCTGTCAACAATTACATTATTCTCCATTTTATCTGATTTATATTAAATTGTAAGTCAATTTTATTTAACTCAACTCAAAAAGAACCAAGCTGAGATTTCTCATCACTACTTTTATGTCACAATAATTCATTCCACAAGACATATCAGAATTTAAAACTTGAGCAGCGCTCTATACTATACTGTGACAGCATAGTTACTCACCAACGCTTGTTACAGGTTTGACTTCTCACAGACATATCTCACAGTGATCTGATTCTTACAGGCGGTGAGCTTCTGAGATCTAAATAAGTCTCAATTTCAGACTTGACATATTGCAGGTCCATTCTGATCCTTGATGTATTAGAAATTGGCCCCTTGAGTCTTGTCCCAGAAAACAATCCAAGGAAGCCACTTCCTGGGAACCAGCTCCCACATCGGCTCTGCTCTCCCTCTGGGTTTTCTTCCCGACTCCCTCCATCTCCAAGGAGGGATAAATCTTTGTTATGAATAATTTACTAACTTCAAATTTGTCTTTTCCGCTTTTTTTTTCTTATCCAATAAGGTGTCATGCAGCGAGCCGCCGTGAAAAATTAATGAGCAGATGACATGAATTATTAATCGATATCTAATTACAACCCCCCAAAAAACTGAACGAAGACTTGACAGGAAATTGATGGTGTTTTGACTGCAGACGTCGGCGTCTGAATTGTTATGGATGAGATTTGAATTGGACCTATTACACCTAAATAGTGTCTGCTGGGTGAGGAGTGGGACCCATACATCAGCTACGTTGCGCTGGGGACAAAAATATAAGTAATAAGATAATACTTTTTTTATGCCTGTACGGTTAATGTACAATTATATAGCTGTATAGTTAGTCTTTAACTTGCATCTGAACAATTTTCCTTCCATAGTATCAGGAGCATGTTGCATTGCAACATGCCCAGTATAATGTACAGTCATATTCAATAACTTAGAATATTACTAAAAAGTTCATTTGTTTCAGTAACTCAATTTACTAAATGTAAGACTGATGTTTTTCCAAGTCTTTATTGTTTTATTTTCTGCTCATAAAAACATTTTTCATGAAGAAATCTGGGCATGACGGAAAGCAAGTTTAATAGTTGTTAAATGTCCTTGTTTTCAAATAAGGAAAGTCTATTCCTTACTGTGCTAAGATCCATCCTACACCTCAATTTTACTGCATCTGAGACACACAGGGTTGTGGACATTAAATCATCTGTCAGAAAGCAGAGGGGTCTTCAAGGCACCACCTCCAGCACCAATTTTAATGCATTTTGAGCATGCACACCTGCATTCATAACAACATTTCACCTAAACACCGGCACACATGCGTACTCCGGGGGGAAAAAAAAAACAAAAAAACAAACAAACAGGAAACAGTGGAGTGACATTGTCCTTATGTAGTTCTTGGGTTGGCACCTGCTCTGTCTCAGTGGGGACTGTCATGGGGGCTCTGGCAGCATTACAGGAGGAGGACAAGTGGGTTGGGTGCTTTGTTGGCGTGATGGTGTTTGTGTTGGGGGTCATTTGTTCTCTGCGTGGTGGCCTATGGCTCACAGGATGTATGGACGTATGTGATAGCAATGGGTGATAGGGCAGTTTGGTTTAACGTGTCTCTCCCAGCGCCTTTCTGCCCTGAGGGCAACTTCTCCTGTGCTTCACTGTCAAGCTGCCTCCGTGGTGGGGATAAAGCTAGCAGGTGGGGGATGCCTGGTGTCTGTCTGCCTGAGGCTGCTGTGGCCTCTGGGAGCTGGGGCTACCTGCCTCTTGCTGCTCTTGAATGATGAGTGCTAAAATTTTCTACTCTTCTCGCCAGTGTATTGTCTTTGCAACTTCAGCTGACAAACTAACACACAAACCTATCCTACAGACATTCAAACTCATGCACCCAAACATAGAATCTGAAAGACTGAATGTAATAAAATCAGATTTTAATAGATTTTTTGTTAACGCAACGTGTCTAGTTTGACGATTTATGGAATCCTAAGTTAATAAAGTTAAGCAAGCAATTAAGATGTCATCTCCAACTATCTTTTTTCCTAAATCAAAGCTGCCCTTACTTGTGTATGCAATGAGCTATTTCATAGGATATACCTTAAATTTAACAGCAGGACACGTGAACAAAAAAGGAATGTTTAACAACAAAACATATACTTTGCTTTTCCTTCCAATTTATCTGAATGGTGAGGTAAATGTAATCATGATAGTTCATATATTTAAGTTTTAAAGACAATGGCTGACAGTTGCATATTTGAATGCATATGCCCGGATGTCACAGGTCTTCTCTTCGGTAACACTCTGCCAGGTTAGGTACACGTCAAACTCTAAACTTTTTATTTCGTCCTTTTGATTGGGAGGATATGTATGAAAAATGTCATGCTCAATGATGGTCAGCATCCAGCTCTTTGCAACTATCAGTGTAATAATCTATCATAAATCACTTCAATTTCCAGTTGATGCTTTGTCACACTTACAGGTTGTGAAGGTAGCAGTGACGGGCTGGCTCCGACCCTGCTCTCTGAGCGCCACCAGGTTGACTGTGTATTCCTCCCCGGGCCTCAGACCGCTCTGAATAAATGAGGTGATGGTGCTGGGCAGCTGGGCTGTCATGCCGCCATCATTGTCCTTTACAATAATAGACAAAAGTGATAAGGTAAGCTAACGATATTTTAACAGTGACGCTATAGAAGACGAAGAAGTCCACATAAAACTAACTTGTTGAAAACAATTTACACTTCCTGTAAATGTACAGAGAAACGTACTGCAGTCCATTTTTTTTTTTACCTGTAAACTTTTGGATGGTTTAGCACATTAAATTCCCAAACCATATTACCAAGCAAAAAAAACTATGTGCAACAGTGATTTTTTATTTTTTTTTCCAGGTTGTGTTCTGCAGAGGCAGCAGTCTGTGCAATTCCAAAGGCCTGTCACTCATCAGTACAGAGGCCCCAGCTGCATCCAGCTGTTCTCAAAGAGTCAATGTTGCAAATGCACTTCCTGCTGACAGATGTTTTACCTACTGCTGATCTGAGAACCCCAACCACTTGCACTTTGACGATTGTCATCGGAGCAGAACATAAAGGATGTAGCAACTTTCTTTAAATACATTTCTAATATGAAATGTAGTCTAGGTTTGTCAGTAACACATAATCAAACTGGAATAAATACATTTCAATCAGTCTGAATAACAATGAAAGTCGAAAAATGGAAACAGAATCATTGTCCGTATCACAGAGTGGAGGAGTGTGTGATTTTTTTGGTGTTATTTGATTTCTTTTTGTCTATTTACTCAAGTCTCTTCTCCACTGTCAAGTCTTACTGTAGCTGGTTAACGTCTGTTTTATTCTGGAGCGTCTCCTTTGCAGTCTGTTCCTCACTATTTTGGGCGTGTCAATCAATCTCGTGAACATGCTGCTAAATGCGCTAATGGCAGAGGAACAACTTTCCAATCCAGGAAAAAAAAAAACTGTTTATCCGCCGTCAGTGGTGGTCGTGTTAACTAGCCTGATCAATCATGGCAGACTCTGCTATTTGGAAGAATCTGTTGCGTAGCAGAGAGGAAGAGGGAGGCTCTGAGTAGCATGTACACAAGGGTGTTTTTTTCAGAAATGTTGGCCAGAGCTGCACCGTTTCTTGCTCTTTCGGTGCGTGCCTGTTCTTCCGAGAGATGTGCTGCTTGCAGGGCTACAAAATCATGATCATTCTACTTCAAAAATTGATGCATGTGCTCCCGGCGGTGCTCATAATTACGCACCTCCACACCAAGCAGCTACCTGATAGCAAAAAAGTGATTAAAGTCCCATCTGTGAGGAAAGGGCTTATAAAAACCTACTCAAAAACCTCACCCCTAAAGTCAATGTAAAGTTTTTCCTTAGATCTTAGACACGTCTCAGAAGTTTCATTTTTATCCAGTAGTAATAAAGATCAACCTGTTGTCACACAGAATGTCAGAGCAAGTTCTTTTTTTTAACTATCACACTGAAAATTAAACATTTTCACAGGCAAGAAAACAGCCCAAGATTTTTTAAGAGTGGCTATAAATATTTCCTCAGGAATTTTTTTTTTTCTTTGTTCTAATATTTGCTGCTCAGTATAAGCCTAAAGGCGTGATACCTGAAGCTTTTGCTTTGATAGGAGGCTCTCATTTCCTGGGATCTTAAACTTGCTAAGAACTGCTAAAATGCTCTTCCACCGCCTTAATGTTCAGGGCAAACCTGTGTAAGCTTGTTCCTACCCTTCCTCGTATTTAGATATCCCGTTTTTCTTAGTTATGTGCACAGTGGCTGTTTCTCTCTGTGACGATATCAATGTCTGTGTCTTGTTCACTTTCAGTCTAGTTCTAGCCTACTCTGCTTACCCAGAACCAGGACCAAACAAGGAGAAGCAACATTCAACTTATACGCACCACAAATCTGGAACAAACTTCCAGAAAACTGCAAAACATCTCAAACGCCGAGTTTCTTTAAATCAAGGCTAAAACCTTTGTTTGGAGAAACACTAAGAACATGTAAAATTGATCAACATATTCAATGTGCATTTGTGATTTTGATGATGGCATTTGATAAAATGTAATGTTTAATGCTTGTGTCACAATTGGTGACTGTATGATGTTTTTATGATGTAAAGCACTGAGAACCGTGCTGATGCTGAGATATGCTCTATAAGCTTGACTTGACTTTAAATGTAGTACTCTGTTTGAAAATGTCACAAGATAGATTATTTTCTATACATTAGGTCTACAATTTACAAACTGCATCCTGATCAAATGTTTAATTGCAGAAAACTTATGAAAAATTGATGAATTTTTCATTTCTTGTGATGGCAAAACGTAAGCTTCAAGTTGAAGCATGCCTTTACATGGAGAAAAACTACGAAAAAGAGTCCAAGTGCTAAGTTTAAACCTTCTAAATCCCACTCATATGTAATATTTTTCATGTAGAAAAGTTGCACCAAAAAGCGTTCTCTTTTATTCCCCTTCACAGTAGCTGTATTTTTTTTTTCTTTCTGTTTGCAGTGCTGCTGGTTTGTGTGTGTCCCTACCAGGCAGCAAGAATATCATGAAACCTATCAGGGGAGCAGTAGCGTGGATAAAAGAAGAACCCAGTGACTTTCACTTTGATTGTGAGACAGAGTCGTTGCTGTGGCGGAGCACTTAATGCTCTGAGTGCTCCTCATGTTTTAAATGTCACTTGGTATTGCTGTGAGCCAAATAATGGAGAAACCATCCACCCCCACTGTCTTCCTCCATCAAAAGGCTTCTGAAAGACTGAGGTTAAAGGCAAAATTTTTGTGCATTTACACATAAAAAATGCTTTACTTACGCAGAGATAAAATCGGTAATCTTAACAGATTTTAAAAAAAAGATGTATATATTTCATGCAATTAAAGATGCAAAATAAACGCACGTTGCCTTTAAATTTGACTTGAAGATGATCCAGTGTCAACGGATGCTTTAGCAGTAAATACATGGAATCATGCTATGTTTCATTTCTATAAACCCAATACGCACAATTACAGAATAATAAACTAAAAGCTCTAATATACTTTTACAAAAGGAAAGTTATAAAACTGACATTCTTACTGTTGGATATTTTTACACACTGTGCATGATCCTAATCATTATACCTTAACTCTAACATACGTGTACCGTTTATTTACGTTCTGTGCTCAAAAAACTGCAACAAAACAGCTTTTAGTTTTCCTCACATGCACTGCAGTGTTGCTTTTCCCAACAATGGTGGTCTCAAAGCTCCCTTTTCTCTCCCCCGTGCCCCTTTCTCTGTTTCCCCTTTCGAGAATTTTGTGTTACACAGGCCAAAGCATTAATGCCTACTTCCATTACGAGATTGTCAAAATTCACAATCCCCGCTGCTGGATTAAATCCACGGGGGGTGGAACTGCCAACCCTTAATATGATTTCCCCTGTGGTGGTAGAAAGAGACAGTGAGGGAAGATTGAGTGAAAGGAATGCACAGTAGAATGAAAAGGATGCAAGGTAGTTAGAGAGAAAAGAGTTACAGATATCAAGCAAGAAGTGGTGCATGGAAGGTATAATAATCAAGAGATCTGGGAAACTGAGAGGTGATGGACACCAACGAGGTATTGAGTTATTGAAAGAAAAAATAGGAGAATGGCTAAAACCAGTGAAATGATACTGCTTTTCTTTAATACAGTAAAAACAAGCAAAACAAAACAAAACAAAAATGCTCTCAGCCTCAGATTTAGGGCTTAGTGCCAGCCCATAACAGGGGGTGTCTCCCTTGAGAACACCTTAAAGAAGAAAACCAATTACTGTGAGAGGGGAGATTAGAATTTGGAGTCTATATAAGGTTACAGTACTTCTCGCATTTTAGCTCAAAACCTGTCCTTGATATGATTTCACAAAGAAAAGGGGAAAGGGAGTAAGCTTGTTTATCCATCTAACAGCCAATGACCTTAACACAAGCCGCTTCTTTAATTACATTCAAGCTTCATGTTGTGCAGGCACTTAAACTTAAAGCGATATTGAAAATACTGTGTAAATTCTGGCTAAACTGAGCTTCTGCTCCTCAAGACCATTGCAAAATGGTGTGTAAAAGAAGCCCATGCGGAACCATTACACCTTGCTGCTTTCAGAATGTTCATCATTCAGGTTATCTGTACCATTTTATTCAGGTGGATGTGTCGACTTTTTGGTTTCGTTGCAATAATTTCAGTTCATATAAAGTCTATTAGGGTTTTTTGTGATAGATGGCATAAACACACTTGTAGAAGGCAGTCCTGTGTATGTATGCACTGAATCATAAAAAGCGTAATCAAAACATTCTCAAACATGATTTCACATCACATTTTTTTCTACATATCATGCAACCCCAGTATTAAACATTGTGTTCTACCTTGGGGATGAAGCTGATCTCCCATCCGTCAAAGGAATAGTAAAACGGTTGCCATTGGACTTCCACTGATGTCTCTGTGATAGATTTGAAGACTAATCCATCTGGATTGGAGAGATCTGGATACATAGAAAAAAAGCATTTGTTTAGTAACACTCTGTTTCATTCTTGTACTTTACTACATTTTAGACTGATTATCAATAAGGCTACATTAACTTTCGCTTTTCTTTATTCTTAAGGTGTAACTGTTTTTTGTTCATTCCAATCCAGATTCATGTGACTAAAATTAAATGTCAAAGTTTTCCATGATCTGGATCCGAATACAGCTGATATGGTTGCAGACATGGTAACCAATGACATGTTAAGTACCAGTCTGCCTAGTTATTCTAGCTTCACAAGTTGCATTTTCTTTTGAATAGTTTAGATATATACACAAAATATTCCTTAGATAGGTGACTTTCCGCGGATAACTCGGAGTCATAATCCATAGAAAAATCAACAAACAGGCTAATCTGCAAATACTGAACCACAAAAAGACAGTGAGCCACTGTATGTCTCCAGAAGCTTTAAACATCTAGAGTATAATGTTTTTAAATGACTTTTTTATTGCAAAATAGTTCACATTTGGTCAAACTGGATGAAGTGCTTTTAGGTACTCAAATGGATTTAGGTCCTTACATGAACTACAGTTTCTTGCACATTGAAATTGCTAAAATCAAAATCAGTCCACTATTGGACTTGCTTGTTGTTTTGTATTCATCATCTTCAAAACTTTGAGTGATGTTCCTGTCCTTCAAAACAAAAGCACCCCAGCAGTAGTGGGGCAGTGTTTAGCAGTGATCTCCTTACCTTAACTTTCAGTTTAGGTTATGTTTTCAGTCATATTATACGCTGTCACACAATTAATTGATCGGTGTTCTGTGAGATGTTCAAATCTTGTAATATTATTTTAGAACCTAACCTAACTTTTATAGTTTTAACAAAACAACTGGATTTAGATTTTTATATCGAGTTTAAATTATGCACAAAATGACTACTAAGCGACTTGGTGATTTCTGAAGGCAACTGGTTGAGCTTAATTTTACCCAAGGCTTCACTTGTAAAGGAGCTGAGTGCACACTACACATTTCTGAATTATAATCATCTCTTAAACATTTTGGAATGTTTTTTATTGATTTGTCTTATGAAATACCTGTAAAACACATTAAATCTTATGGTATTTAATTTGACAGAATTTGAAAGCGTTCCAGGGCGTTCCATACTTCCACAATAATCTATGATCATTTTGTTGTATTAATATATATAATCTGCACTTCAGTAAACAAAAAATATAATCATTACTCACCAGCACACATTATTTCTGCAAGATATTAAAATGCCTTGTTCACCAGCAGCTACGATCTAAACATCTCGATGGATAATCGGATTCTCTGTTTTATGTTATTTCAAGAAGACAGCCCAATATATCACATCCTCACTGAAAAATGGCTCCATCAAGTTTAATTATTCTAAATTGACTTTATTACTCAAAATTTTTACCATAACTGAAATAAAATTCACTTATGTGTGAAATTGAGGATGATTTTAGCAGCCTTGATGGGACTAATGGAAATGTGTTTGTGCAGCCACACATCAGCTGCAATAATGAATAGGCTATTACTTACTTAGGGGGTTGATAAGTCTGCGCTCTTAGTAGGCATGAAAACAACTGGCATGCCTCCCCAGCAGATCCGCTGGCTTGCCATTAACACCTGCCAGCGTGTGTGTGACACTGAGCAGTTTTTGCAGGTTATATCACAGCCAGACAGCATAAACAAGCAGGTCGTGATCTTAAACAAATTGGAAGTATTTTCTTTTTTTTTAAGGGGAGGTGTAAATGCATTTATAAAACTGACATGAGACTGTCAGAATGTATTAATGGAAAACCTCTATAAAAAAAAAAAAAGAAAAAAAAAAGAAAAAGTACATTAGGTCTGGGACTGAACGCGTAAACTCCAGCAACTGCCAAGTGAGTCTTTTGAAAAGAAGATATAAACAAAGTACAGAACGAAACTTACACGTCCAAACAGTGATACTGGAGGGAACGCTGATTGAGTTGTTGATGACAGCAAACACATTGATGTTGTACTCTATGCCCGCTTCAAGACCTGTGATAATCCAAGATGATGTGTTTCCTGGGAGCCTCACTTCTAGCTGCACACCTGACAGAAACAACAACAACAACAAAAAAAAAAATATGACAAAAGGATGCACTTTTATCCCCTGTTGCTTTTGCACGGCATTATGACACGACAGATGTTTGAAATGGTATTTTTTTTCTAGATTAAATAGAGATCTCTCCTTACCTCCAGGGCTGCTTGGGGTATAGGTCACCAAGAAATCTGTCACCATAATGGACCCTTCCCACTCCAGCTCGATAGTACGATCTGTAACTCCACGTGCATTTAAATTCATGGCAGGTGCCACTGTTGAAACAAACACACACAAAATATATCATATATATATATATATATATATATATATATATATATATATATATATATATATTTTTTTTTTTTTTTTTTTTTTGCTTTGTTAAAGATTAAACCTTCAAATTATAACAGTCCATAAAGTTAAAAAATAATCAAAGACAGCAAGTGTAAGAAAACAAAAAACTATTTTAAATTTAAATCAGTTTTCTTTGTAATTAAAAACAAATCCGGACTCAGCCATATGCTTGTTTTTTGAGTAAGTTAGTCTACGAAAAATAAATGTATGGCACAAGCAGGCCAATGTGCGCAAGAATGTCATTAGATGACTTTCTTTTTAACACTTTCACAATCTGCAAATTGTTTGCCAGAGGTTTAAAAAAAATGACCATCACATGCATAAGGCATGTTTAAAGCTATACCACAAATTCACACACTACTGCTCTCCACACTATGGTCTCCGCCTAAAAAGCAGAGGCCATGTTGAATAAAAACACGTCGTCAAAAAATAAGGAAAATAGAGAAGAATGTTGAGATTAAGTAATGAAAAAACAATAACATAACTGCTGTCAACTGCAAGATTTTAACAATGTGGGTGAAAATTTGCTGCCTATTTGCTTTTTTTTTTTTTAAACGATGTGACTATCATAAAAGTAGAAAAACTGGCCAGAGAACACTGGAAGCTGAAAAAGAGTTAAATGACAGCTAAAAGCTGTTCTAAGTGCTTGGATAAAATAAATCTGGATGTTTCCTGCTTCTTAAAGGCATTCAGAACAAGTCAGAACAACCTTAACTGACCCATTAGTGTAACATTTTAAAAACTTTATTTTCCCAACCAATGTTCGAAAAAGTCGAGGCCTCTTCTGTCTGGATATCTGAGAATCTTTTCTAAAGTTTTAGCCAGTTAAAAACTTTCCTTCAAAATGAAACTCTGTTTTATTACAAATCCACATTAGCTGATCCCACAGACTGAAGCTGAACATTAGTTCAAAAGGAGACAACAACCATTTGGACCATCTTAAAGAACTCCAGTGTCAATAATGTCATTGCAGTTAATGGATAGGTTATGTTATGAACTATTAAAATGCTTGCATTGAGTAGTCTTTAAGACCATTTTTTTCTTTTTTTTTTTGTCCACACATATGATTGATGCTCCACCAGTAAAGGGCCTGACTGAAACGTGTAGTGATAATGAAATATGTAAAAAAAAAAAAAACTAATTTTCCTTTTTATTTCAGTTACACTCAGTAGCATGTGTTTTACACAGTAAGATCCATCATATCTCACCATTTCCATTTGCCATGTAAACAATCCTTTTTTGTCAGTAAAAATAATGAGCTAATTCAAACATCAAAGCAGTGCAAAGCCTCACCTGAAGGCGTTCGTCTGTCAAACAACAAAAGTAATGTTACTCAGAATTATCGAACACGATGTAATTATTTAAATATTCACTGAGTGTTTTCACATATAGACAGTTTTTCTCCCCTCTCAACTCTTTTCAGTATTAAAATAAGCGAGCAATGAGTACATCTGACACTGACACTATGCTGAAATATTAAAAACACTCATAGATAACATTCTTCTTCCACACTCCAGTTATTTTTGTCATAACAGCTGATGATGAGGGGAAAAAAAGCAAGCTCATTTTTCTAAATGCACTTTTGTGTAATAGCCTTTATGTACAGTACAGATGATTGATCAGTCAAACCACTCTCAATACATCTGACTAGCAAACATAAATAAATAAACTGCTGTAAATGAGGGCTGTAAAGCTTTCGATCGCATCAGATCCTGTAGCGAATACGATTTGTGAATACAATAAATGTAAATGCTGTGTGCATTAATGGCTTAGCCCAAAGCAGGTCTCCACACTTTAAATTAGCAAACAAAAACATTAGCGGTGCCTGATAAAACACTCGGCCGCAGCAGCTCACGGGCTCAGTTTCAATCACTCATGAAACCAAATGAAATCAAATGCCATATTCGTTTGGCTACATCTCGACTTCTGCGCCAGACTCGGCACACGTTCAGAAGCCTCCAATAAAAGAGAGCATAAACATCGTCGTAATTAAAGACACTCCGTACGGCTTGCTAAACACCTTTCATTTCACCACTTCACTGACACTGAACATTCCCACAAGTAAAAGAACTCTGCACTTGTAGCGAGAGGCGAGCTTTTCCAGCCATAAACCAGACCGACGGCTATGAATGTAAATGTGGAGGCATATGCAGGAGTGTTTACAGCTTCCCCTGCCACAAAGAACAAAAGCGGGGCTGGGGAGACAAGTGAAGGACGTACACAGGAAGATGAAGCGGTGGACACGAACGGTTTAAGTCAGAGACACACAGAGGACAGAATAGAGTGGGAAAAGTGGATGGAGCGTGTGCGTGAGAGGAGTAAATAATTAGTCCTGAAAGATGATCAAGTGAGCGATAAAGACAAGAAGCGTGAAGCGGACACAGGTAAAGGGCCAATGAGTGCAACGGTGTGATAAACAACCTCTCACCTCCGCAGCACAAGAGGCCATACAACGAGGCCTCCTCTGGGAACTTTTGGGACATTTCAGGAGCCACTTCAACTACTTTCCCACGTGCCTGACAGACGGGCAACATGCTGTGCAGCAGCTTGTTTATTTTAAAGCGGCACAAACAACTTCTCCAACATTTTGCAGCGAGATTTATTTCAGCAGCCCAACTCAACTTGGTTGGGTACAGGAAGAAAATAAAAGTCCAAGGGGAAGCAACAGAAGTCCAGAGGAAAGATGAACAGTGATGAAATAAGGTCAGCCTGCAGGCGAAGTGAAGTCATTCACTCAAAAACAGAGACATAAATCAAGATGAAAGACAGGAGCAGAGTTCCTGTGAATGTAAAATTTGTCCCGAAGCTAAAGTGTGTACGTTTTCTGTAAAGAGTAATGCAATATTCACGAACACTGTTGAGCTTTTATTAATATTTGAATATGATGCAGCTGCAAGAAAGGTTTCAACATACCAGCATTTTCTCAGGATACATTTTCTTCAAAGACGGTAAATAAATACACCAGAAGCAGTGTAATGGGAAAGCCACCAGAAACAGCTGATCAATTAGATGTTATATGAAGATGAGGTTATATCTTTTAACTTATTACAGTTCTTAAAGTTTTGCTTCAGTATAAAAAGAAATTGGCACCATTTATCCAAATTGCATCTTTTGTGGTTAAATTCAAAAGAGCGGCAGACTGAAGGTCATTTCAGCATCTTGTGATAATTCCAAGTCTCATTAGGTGTAATCAGCGGAAAGACTGAGCCTAACAACAAAGGTCACTCCACCATCAGATGCTCCATTGTGTAATTAACTTCTATTACCTGATTGAGTTAAGACCTTTACGCAGTGGTCTGAGAAGGTTTTGCCCCCTTACAGATTTCTCGTATTTTTGCATGTTTGTCATGCACAATTGTCAAATAAATTTCAATAAAAGACAAACAACCTGAGTAAGAAAGTTAGTGTTTTTCTAAAGCTTTTTTTCCACCAGAGAGAAGGAAATCATCATTTAAAAAAATATTTCGTATACCTTTCTCCAATAATAATATTAATTTGATTATCTGAAACACTAAAGTACAACAATAAATGTTTCAGAAAGCGTGAAAAATATTATTTGCCACCCGCATATAAAACTAGGAAGTAGTCTTAAATTACAAAACATTTTTTAACAGTAGCTGTTGTTACGATGCACATGACTAATGTCAATTTATTTCTCTCAGATAAGTTTAAAGTTCACCTTCTCATAATCCATTATTGCAAGTTAGAGAAACATGTTTTTTTTTTTTTTTTTTTACTTTTATCAATACTGTATAAGTAAATGGCAAAAATGAATGTATTGTAAAATGCACCGCCATTCAGTCCTTTTCAGCTGGTCCATGTGTGAGATAAAAATACAATACTTAAGAAAAAATAAAAAGGGTTTTTAAAATCACTAATCCCTAGTTGCAGCAACAACTTCATTGCACGAGACATTTAAACAGACTTATTTTTTAGTTAACCAGCACAAATGATGTCAACACAAGCAGAGGCACTGATTCCAAGGAGGAAAAGAAAATGGGGATAAGAATCAAGCCTGGAACTACAGCTATTCTTTTGTCCATCCTAATTTTGGCTCTTGTCCAGTCCTGACAAAATGGAGTGGATGAGGTGGAACTTTCACTGCAGGAACAAGAAATCAGCAGCTATTGTCCCCACTATTCTGCAGAGACTTGACCCTGTCACGACTCGGTGGGCAGTAAGTCTTTCACGCCAACAAAATACAGGTAGGTGAAGCTAACATCTTGATAGAATAAAATTCTGTATCAACATGAATAAGGTTCTAATGGTTAAGCGTGGTCACGCAGGCCTCTAAAATGACTTGTATTTTAACAAGTCAGAGGACTACAAAGCGCTTCACCAAGTATAGACAGTGCTTGGAGATCAAAAACAGTATGACTTAGCAAAGGGCATTTTAACTAAGTACTATTAAAACTGATATTCAAAAACAGGCCATTTCAGAATCAATACATCCATGTCAGTTTTGGTAGATTGCTACACAGAAACTACTAAAGAGTTTATCACAAGAGCAAAAACTTTTTAAGGGTCTAGATATCATTCTGTCAGAAGGTATAGTTTCAGTCTAAACCGAATACATTCAAGGTGTTATCACAATTAACGTGTTTAGTCCGTTTAAAACAAATTCTGGTTCACTCTGATCTTGGTGTGTTTTGTAGCTGTGAACAGAACAATCACACCAAGACGGGGATCCCCATACCGCCTCCTCTGTCTCGGGACAGTTGCAAAGAAACTCTGGATCAGTTAGTATTGGGTGTGAATGCAATCTGACTCTGAGGCAACACACCTACCAGGTCAATGCACAAAGCTTGAGTCAAAAATCTATCTGTAACAAGGTTTGCATTGCACTGTGGGATACGGTAGAGTAAACAAAGTAATAAACAAATGCAGTGTGTCTTCTTTGTAATCTCAGATGTGCTTGTTGAACAGTAAACAATAACAACAATGATTTCAAAGACCCCCACACACAGTGCTCTACTGGATCGAAATCCAGCAGAGCACCTTTGGGATGTTGTGGAGCAGGAGATTTGCATCATGGACTTGCAGGTAAAATGTGGCTGCAACCCTAATCTAATAAAATTACTTGTGAATAATATGTTCTCAGACGGGTTGTCTGCATGAATGTCAGCTCATATGTATTTTTTTTTTTTTGCTGCTGCTGCTGCTTGATTCTGTCTTCACATTCTGATTAAACCCCGAAAAAAAAAAAAAAATCTGTCTTCATTCGTATGATATATTAATATTTTCATGTCTCGAAACAGCTTAGATGATACTCTTACATTTTTGCTTCATTTAGTATGCTGCCATCTGCGAATACACAAATTAGCCCCGTCTCTCAGCTCATCTCCTTCCTGCCCCAGTAACATCCACATCCTTCCCTCTTCTCAACCTCTCCTTACTGATTAAAGAGAGCAGCAGGTTAAGCCTACAGTTTATGAGCATAGAGAGACATGTGCAGTTACACAAGAAGCAGATCCAGGGGAGAGGTCTGATGTTGCATGGGCTCCTTTACTGGCTCACATTTAATAAAATGTGGTTTAAAAACTAGATATAATAACATCTTACAGCAAAAAAGTAAAAAATAAAAATAAAAAAATGACAGTGTAAAACATAAATAAATTGAAATAAGACTTTCTGAACGGGATCCCAACTAAAGGATGAGATTCATAACAAAATTATACAAAACATTTTATACTGTTTGCCAAGATTTTTACTGTTGAGTAATTTCCCAGTTTATCCTCCTTTATAGTTTACTGTTTATGTAATCTAAATTAAATATATTTCATTCAGAGGGGGCCTTTCAAGTTTTTTTGTTTCCATTCAGGTCTCTACTGCTGAAACAGTCCTAGTACTTAAAACAATAAAAACACTCAGATGTTTTTTTTTAGCAATAATTTCATGTTTAGTCAGTGTTATGAAAATCAGCTTTAAAAAAAAAAAAAAAACTCAATTGACAGGCACTGCCCTTCACCTAGCAACCCCAATAGAGCCCAGCCCCTCACCTAGCAACCCGAGCAGAGCTCCGCCCACTTAGGCAGGCTAATAATGTCTTCTGGTTTTACCGCTGTATGTGCTGTATAATGCAGAGCTGTGTGGTTTAATTAAATTTTTGTTTCATTTTGAAGTATCACGTTCAAGTCGATGGAAATCTCAAAGCTTGAAATAATTTCCTCAGTTTTGCAAAAATGGTTTTACTCTCGGTTGAAGTGGCTTTTGGCTTTTCCAAAAAAGAGATACAGAGCTAAAGGAGAGATGGAAACGCATTTCTAGAATAAGTTCTAATGTAGAGCTCTGATGAATATCTTCATTTTTTCAAATTCTGCACTCTGCAATCTCCAATACTGCTAAAATACAGCCAGATTATGCTTCTCTTTCACTTTTTGCTCATTTCTTTACTTTTTCTTTATGCATTTCACTTAAATCTGGTTTCACACCCCTCTGCACTCATTGTCTTTGGATTGGAGAAGCTTCTCCTTCCCCTCTTTGTTTCACAATGTGCTGTGATTCTAGTCATTCTTTGCATGATGTGCCCGTTAAAGTCTACTTACATGGATTCTTAGCCGAGTAGAACAGAAGCAGCTAAAGACATTGTTTTATTATTATTATTATTTCAACCAATAGATTGCTAGATTTTTAATCTGTGCCACATATTAGTGAGTCTGCTGATCCCATTAGTAAATAAATCGATAACTACTCTCTCAAATCATTTCTCCCTCATGTTTACCCAGAATAATTAGCTTGACCACAACTCATTTTTTTCCCCCTCAGTGTTTGAGTCCATTTTTATAGAGAAACACAAACAAGCAAGGCTTATTTTTTAATAGGTGTGATGAGGGGCTTATGATTAAAAAAAATATAAAATAAAACTTGTCTGTACCTTTCTCTTTAACAAGATGTCATTGAAAAACTGGGGAATACCTTTTGTCTAGGTACCCAGTGCCACAGAATTTTCACATAAAAATATATGTGCAGTTTCTGACCCCATGACTAAAAAGATCCAATTTAAATTCAACAGTCTCCATTATTTCACATACTGAGAGAATATAGGCCACCATAATTGAAGGAAAAAATGCATGCCGTTTCTCTTCGGTTCCTGATAACATGAAACACTTAAGCCTGTCACCCGGTGCTCCTCTGGTTATTGAACTGCCACGTTTTGTATTCAACAAACTCACCCTACAAGCAGTGGCTAATTACAAAAAAATAAAAAATAAAAATAAATAAGCAATCAGTCCCTCTCACTTGGTATAGATATTAAATAAGGGGAAATGGAACGGATGAATCAGCCTTAGAAATACCATTTTCCCTTCCTGATTTTTTTATCGCTTGCTCCCCTATCTGTCCCCATCCATCATTTTGTTGACAGGTAACTCAAATGGCAGAGGAGGATGTGATATTTTGGCACTGAGGCTCGGCTTTGAACAAAGGCAGGCACAGCTCAGAAACTGTCTCAGCTGCAGTTAATGTGACAGTTGGCTCCCCAGATGAATGTGACTTTTGACAAATGAACATCGTTAGACCTTCTGCTGTCCAGCAAGTCATGCACCCCCACTACTTGCATTTGCAGCACAAAAAGGTTTATTTCACAGCCCTGCATGTATGCTAACAATGGTGGAGCTGAAGCCTGTAATCTTCCCACCTCAAGCTTGTGGAATCTATGTTAAACACAAAACACAGTAAGGTTGTTTTTTTTGTTTTTTTTTCTCCGTTTATAAGAGAAATTAATTCAATAGATGTTCATGCACATATTTTTTTTTTTTATTTTTTAACTTCAGGCATGTTAAGATCTTCAAATCTCTTATCATAGTCACAAAAAAGATTAGAGTTTAAGAAATAAAATTCTACCGACAAGGTAAATTTAAATGATCAACAACATGAGAAAAGGCCAAATTCATTCATTCATTCATTCAAGGTAACTGAAACTGCTTTTTTTGTGCAACATGATCTGAATAGATTTTTCTTTGTGCGGTACTAGTGAGGCTAAATGTAAGAGTTCACTTAAAAGAAAAAAAAGCTGCATTATTAAGATGTTTCTCTCCTTTTTGGTGAGCTAAACACTGAAACGTTGAGAAGACTCTTGTATTACATGACTAAAAAGCATGGCCCCTGGACCCAGAGCTTTAAAAACAATTACTGACTACTCTCCAAATCGATACACACGGTATCGGTTCAAAACATTTTTTATGATAATTTAATCTCTTTAAATTGTGAGACTTTTCAAGTTAGTTTTCCATTTTTCATTGGTCACCCACTCTAGTATGATATCTACTGGTTTTCTAGCCAGTTATATTTAAAATGACAAATGATTAATTATTATGCCACGTTAGCCACGTCATACGTGAAGTCAGTGACTTCACGTATAACAAAATAAGTGGTTTTATATTGCTTCTTTTGCCTTCTTGACAACTCCAACTAAAACTGAACACTCATGGTAAAACCTGGTATATTTAGGCATATAAAGTCTTAATATTTTGCACATAGCAATTTTTTTAAAACTAGGGCATGTACTGAAAAGGTTTGGGCACTCCAACAACCATAGACGAGATTTTTTTTGTTTCTTTAAAGAATTTTTTTGTCTTTTCAATAATTTGTTTTTTTTACAAATAATCATCTGTAAAGCATTCGACAACAGATCTAACACTGATTTAATCAGAGTGCTGAGATTTTCGTCAGAATCTTCAAATGATGATACTGAGAGGAATAACTGCAACAAAAAACCATGGGGGATTCGGTTGCACTTTGTAATCTCAGGATTACAACCAAGCCCTGTTATCACAGTGTCAGAAAATCATAGTCAAAACAATAAAATAAAAAGGTCAGAAACACATATTCTGTTTCCCGCAGCTCTTGTGTGGTGTAAGCTTGTGTGTTTTTTTTTTTTATTATTGTGTTTCTGTCCTCAAGCATTTAATCTTTCAGATCTTTATTAATGAAGAACAACTTTTTTGAGGGATTTCTTATTTTTTTTGCTTCACATGGTTAAATAACATATGCCAATATACTTCTTATAGTAAAAAAAAAAATAATAATAATAATAATAAAATTAGCTTACCTGAGTTACAATCATCTCCAGCAAAGCCATCCTGGCAGACACAGAAACCCTCCTTGCAGACTCCCTTCTTGCTACAGTTGTTGGCGCAGTACACCAACGAACAGTCTTCTCCCACATAGCCGGGGCGGCACTGGCATGTCCCGTTGACACACAACCCCTGATCCGAGCAGTCGTTGAGACACCGTCCGACCATGCAGTCTTCGCCTGTGAAGGACTCCTCGCACACGCATTCCCCATCGATGCACAGGCCTCTGCCTGAGCAGTCGGAGGGGCATCGTGGCTCTGAACAGTTGTCGCCTCCAAAGTCCCGATCACACACGCACTCCCCTTCGATGCACACCCCCTGACCGGAGCAGTCATTTGGGCAACGAGGCTCGGAGCAGTTTTTGCCCCCCCAGCCTTCCTCGCAGATGCAGCCACACAGATCAAAGCTGAAGCTCCCGTGGCCGCTGCAACCCGGGACAAAGTCCAGACGACCTAAGACGAAAAGTGGACATGGTCTGCTTTACGAAATGGCTCTAGTTTGATACCTTCTTCAAGCAAGAAAGAAAACATTACATGTTGAATAAAATTTGTTAAACTCATTTCAAAGTCAAAGACTTTGTGTTTTAATAAGACAATTGCAAACACAGACTAGAAAACAGTTGTCAGGACAAATATAAGTACAGTTGCTTCAATTAGATTATTCCAGCAACCATCCTCCTCGGCTGAGTGTGTCATCCTCTTTCTGATTCTGATCATGACTGCTAGAGAAAATCATTTTCTCACCATGGAGATGGAGCGTTTTCAGAGAGTATTTGAAATGGGTGATGGTGTCATTGGAGAAGATACTTTAACCGTCATTTATTCTGTGGATCTGTCCACGCTGGTCTTCTCATAACATGGATGGGAGAATTATCAGAGGTTTCTCTACACCCTTTCTCCACGGAGCGGGTAAAAAGAAAATGCCAATCAGAATCAATAACACCGTGTTGTCTGTGCCTCGTGTTTTCTGCTCGGCATACTTGTTTGTCTGTCTGTTTGTTTTTGTTAACCTGTTCAATTTTTCTTTCTTTCTACATAAAGAACACACACAAAAAAACCTGAATCTTTATTTAAATGCGTTGTCGCCAGGAAGCGACAGAACTCACCCATGGCAGAGCCTTCCCCACAGCATCCAGATCCACACTGAGCTCTGAGCATGGACACCTCTCTCTCCAGCATCTCCACTCTGGTGGCGAGTTGCTGGATTGTGGTTATCGCTGGACAACTGCACGCTGCTTTTGGTATGTTGATGCGGTGCGTAAACGTCACCTAAGCAAGGAGCAACAGTTTGGTTTGAATTTCACAGCATTGGCAAGGCAACAAAATCATCTATTTCGAATGTCCTCTTGGGTTTGTTCATGTTTGAAGAATTAAGGTTTTAGACTCCTGTTTAAGTATAAGATTATGATCAGCATACGAGAAATTTTGGGCCCCCTGATGCAGACTATTTCTTGAGTCTTATCTTACCCATCAGACACACATACATGAAGTGAAAGGCCTGCAACTGCCTTGCTTTCTTTGGTCAAACACTAATACTAGCACAATGTTTACTGCGAGTGAATTTTATATGCAACAGTCCGCAAACAGTTTTACGATTTACTTTTTTTTAGTTTTAGCTTACAGTAAGGTTTCTCCCCACCAGCAACACTCTCAGACAAGGTGAAAAATATACATGAAGCAATGCAGACTAATCAAAAAAAAAAAAAAAATGCTATGCAGTTGCATTTTGTTAATTCCACTTAGGACAAGAGGAGGGGACAGGTCAGGAGGGAAAGTGGCAGAAGATATCTGTAACTTAAATGCAAGCTAAGGTAGGACACTGATTGTTCAAACTGCCCAGGCTCCAGACAAGAGGCTGTTTTATTATTATAATTTTAGAAAGATTGTTGAAATGTCTGTCAGTAATAAACGCATTGTTTTGTTGTTGTATAATAAGAGCAAATAGACATGAAAAATCCAAACAGACTCCGTGCACTGAACCCAATTGAACAGCAAAGGCTATAAAAGTGATTGATTTTAATTTGGGTAAAAACAACACTCGTCTCTAAATAACTTATGTCATCGTGTGAAATTACTGAAAGTAATAGTGCACAATAATGTTCAGAAAAGCCACCTGACTCTCTGCATCAAGCGTCTGCTCCGCGTATTCTGTTGGCCCGGCTGGCTCCCCTGGTCCCTCAGCTGGAGGTCTGGATCCCAACTCAGCGTGAGAATCTGCACAATTCAAAGAACACGTCTTAAATTTTTTAAATAAAAAAAAGAAATAAATAAAAATAAAAATTGATACTGCACATGCTTCTAAAATGGCGAGACTATTTCTCTAAATTGAGCCTTCACAATATCCAGCTGATCAGAGGGATGAGAGGGTCACCTGGGGCCACAGATGCATCCAGGTCGACGGAGCACAGAGACTCCATCGGCACGTTAATGTTGTACACGTGGTTAAAGACAAGAGGCTGCTCTCGTAGTGTCTGATTGACTGAGGAAGCAGAGGGAAACTGATCCCCCTCTGGGATCTGCCTCCTCACTCTGGTGGTTCGAACCAGCTTGTTGTCTCCTGATGGAGCAGCGTGTGCAGCACCCTGGAGCGAGAGACAACATGAAAAAAACAAAAAAACAACATTACACGTTTTGTGGACTCAGGGGATTCAGGTTTGTTCTCTCTCTCTTTTTTTTGTCCTTCAGATGAGAGTGCATTTACAAAATGATGGAGTAACGACCAAGAAAAGAGCCCAGGGGTATTTTATTGTCGCGTCTTATTTGTGACAATAAAACGCAAAATCTGAAAAATGGTGTTTTCTGACTGTAACACTGACAAAACCATTTTCAAATAGAGAAACAGTAATCTCCAAAAAATCAGTGGTGACAGCTCTGCGTTTAAAAGCTAGTAGGTTTTCTGACTGCCAAAGTGAAATGTATTACGTAAGAAGCAAGATCCCATCATATAGAAGTAATCATATATATCTACAAAAGTACCCTAGAGCCCCATTTAAACTTTCTATATTGCGATTTGATTTAATTTAATTTGCATTAAAAAGCATTTAAACTCTGAAAAATGTAATGTTCATTAAGGACACCTGGATCAACTCTTTGTAGAACCATATTTTCAAGAAACTACAGCTGAGAGTCATTTGGGGTACGTCTTCTTCACCAACTTTAAATAGACTAAGATTTTTGTCCAACCTTGTTTTGCAATTCAGCTCAGGCTTGTGGATGAATAACACATATGAACAACAAATCTTAAATCTTACCATCAGTTACAAATTAGATTAAGGTCTGGATTTAAATATTGTTATCGGAGATTGGGTTGCATGTTTGCCTGTACTGTACAGAAGAAACGTCTCTAATTTAGGGTAAAATATTAACAGCTGTGGTTGCCAGAATTTTATCGTAAAATTCTAGCAACCACAGCTGCTAACATTGTACCCTAATTTAGGGGGGGTTTGGGGGGGGGGGGCTTACAGTGTGCAAGATGCTAAACCTCCGTCCTCAGCTTCAGCCTTTTTGGTTGCACCTTATTAAAAACAAACTCCATATGTTTGATAGCAGAACTTTTATGATAAATGAAAGATGACAAGAAGAATTGGTTCTCTCCATGACACTCTTCCAAAAGGGCCATATTTCTGGACTGCATGACTAACAGGTCTGTCATCAGATTCTTCCACCTAATCTGTGGATCTCAGCTGTTTCTCCAGAGTTATTATGGTCCCCTTGGCTGCTTCTCGACTATCTGTTTAGGCCAGTATTAAAAGGTTGGACCCCCACTTGTCTATGAGAGCTCTCTCAGTGTCTCATGGAGGCTGGGAAGTGCCATATTGCACACAAAACTGACAACAGGGGCTTTAAACACCTTAATTGGGCTGGTGACCCTGTATCGATAGACCAGCAATACAATACAATATATATATATATATATATATATATATATATATATAAAAGACTGAAGAATTGCTCCATTTTTTTCTGTCAGAGAACTGAGCATATTCAGTACACCAACACGCAGCTAACAATGACAGATATGTCAAGATTTGAATAACTCCACCTGTCGTTGCAGCTTGATTTCAGAATGATAGCCATTTGAAAGCTTTGAAGCTCGAATCAAAAGTTTTTTTCCCTTTTTTTTCCCACCTATGAATGAAAGGATTTTTTATTTGTGGTCCAAATGAACAAAACACAAACCCTTTCATGTCTTTTCAAACTGAAGTGCATTTGAAGCTGAAAATGTATTGCCAACCAAAGAGCAATCCTAACAATTTACTTGTGAGCTTCTCCCACTTATAACAGATGCACTGCAGTTGCCAAGCACATATTTTTGTTTGCCTCGATAAAAGTGAAATCATACCAAACATCATCTGCACTAAAAGATGTCCCTACTTGACACGCGGGGCTTGAATTGTAGCTTTATAACCATAGAGCACAGCAGTAATGTGGTTCTTGAATCCTATTGACTTATTTGCACCATCAGTTGTGGAAACATGTAGAAATTTTCTCGGTAAGCGCATGCAAACCATTTTAGCGGCACATTTAAGGACTGTATTTAACGATTTTGACAGATCTGGGCTGCACACAGACCAATTTAACACAGAACCCTTTTATGTAGCCTGGCTGTAATAATAAATGCGGAATGTGGTTTACACTTCACAAAAAAATAAAAAACAAAATGCAGACATTTGGGTGAATGCAAGTGTTGCTCTAAAATTGGTTCATATTATCCAGATCTAACTGTGTTAAAACCAACTGCTAAAATCTGGTTCAACAAACTGAGAAGTGCCTGCTTTTCAAAGGAGTGATAAAAAAAAATTAAAAAAAACATTTAAATCCCCAGCAAATATACATGCTGTCAAAAGTCAGAATTTGTATGCCAACTATAGATTTGATCTTGGCTTAAATAGGATTGGATACAAAACAAATGACTATAAAGGGACACTTGAATTTTAACACTGCTAGGGCAATTTTACCTGTAGTGCAAAAAGGAGAGCAAGAGCCAACATTGTTGTGAGCTCTCTGGTGCAATGAAGTTGCTTTGATTCTGGCATCCTTGCGACACACTTCACCACTGTCCTCCACTCACACCTATTATATTAAGGAGCAGAGGAAGAGAAAAAAGAAAAGTCGTTATTTTCAATGACATTTCCAAAGAAAGCAATTAGTACAATGGCTGTTATGTGTCTGTACATAAATACACTTTGAAATATAAAGTCATTACTTTGTGCAAGTGCAGAGCTGAAAGCTTATCCTTTATAAATATAAAAATAAATGCCTGTGGTCCTGTATAAAATAAAAACAACATGAGTAAATCTAAAATGAAAAAGAAATATTAAGCACTCAGCTAAGAAATTTTTAAAGATATTTCACAGAGCGATATTTGGTCATCTCACTTAGGAATGTGATGGGATGAGGCTAGTGGTTGAATTTCCAATGTCATTTTAAGGATGCTGCTACAATCCAGTCTGTTTGGAGCAAAATACTGGAATCAGAATAGCAGCATAGTTAAAAACTAAAACTGACAGCTTTTTCCTAAATTTTTGTCGGTTTCGGAGTGTACGGTATTTCAGACCAAGTTTGACAAGTCTATTGAATTATGACATTTAAAAAAAAAAAAAAGAAAAAAAGAAAAGAAATCAACATTTCACAAATACATTTTTAGTAGAATTTGAACAAGTGTCTGTTCAGGATAAAATAATTCATTTCAGCTTTAACTAGTGTAAATATTTTAGATTTTAAGCAAGAGATTGTGAAATGTGGCCATAACTCAAACCTTAAAATAGACCTTTAGTCCTGCCTGACTTTATTTCACTTTTTGCTTAGAGCTCACTTATTTGAATAAAACATATACAATATTCATAAATGTAGGTATGATGTACATTGGCATAACTGGGCAAAGTAGTAACTACACAGATTTTCTACTCGGATACATCTATAATTGTATTGATATTGCTATTGTTAACAGGGTGGCTGTAATTGGATTAGAACAGGCTTAAGGTAGTCTTGGAACTACCTTAAGCCTAAACTGGGTAATTTGAGGGCCAAATCTGAAGCTCCAAATAAGACATTGACTTCGGTTTTACTAGCCAGGTGTAGTGAGATACATGCAAATAAGAAATACGAAACTTGTTCAGGGTCTCCATCAGGAATACAACTTCAAAGGTGATTATTTTGAGTTGATTGGTTTGTGTCGCTAGAGTATAAATGCATCAATCAAACTCAACAGAATATTTATATTGAGGACATTTGATCGTGTTTTTGAATGAGATTTGAAGTAATTTCATTCCCAGTTCCCTTCAGATTAACCATGTCTCTGTGTGTGTATGGTGGATAAGAGGATCTGTGATTTGAATTCTAGAAACCTTTTTTATTATCTCAACAGTGCATCTCATGTTGGTAAAGCAGCCTGCTTCTCTCAGCTGGAGCCTTTTGAGAGAGCAAGATGGAAAGCATCTTAGCCCGCCTTACGGGCTCGGGACTCAGTGCATTTGCACATAAATAAGAAACAGCCAGGTTTACAGTGCTAGAGCCAGGCATCCTTATAAGATTGTGTCATTCAAAGAATTTCTTTGTCATTATTGCATATGTAATGCCTCAGCTTTCCTATCTACGTACATACTTTACATTTCAGCAAAGGAACACTTTACTGTAAATTTTTTTTTCTGAATATTAAATATTTTTGTTCCATAAAAACAAGCCAAAAAAACGACAAAGTAATTGCATATACTGATCTAGCTGATGTTACCACACCGCTGGTTTTACAGATGACTTTGGCCTTGCTGAAAAAGGACTTTGCCCCAATAGTCTGTGCCTATGAGATGGAAAATGTTTCACTACCCAGGAGACATTTATCTGCCAAATTCACCAAGCAAAACACCACTGATGTAAATGATGGGATGAGGTGAGCAAGACCGACTACAACCATCCTGTTAACAGAAAAGCTACTTTAGGCGGTCTTTGGGAGAGGCTGGGATAATAAATGGTTCATCATAAATTTTCCCTGAGAAGTATAAAACAAAAGACAGCATTTTAAGATCAAGTGCAACAAGGTGTTTGATACTTGTGAATTACATAATTTTATCGTTCTTCTCTTTTGATTGTTAATATGAATGAACATCTTGTGACATAATATCTAATTCATCCATCCATCCATGACAAGGTGGGCAACTTCACGTGACAAGATAACAAAATCCCAAATAAGCATATAGGCAGGCCAAGTCTTCACAATACTTGTTATGACTGAATTATTATTATTTTTTTAATTATCAAACAAAGTCAGACTACATTAATGCACATATTCGTTTGAAAAATCTACCGTATTTCCTGGACTATAGAGCGCATCTCACTATAAGCCGCTGGTATCTCCGCAGCTCTCAGTTTTCCACAAGGACGCAGCATGAGTTTTGAAAACATTTCTCCATCGTGCCTGCTGCTAGCATGTGCTTGTTCGAAATGAAGATTAGCGCTTTCTTCTTTGATTTCCAATTCTGACTTCCAATGATTCATTTCCTGCTAAAGAGCCCCCTGGTGGTTGAAGAAAAATCCACATAAAAGCCGCATGGTGCAAAGTGTGGGAAAAAAGTAGCAATTTATAATCCGAAAAATACGGTAATCATTAGTTGTTCTAGATTTTATAATAACTATCTGACATATTTTCTCACATTTCATTTAATAAAATGCATGCTTCCATACACAAACAAAATTGGTTAAAAATGTAAACAATAAAAAATAACAGTCAAGATAGTGTGATCTTCTTCTCCCTGCTGTTTGACAGTTGAGAGATTCTATCTACTGATACAAAAACCTGACACCATAAATTTTTAAAACTGGTTGTTTTATGCAACCCAGTGACCTGCATTTTCCTATCACTCATATTACCAAAAAGGCTGACACAAGCAGCAAGTGAAAGCTGATTCGTCAGCAACTTTTGCTTTCACATACCTGTTTTGGTATGTTTTGATTACCTTGTTATTCTAATAGGCGATCTAAAATGTGACTAAAATCCAAACTGGTCATTTGTTAGATGTTAATGCAAACTGTCCAGAGGGAAATTAGATGGTCACATCATCACACAACGGATTGTTTTTTTCATTTATAAAAATGCTAATAACTAAAACAAAATAAAATCAGACCAAATAAAATAATTTAAAAAAAAACATGAAATTCATTTTCAACTTAAAAATATGTTTCTAAAGAGAGTGCTAAAAAGTTTAAAATAGGTTGAAAGTCACAAGCTCATGAAACTGGATAATGGAAGAGGCTGATGCCCACAAGCATTATCGTTAACAGCTAGGTGAGGTTTTTCATGGAGGCTCAATTAAGAAGAGACCCACTCATTTCAGCTCAAGAGAATCAACATGCTCCAGGCATTAAAAGCTGGCTTTGAATACTTACTTTTTGTAGCAGTAAGTGCATGCCCTCAGAAAAGAAGCCAGCACAAAGCCAAATGCTCTGATATACACAACCTCAAAGCCCCATCACGTCATTTTGTTTTATATTTAAAAATACATTTAAAAATGCATGAGAAATAATTAAATGGAAAAATAATTGTATGAATGAAGAGATTTGATGCGTGCATGACTGTGTTGTTCGTCAAAACTTGAGGTGATCAGCAGGGGGGGGTTTCAGTCTTACAAAAGAACAAAAAGAAGGTTCACGTAAGATACTGATGGCTCTTTTAGTTTATTCACAACTACATTTTTATTACCAGGGGAGATGTAAAGTCAGGGTGTTCAAGATCCTGTTGAAAGTTTGCTGTCACATCAATCACAGGTGATTTCTTGGGAGAAACTGATTGGCTTCGCCTCCCTCCAAGGCTAAAATAAAACTGCTTGTTCGTATTAGAACAAAAACCATCAGTGCTTCTCTGTAATGTCACAAAGGAAGGTGAAAATTATTCTGCCTCCATTAAAGAACCCCCTTTAAAAAATAACCCAGACTGTATAATGAATCACAAAAAACCCAAAGGCTTAAAAGTCAGGTAGAAAAAAACTTTGATCTCGTCTTTTTTTTACTTATTCTTCTATGTTAAATGAAATTTATCCCTGAGCTGTCTTGGTATGGCGAAATCTTTCATCTTTAATGTGATTAAGGGGCAAGAGAGGAGATATGAATAAAGAATTATATCTCAGAGTGCAATTACAAAGTGACAGTAATCCAATTTTCTGTCACCGGGTACACACACAAAAAAATAAATAAACTAAAAAAAAACATCAGTTGTTCATGGTAGACAGCAGAGCAGAATAACATAAAAATAAATGGTGAATCCCAAATAACCATAGTGATGATGCAAGTTGTCCTATCACTTAGCATAACAACCTATCAAAAGAGGATGAAACAAATAGAAAAGGTGACTAGAAAATTATTAGTAAAGTACCAAATTACTACAATTTACACAAAAGGCTAAATGCATCTTCCACACCCCCCACCAGCCACTTCATGGCAAATTTGAGTTGCCATCATCGGGAAAGAGTTTCATATAGCCTAAAGCAAGAACAACTCATAAAAGAACCATTTTATTACTTTATTTGGAAAAATTCTAAATTTGATGTGGGACAAAAATAAGGTAATACGACGTGAGAAATGATCACACCATTTATATCACTGTTGAGTTTCTTAAACATGAACATCATGATTGAGGGAAACTTTTTTTTTTCCCCTTATTCTTCTCCATGTATCACTGACCATCTTTTAAAGACAAAAACTTAAGCAGCCAGCGAGATTCTCCCATCTGGTAACTTTGCTTAGATCACCATTTTGATGCCCGCGTTCAGTCAAGCATCAGCGGTGCCTTATGTTTCCTTTTATAATCATCACAGTTAGACACATTGTTAACTGTTTAGTCAAGCTTGCAGAATATATCACATAGCACTGACGTTTCTAATAAGTCCACACTTACAAACATGTTGTATGAAGAGCTTCGTTTTATGCAAATTTTAATTGGCAATAGTACCTCTCGTCTACATGCTAACTTTCACATTTTTTACTGAAATTTTAAATGCAATGAATAACAAATAAGTTTCTATTTTGCTACATTATAAAATTTGTATGCCTCATTGCAGTCTCACGGGAGTCGCAGATGGCTTGAGAGTCATTTATTAAATACAGGCTTGGTTTTGTTATTCATGCTCGGTTAGATTTGCATAGGCAACAGTCACACACCGTGATGCTTCTACACCTTTTACTCTGAAAAAATATTCCAGGTACAGCCCACAGACTATCCCTAAAGAGACAGCAAGGTCTTCAAAGTTCCAAATAAATTCATAATTTATGCATAAACCTTAGATATTTCTGAAAATTATGTTTTTATGTTTATAATATTTGGCAAACGATGTAGCTGAAAGTAATCATGGTAAAAAGAATAATATGGGATATTATGCAGAAAGACCCTGAGCCTGAAATCGAATCCAGGACCTTCTTGCTACAAGGCAACAGTGCTACCTACTGCGCCACTGTGCAGCCCGATAACTTCATTGGTTTAGTTATTATGAGACATAATTTTATTAAAAATAAATCATAAAATAAAAAAAATGGCAAAAATGTAGATGGCACACTCAATCGTAATCTGAACACTTGTCACTAGTCACTGACGTCTGAGCAGCAGCTGACTTTCTGCTAACCTTATTTTAAGTTTTTATTTGCGGAACAACTTTTTGACATTTCAAATTATATTTCCTTTTCACATTTTCTAAAGTTCAAGGAGTGGTGCTCTTTTCCAATCAAATGGAGACAGAGGTGATGCAAATGCTCAGTAATGAGTCCATATAATGCACTAGTGTTTTGCTATAAGTTCAATTATACAGCATTTCCAAAAGAAATATCACAAATATCCAGAATTTAAAAATTCAGAGCAAGATTAAAGCTTTTTGAAAGAGTATGCCTTTCTGTCTCGAAAGGCCATGCGTTCAAAATGCAATACATTTTTGTCACATCATCACTATTCCAAGTTTTGCAGCCGACTTTAAGACTTGTTACTCTTTTGGAGATGTTTGGATCAAGACATCTGATCGTGTTTCTTGAGACTTGCTTTGCCTGTTCCCTTCTACAGCTTCACAGTTGCATGGCAACCGGAACAACAGTTCAAGTCCCTTGAGAAATCAGTGGATGCTATGCAAAGGTGCACATGAAGTACATAGAGATGAGGGTAGAAAGATTTATTTAGACAAGAGAGAACTGTGGAAAAGAGAAAAAAGTTGCTTCTTTGTTCCGTCTTCAGAGCCTCAGTCTGGACGATGCATGAATTAATGAGCAAACTGTAGAATCTCAATGCATGTTTCACAGACGCATGTCTGCAGAAACCATCCAACATTCTCCTGTCTTAATTAGCAGTTTTGTGTAAATGAAAATAAAAGCAAGTAAGGGAACGTTTGTGTCACTTTTGTTATGAAATGTATATCAAAAATGGAAATAAAAGTTTAACCTAATTAAATAGAAGTGGCCCGTAGAACCCTTAGATGTCTGATTTATTTGAGATATAGCAAATTCTTCAAAACTTGGAGAATTTGTTCAGTTCCTCAAAATATTCATGGGCCATATCTATTTGGCGGAAGACAGTTTCATTGACATTTTGAGGAATAGTCAGCACTCAGTATGGGGATGGATCCTGACTGGTCTGCATCTCTGTAGACCCAACCTCATCCAACTTCAATACACCTTGTGTTTCGTTATCTCTCTCTATCAGGATCAACATAAAGTTTTTCAGCAGAATGAGCTACAGTACCTTTTAATATTAATGAACGGCCAAGGCTTCGGTGCATCGGTGAAGTTTGGCCGCTCATGATCCTGCAGTCAACTCACCACCTTACACCACTTTTGAGAAAAACTGACCACTGCAGATGGAAACACCTCCATCCTTCTGATTTTGTCGGATGCGCTGATCTGGTCGCATTCGTCAGACTTGCTCAAATTTTTACCCTGTCTCATTTTCTCTTTATCTGGCGCATCAACTTTGTGGTGTGGACACAATGTTCACTCCCACTAACAGGTGCCATGAGGGCCAGGTAAGTGTTATTCATTTCACCTGTTAACCCTAAGTACTGCACAATAGAAGAGAAAATGGCATGAGAATTTCAATGTTTCTTTTTTTCTTTTTTCTTTTACAACTAGCTGTATAAACAAAGGCAGACCCTGAATTCATCTCTTCCCACACACACACACACACACACAGACCTCTTGATCATAGTCTTTTCGTGTGTAGGTGTGTGTATCTTTGTTTAGGCAGCGTGGGGCCCACTGGAGATTAACATCCCAGTTGGATTACAGAAGAGAAACACACTGGAATGCTTCATTAACTCTCATTCTTACATTGTGCTGCTTTCATTCCATGGCTGCAAGGCTTTTTAAGACGACTGCCTTCTGATTAAGTGTTTGCTGTCTGCCCAGTAGACATATGTCTCAATCTGTGTACATGGTCTTTCTCCTACTTGGGTCCCTCTCGGGACTCTGCGAGAATGGATAAATCAGCCTCGGGAGCAATTGACTGTCACTATCCCTTTACGAGACTCACGATTAGGACAGCGAAAGTGCTCATGAGGCGAGCTCCACTAAGGCCCTGCTGCAGCGGTGTCGCCGCAAGTATATCCCCAGCTGCCGAGATGCAGTTGCTGAGAGAGGCACTGTGATCATGAGCAGTCAGCGCAAAAGACGGCATCAAGTGCTGCTTGTGGTTTAAGATGCTGCAGGCTGATGTCGATCCCCGGCCTGGATGGTTACCAGAGGGCACAAAACCTCCATCTGCTGAAATGTTGTCTCTCCTCAGCAGCTTTGCACTCGGCAAAGAGGAGGAGGATTTTCTGCGGAACTTGCACTTTTGCTTCCTTGGGATTTTAGTCACCTTTCCCCGAAAAAAAAAAAAAAAAAAAGCACCTTTGGTCCATCCTGGTCTTGTTCCTTTTTCTTTTATATATATAAATATATATTTGCCACTCTCATTTTTTCATTATCTGGTCTTGTCATTTTCACCATCTCTTCTTATCTTTTTGACAAGGTTTTCATTTTCTTTCTTTGACAGAGGATTTTCTTGATCCCCGTCTCTAAAGTCTTTTTGTCACTTTGCACAGTAAATCTGTTCACTCAGAGACGCTGATTTTTAAGCTCAGAGTCATCCACTGTGGAGGGTGAGGGAAAAAAAAGTATTTTGTCTTTTCCACATCTAGTTACAGTATCCCTTTTCTTTCTTCAGCAGAGGCCTTGTTATCCCCTTCTTCCTTGCCCTATGAAGGAAAAGCCCTAACCTTCATTTGCACAGGTTAATGAGCAGCCACCTCAGCATGAAAGTAAAACCAATACCAAGCCTTCTAGCAGGGGTGATTGCTCACACTCTCTCTCATTCACATCTCACATGCCCCTTTATTCCATCTCCATCCCCGCATCTCAGTTTCTTTCTCTCAATCTCTTTCTACCCTCTGCACCTTGTAAATTGGACTCTGGCAACATTACGATGCCTTTCTCATTATTCTCATCACTCTGGCCAAATTGCCTTGTCTTTCAGGACCATTGGGCTCTGTTCATTGGCTGCTCCTTCAACCTGAGGGCTGTATAAGTCTTTGTTTCCCTCCATCTTTGGGCTATGGCTGCACAAAGAAAAGGCCAAAAAAATGGATTCAGTTTAACAGCATAAAGCAAAAGCTATGGTCACTGACAACCACACACCATTTCACACTGCACTCTCTGATCCATTTACTTATGAAAATGGAAACAAACACGTATGAGAAGTAATGAAGTAACCTGTTAATACAAACTGAAATTAGAATATGTTGATATTTGCATTTATTTTCCAGTATTTAGTGACTGCTACTGAGGAAAATGGATGAAAAGACGAAATCCTACCTAGAAGCTCACATAGAAATATATATCCTCTGCAACACCCGCAAAAAGATAATATTTAAGAAAGGATCAATCGATTAAGTGTATGATCAGTTGATTGGTGATGTAAAAGAGCACTGTTACATTGATTAAAGCCATTAGATGCATGTTGTGGGCATATTTAACATCTTCTAAAGGTCAGGTGATCACTGCCCACCATCCAGTCATCAGTATATAAAAAAAAAACAGATAACAGATTGGATGCTCACATGTGCAGAAGAAATTAAAGGAAACAAATAACTTTTGATATTTCACTCTCGAATATTTTGTTAATGGAGAAATTGGAAGGCAGTAAGAATCAGGATCCACTCAGGATGATGAGTTGGAAAAGGATAGTTAACTCTTGTGTGAAAACCTTTGAATTAACTCAAACCTAGAAGCAGACACATCCACAGAAAATCATCCAAGGTCCTTAAAAAAAAACAAAAAAAAAACTAATTTTATGATAGTTAAAACAAAAACATTGTCACTGTAACTATATCGACCTTGTGAGAATCAAATTTATAATCACAGCACAAAACAGAATACTCATTTAAAAGTTGAACACAATCATGAATAATAATCAAAGGTACAGAAGCAATCACAAAATGGTTTAACTATCCAGTTTTCTCATTTACAAAAAAAAAAAATCTGTCTGAATAACATGAATTTTAACAGCACTACTTAGACTCAAGGTCTCAGCTCTGCTCACACTGCATGATAACATTAGCATTCTCTTTCCTACTTGAAATGGAGATGATTGCATGTACTAAGGAGAATATAAAGGATTAAAAAATGTCACATCTATGAGGGTTGTACAATACAACACAAGGCAGATACACAATGCTGGAGGGGATTACAGTAATTACTATCAGTTTTTTAAGGACATCCTTTGCATTAATCCTGAGATAGTTTGTAGTGGTATGCCTGCCAGTTTCCTTCTTTTCTCAATTTGTCTTATTTTTAGGAACATGTGTAGTAATTAGAATCAACTAAGAAGCACTGGAAATCTTGATAAACGTTAAGTTAGTCAGAGGAAGTTATAAGAGATGCTGATTTTTCTACTATACCTTATGTGAGAAATTTCCTTAGAAATTTTACTCTTTTTTTTTTAATTATTTTTTGCATTCAAACCTGCGTACATTCAAATAGTGTATACCTTTTGCCACCATTTGTAGAGCTCTGCCAATTTTCTCCAGCTTCACTCAGTTCTCTTCCCCTATATCTTTTTGTTCAGGCATGACCTTAAAAAAAAAAAAAAAAACATCAAAAACCTCCTCTCTGTCACCTTGTGAGCTGTTGTGTGTTGGTCCCTCTCCAAATCTTTCTCATGAGCCTCTCCTTTCATCTTCCACTTTCAAAGGTTTTTGTCTCTTGTGAGACTAAAATGACAACACATTCTCCAGTATCTTTCATATGCAATAAATGGGGAAGGAAGAAATACATAATCCTTTTTCCACCTTTGGTATCTGCCGTCTGTCTGTCGCCTCTCTTTATGCGATTTAAAAGGCGAGCTGAAGTGACACGGAAATGCTATGACAATCAAATACCATAAGCTGTTCGCTGATGATAAAGAAACTACAAGGGATCAAAACAATTGACATGTGCTTGTGTTAAGGCTGTCGAAATGATACCAGGAAAGCAAGTGAAGAAATGCTCCCTGGACTCAGCGGGAATTGTATTTAATTACCAAACAAACAACTCAATGACTAAAAAAAAAAAAAAAAAACAGAAAACAGGGTTACTTTGAAGTGCAAGTAGTGATGTTTTATTTTATGACTATTGACAGAAAGTGCCAGTGATTCTTTTTTCCTTTAATAACATTTCTAAAACTACTGTTTAGTTGGAAACCGATAAATACAAAATATTACATTTTTGTTTATTTATAAATGTCCTTCAGAAAACTGAAAAAAGTCGATCGATTTGAGATGCACTCAAAATGTTACGTTTGCGCTGGAGAACATATTAACCAAACACGCCTGTATAGATCTTAATTAGTCAATTAATCTTTGTTTGCTAAGGTGTATGCACACCAGGAAAGTCCTTTGGTCAGACCCTGGAGGAAAACAAACTTGGAAGTCCTACTAAAGACTTTTCTGTTGTGCACATTTGTGCTTTCACTGCAACTGTAATACCGTTTCAAATGTCAAGAGCATATCATACCATGCTTGTTTTGCAGTGGAATTTCTAATTTTGGAAATGCACGCTGTGAGCTGAATGAGAAAGACGCTCTGCGTGCCCTTACCCACATCACGCTGGCAACGGCATCAATAAGCAGAAAACAGATCAGATTTCAGTACAACCAATACATGCTGCACTAGCGTAAGCAACACTGAAGGTCTCGTTTTCACTCAGATGCCCAGAAAACGGTGGCCTGTGAAGTCCAAAAAGGCTCATGTTTTCTGTGGTTGGTTCGGATCGAGGCCAGTCTGTGAACTGCACCAGTTGGTGCAGTTGTTTGGTCTGCACCAGGTTTCACTTGAGTGTATTCACACACTAGGGCAATGCTATTCACACACAAGCAAATCACACCAAAAGTAAAGTTAAAGTTTGCTTTTGGTTCACTCTGGTTTTTGATAAAAGAAAAAAAAAAAACTACATCTTAAACTCAATCTGTGAAACATTTTATCCTCAAATGTAAAGTATTGAACAATGTACCGAGTTCCTTGAAATTAAGTTGTGTTAACCGTGTTGCGTTAACATTTTTACTTCCCAATAAACGTACACTATTAGCATGTTAAGCTTTAGGGTGGATCTGATCTATAACTGTCAAAGCAGTTTGCTCTTACACCAGCTGGCCTTTGCACATTACTTTACTGGCAGCCATGAAATGAGTGCGTCGCTTGTAAATATTGTTCATTACCTTTAAGGGATTTGTTGGACGAGTGCCCAGTGACACATGAGCATTTTAAGCTTTCATGAGTTAAGGCTTGAGACACAAAGGCAGCCCTGCTCTGGACATCTTGAAATCTTCAGGATCTTTATGATCAAGTGAGACTGATCATAGCCAAACAAATATTTATGAAAAATAGACAAATAAATTGTGCTGTATCTGTATTTATTTATTGTAACTTATACTTTTACGAATAGGAAATTTAGAAATCGAATACGAGTGAGTAATTTATTTAATCTGACTGGGAAGTTTAAAAAAACGCTGGGAAAACTTTACACAATGCACCGCATCTTCTATAGAGAGATCGATGGAAATTATCTTGTACCGGATTTGTAGAGAAACATTACTGCTTGAATCATTCAAGCAGTAATGTTTTAAGGAAATATCAGATACTTAAGAAAAAGGGAGAGCCAGTTAAGACATCCTCTATTGATCGCGCCAACTTTAGGTCAAATGGAAAACCCTTCGACACGGGGAAATGGGAGGTCAGACTGAAGGCGTTATCTTTGCTACATCTCTGTTCCAGGACATCTGATTTTGATGCTATCAGTTCCAAGAATAGCCTGGTCAGGAGATGATACAAAAGGTCCTCTTCATTAAGAGAGAGCCTGCCACAGTGAAAGAAAGCTCCGACTGTTTTCCACTGCAGAGATGTAACAGAGAGAAGAAAAAACAAAGCAGAAATATAATAAAATCCAACCGCTGCTAAGGCAGCAGCTATAAATAAAACAAAGGTCCCTTAAAGAATAGTTGTTTCCAATCATGTTTTAGTGCTCTTTCTGCCATTGTTATACTACCATGCATTGTTTGCATCATGCTTTACAATTCTGTGTACAATGTCTGGATAATCCTTGGCAAGTCAAAGCGGTACACACAATTCTAAACAAAAGAAAAACTTGAAAAAAAAAAATCCTTCACCTCACAGACAAACAGAAATATTTGGCTGCTTCCAGCAGACCTCAAAACTATGTAGATTTAAGGACAGTAAAGTTTATCCATCTATATGTTGGAGACTTATTTTCCGTAGCACTGCTTTATACTGTTTTTCCATCCGACACAAGTCAAATCGCTGGGACATGAGCCACATAATCACATAGGCCACAGTATTATTTCCACAACACAATATCTAAAAACTATGCTTAGCTGTGACACACGCCTGAATAATCTTTCCAAATATTTGTTCAAATTGAATTAATAGCACCATTAAAAAGTGCAAGCATGTAGTCAAATACAGCAGACATGATGGCGCAGTTGTGTATTTTTGTGCTGCAGTTTTCGACGTCTACCATCCCCTGATCCTGCTGCAATAATCAGCACCGACACAGGCAGGCAGACTATAATCCCCATTGATTAGAAACCTAAGATCAAAGGCTTCCACTGCCGTCGCTCTCACCTCTTCTCTCAGTTCAGTGCAGACTTGTCTCTTTCCATACTCTCCCTCTCTCCATCTGTGTTGGTCTTTGCTCACTTTTCATAAACGAGTATAAACAAACAAACAAACAAACAAACAACGACAAAAACTACTGAACTGTTTAAAGAAAAAACACATTTGACAAGGTGGTCATTTTTTCCACGACTGTTTTTGGGGGTTTTAGCAAAAAAAAAAAGTACATGCAGCATAAACAGAGTACAATAGAAATATCCTTCCTTGTCCCTCAGTGGGTTAAATTCAGGAGAACCAGAAGCAAAGTGAGAGACAAATTTAGGCCGTTAGCCTAACGACGTACTTGCAACAAGCTGATCCAGGAGAACACTCATATGTTTTGCGCTGTCATGGCAGAAAGAGTGTACATGTCGATACCATCTAAAGTACTCCACAACAAATCAATGCAAGAATGGCTGGTAATGATGACGGGCAAGAGCTTGAATACCTCATTCGCTTGTACTTAATCAGTTGTGTGAAAATTTTTCACATTCGCCTTTAGTTACGGGTGTAAGTAAGCAGTAAACATATGACAAGTTCAAAGGTGTGCAATCACTGTGGTTTGCAGCTAACTGTGACATTTAATAAATGCAATTAAATACCCCACAATTGTGTAATACATTACACAATAAATAAGCAAGTGCCATCTGGTGTTCAAACAGTGTGAGTGTGAGGTTATTTTTAGAGTATGGCGGGGAATTATGTACTGATTTTTAATTTAAAATGGTTCAGGACAAATTCATTTAATACAACCAAGATAAAGGAAGTTAAAGGAAGCTCTTTGATGTATGACCAGCAATTCAGACCTTCAGAGCATTGTAACCTGTAAGGCGCGGTTGATTTAAGGTCTTTTAAAAGAAATAAATATTACAATTTTTATATTTAAAATAAGTGAAAATATCATTTCTCTGCTTTTAACTAGATCAATTCATTTAAAATTAAATCCAAATCTACTGATAATCAGAAACGGAAAACAACATTCACTTAATTGCGGAAGATTAACGGATTCAAGACGAGGATTTATTCTGTTAGTGGATTGTTTCCTTCTGTTTATCAACAAGAGGAGCAAGAAAACAGTTTAACCAGAAGAAAGGCTGACACTGATTCAACAGCTATTTTGGTTTCTGTCCTTCCTCTTGACTCACCATTATCTTTAATTACCATCCCTCACTCTGCTACTATTGACAGCCTCTAATTATTCCATTACAACAGCAGAGAAGTTTATTCCCTAAACTGTTAACCTGCTTTACTGTCACTTATATCTCCACAAAACAAATCTCTAATCAAATCAAAAGTCAAATTAAGATGCGATTACCGTTTTCTAGCCTTATATGTTAAAGATCAAAACACTCATAAACTGTGCTTGGTTTCTATAAAAAAACAAAAAAAAAAAAACAACCTTATTTTGCAGACGGAAATAAATCCAAAACCTCTAGTGAAAACACATCTATCTGATGAATGTGTCACTTTAATAGGAACGGTTTAAAGAAGCTTCGATGCCACAAAACTGTTAGATCAGCACTACAGAGACAAACATAAACTTTTAAATAAACCTTAAAAGTTTAAGGTTTTAAACCTTAAAGTGGACCATTTTTCTATAAAATGTGCAACATGCCAGTAAAACAAATCATTGCACTCTGGTATTAGCCACTGAGCCATAAATTAAATGACTGCATTAAACAGAAAGAGGTGATTAATATTCTCGTGGCAATACCATTTGTCCTGTCTGACTGTATGATAAACAGTCAGAGGCTCTACACCATAGGCATCTGATGTTAATCCTCTTAATAGAAAAAAAATAACATATTTAATCTCATTATCCATAAAATTACTAATAAAAAAACATGCTTTGAACTTTCGTGCCTGGGACCCCTGATAATCTCTGATTAGAACTTGAAATCTGTGTGAATTATCTCCCTCATCCAGCATGCAATCATAACAGGTTTCAGGTCTATTTTGTCAGATCCATGAGCTGAAAATTTAATTAACAGATTAAGATTACCAAGCTGCTTCACCCATGAGTAATTAAGAAAGGTAATGAATCACACTCCCAGTGCAGAAAGAGCTAATGAAACACAGTGATTGATTTCTACAAGAAGTATCATGTGACAAGCTAAAACAGCTCAGAGATTTCTTTAACGAGGGAGTCGGCTAACTGTGCTAAAACAAGCTAGCTGACTCTCCGGAAAATTAGCATAAGTCATTAACCCTAAAGCAGCTGCTGTTGGGATTCTGCATATTCTTTAAGTAGGTGGAGTTTTAATTGTTTGTCACAAAATAATGTGGGCTGAGGATGTAGGCTCTCTTTATTTGTCAGTCACAAATAAGGAAAGCCTTTATGTGTAGCCCTACACCCCCGTCTGCTAGCCTTCTTGTTTTGTGCAGCCACACAAACAAAATTAAAAATATGCATACAATCCAGAATGTATGTAATGAAACCAGATATGCAGGTCATAAAAGACATTCTCACTGTATGACATTAAATAGGGTTACACCTTTTTTTTTAGTTTTGTTTTAGATCAGGCAAAAGTAACAATATATTTCATTTTTGTTAATAAAACAATGAGAAATATTTTTTGTATCATTTTTACAGGAGCACATACGCCCCCTTTTGTCTTCTACTAAACCGACAATTGAGTATTCTGTGTTATAGTTAAGGAATTTCAAACACCGAGAGAGAGAAAAGGAGTGATTGAATTTCTGATCAGAATGATAACTGGTTTATTATCTGTGATCAGTAACAAATGGAGAGGAAGTAGCTAGAAAGTGACTCTCTCTTTGGCATTTCTCTCCAAGTGTTTATTAGCAGCGCGTTTAATAATCGAAATAAATGGTCACAAATGCAAAATCTGATATTCATTCTGTATTGTAGATTCTTATTTGGTCACACAAACAGGTTGCTATACTGTGGGCTTCTACACAGCCGCTAAAAGAACAGTTGTGCAGAAATTTTTTAGTTGCCTCGCCCTCAATGACTGTTCTAAAACACTGTTATCAAGTCACATAAGAGAAGTAATAAAGTAATTTGCAACTGAAGGGGATAAAAGCAAAATTTAATTAAGAAAAACATAATTCTTCATTAAAGGATTTAGTTAGGAAAATAAAATTCTCCTGTACCAGGGGAACTGCTGGATTGGTTTTGAGGGTTTTCTGATGTTAAAATTAAGGTGACATGGTCTAGAGATTTTCACACAATTAAGGTCCCATTGGGGAATTTATTTTCTTCCCACCCATTTGATTCAACAAATATATATTTTGTAAGTGAGCATAACACTCTAATATATCCAAATCAACAATATTATGTGTGTATGGTCTTATGCATTTTAAGGACCAGTTTCCTAACACACATTATGTTGTGGGGACCCACTGCTCCTATTGGGGTTACAGGTTTGGTCTGGCACTAAAAGACACAGAGAGAGAGAGACCCCGCTACAGTGTCTATACACGTAGGTGTGTGTATGTATGTGTGCAAGATACCTTTATTTCCGTGGGAACCTTGTTATCTTGTGACTATGATCCTTCTGTCACTGCACCTTTCCAAGACAAAGGGATATTACATTAGAATAACAGAAATTACACATTTGAACTGCTCTCTGCCTGATTTAAAAGTAAAACACATAATAGAAATGATGTGAATTTAAATATTGAGGTTAAGGTTACAAAATACAAGCTCTATCTCTATTCCCTCCCTTTCAAAGGCAAACACATTGAAAAGGCTCACAAACAGGGAGAAAAAAAAAACAGTTCACAGAGGCCTACACATCTACACCTTCCCCTGCTGAGATAGAAAAAGAGCACACAGAGGCTCCACTTTCAGCACAGAAAACAGGAAAAGTGCTCATTTGTTTTCTTCATCTCATGTACTGCTGGGGATTTGTGTTGCAACACGCCTCTCGAGGTGCTCTCACTGAAAAACAACCAAAAAAATAAAAATAGTGCCCACGCAAATACAAAAGAAAGCCCCGTCTGCACACCACCATTCCACTCATGTCCAGTAAGATATGGAGACATACGAGCTCCAAGGTTAATTCTTCTAAAGACAAAAGAAATCATTTAATTACCAAATTCTTCCAAGAAAGAAATCTGATTGAATCAACAAGAAGGTAAGCTCTGTACTTAGTGCCTCAAACACTAAGTACAGAGAGCTGGATTTGTCTGAGAATAACAAAGAAACAAAGCAGTAAGTCAAAATCAACAAAACAAACTGAAAAACAGTGAGGAAAAAAAGGAATACTGTGAAAAATTATGCAAGTACCTTGGAGGTAACGGGTAACAAAAAACCAGAATCAAATATCCAACTCAAAGCCTGTGGGAACTTCCTACTTCAAGCGGTTTAGATTCACAGAATTAGAGATTAAAAACCCTCCAAAGGAACTTGAACAAATGACAATCTAATGTTTCATCAGTCTAGTCACAGAGTTGGCTTACAACTACAACTGAACAACACTTTAATAGTTTAGATCATTTATTTGAAAGCGTCATTAAAACTGAAAAGGTTTTCATAACCTGCGTACCACATACCCATGTGGTACGCAGCAACAGCTGTAAGCACATATTTTTTAAAGCTTTTAGACACAAGTCAGTTGTTGAAGAAAAGCTAAAAGATGCCACATACTAATTAAAATGTGTGCGATGTTACAAAAACTTCAAATTGCTCTGAGATTATTAAGAGAAATGTACTTTTAGAAAGCATTGTCTGTAATAAGAAGTCTGCAGAGAGGTGCAGCTGGTAGGACTGTTGCCTTGCCACAAGAAGGTTCTGGGTTCGAATCCCGGCCTCTCTTTCATATACTCTGGGTTCTTCCTAGAGCCCTTAAATATGACCCTGCCTCTAGTCCAATAAAAGGCACCTCTTCTCTTGTTAAAGTTCATTGGTTTTGCTAGCCTTGACCACACTTTCCTTGTAAAATCCTCACATTTCCCACAATGTTGAAGTCGTGGTCCTTTTAGAAACTTAATGTTAGCCAGTTGTAGCCCTTCCAAAACCAGTTTCAATTTGTGTTGGAGCACCCATTTGTGTCCAATTTTCAACCGTCTGACACAAACTGTCACCATGAAATGAAAGGAAATTGGTTTGGACATTCAAACATTGGTTTGAAATCTTGAACCTGTCAAGCTGCTGAAACACCAGCATCGTCATCCACAGAGAACTGAATGAGAGAGGACAGACTAAGAAAGAAGGTAAATCGTTTAGGCAGTGGGTCGCACTGCCAAGTCAAATGCCTCCTGGCGAAATGTTTAGATCAGGAAAAAAATTGAGCTATTAAGCCACAAAAGGTAGAGACATGCTTGGAGCAGACAAGACGATGTTTCAGACTTTATAAAAAAAAAAAATAGTTGTCAAGCTTGATGATGGTTTTTTATCGTTAGTGCACCGTATAGATTACAATAAACTAAACCTTATTAGACATTTATTAAAATAATTATTGTAGTTGCACGTTTTCATTCCAATCTAAAAGAGGCTCAAATCATTTTTTAAAGCACCAAATTGAAGCCTATAATGAGTGTAAGTACGTTTCAGACCACAACCGTATGCAGTCACTCACACACAGCCACTTTTACTGTATTTGCAGTCGTACTGTGAGAATACACAGTTACATGTGGACTACTTCTTCCTCTGAGTGCTTTGTAGCTGTGGAAGCAACTCAGAGGGGGACTTTTGAATGTGAATCTTATTATTCTCCTGCTGTTTATTTCCTGGACCAGGAGCAGCTGAAGAACGCCGTTATTGCAAAAGGTAGGTGCATGAATAAAAAATATAAACAGCAGAAAGAAATGCACATATTTTTTTTTTTCTGTGTCTTGAGTACAACCAAGCAATAGCACCAATCCAAAGGCAGACAGGTGGACTGAATGTGTTCTTGACTGAGGTGGAGATATCATGAAGCAAAACTTGAAATAAAAAACTATGGTCAGAATCTGAAAAAAAAAAAAATCACTATTTTACAGTTATTTCTCACAATGAGATAAATTTAATATAAATATGAAACTTATTAAATGGCCACATGGTAAAACTGTCATGTTTACATAACCATTGGGACATGGAGAGATGGATGGACAAACGGTTATATGTATTGATATAAGATTATCAATACATATAACCTATAAAACAGATATAGGTTTTATCTGAAAATTATATTTTACATTATTTATTTATAAAACTATAATAAAATATTTGTGAAAAATGAAACATTTAAAATATCTCTAAGATTTTGATGGTTCTACATAATTTGTTTTATTTTCAAACTATATTGATATTTAAACATGACAGTGATTCCTTACTGAGAAGAAGAAACTGAAAACATTAATGTGCAAAGTTCACTAGTGGTAAAAAGAAATTCACAACAAATGCAGTTGGATGTATCAGAGTACACCTTAGGGTCATTTTGCAGGATATTGAATTTAATATTAAAGAGTTGGATGCAATGTAAATGTGATTTTGTACAGGATCAAACACAAAAGACCTGAAGTCCTCAGATGCTGTTCCTGGTCAGTGAAAACACACAAAGAACAAAGAACTACTTAATGCATTTTACTGTCTCTAGCCTTAAATCTCAAAGTACCGAAGCCACCCGAGCCACTACATAAATCATATTGGCTTATTGAATTTAAAATATATGAAATATCACGGATGATAGATAGTTGGTATTTAGGCAAGATGGCACATGGCCATTCTTTGTGTGTGTGTGTGTGTGTGTGTGTGTGTGTGTGTGTGTGTGTGTGCGTGAACTAGAGAAACGAAGCAAAAAAAGTGAGAAAGATTGAAAGACACTCACTCCATCGCTCGCTCAAACATGCAGACACAAACATGTTACTGTTTTCCACAGCATGTTCGGACTTTATAGGAATCTGCCTCCAACTGTGATTTTTTTTTTTTTTTACAGTAGACAATCCCATTCCTTGTTGATGCAGCAGATGGATTACCTCCCACCAGTCATTTATCAACTGCCATACCAAAACCTGCCTTTGCCCTCTTTGCGCCAGTGAAAAATTGGTTCCAGACCCTCTTTTTCCACCAGAAAATAAAAATCATTTAGTGCGTCATCAAATGGGTCTCAGTGCGTCGTCCACTGGAGCGATTGAGCAGAAAAGGGTTTTATTTCATTGTCTGTTTCAAGTGAGGAGGTGCGGATGGCAAGAGGCAGGAAGAAAACAGAAACTTGCTGTGATCAGTGTAAAGTGAACACAATAGAAAAACTTCCTTAGTTTCCTTTAATCCCATCAACTGGAGTTGTAGATGCTTCAAACACAATTTGTCACACAGCAAAATGGTTACAAGAGTTCAAAAAAAATGTCTTCAGATTAAATACAAAGACCTGAAGCCAGTTAATGATTCAAAGAATTTTCTAAACTTAAAAAAATTCTATATAAAACAATACGATGTTCTTCCTGTGCATACAAGGCTTCTCACCGGGTACTTTGACTTCCTCCCACAGTTCAAAAACATGTCTGCAAGGTTTATTGGTCTCTTTAAATTGTCTTTAAGTGTGACGTGACTATGTTTATGCTGGGGTGTTGCCTGATGATGGACTGGCGAATATGCTCCACCCTCCTGGAGATCTGTCTTTCAAACCTGACTTCTGGTTTGAGTTTGACTTTATTGAACGTAGTGTAATAAAAGAATAAAAGTAATATGCAAACAAAATAAATGTAAAACAAAAGTAAGCAAAAGAAAAATGACAGTAAAGTAATATTTGCACGCTGATAGGAGTGGGTAGTAGTATGAACTTATTTTTACACCCACCCCTCTTACATCTCTAGCATCATCCAATAAGCCATCATTCATGTTAACTTGGCTTTTACAGTTTTAGTGTTTTCTTTGTCTATATCTATAACTGGTACAGTGCATTCACAGTTGAATGCCCTTTGAAGCAAGCATCATTTTTAACATGTTTGAAAGACAGATGCATACATAATGATCATCAGGTCTGAGTATGTTAACAAAATCCACAGCCGATGGCATGATATGGGAAGCCTCCCTTCTGTCAGACGGCCCCTAGGGCAGCTGTGGCTATTATCCAATAGCTTGCCATCATCAGTGTGTGAATATGTGCGTGAATGGGAATGGCTAATTTCATTGCAAAGCATCTTTGAGGGTCCTGGAAAGTGTTGTGTACATCTGAAGTAATTTTATTCATCCTCCAATTAATAAGCTCCCCACATCTACCTCGGTAGTTCACAAAGACAGCCAAGTCTTTGTCTGAAGGATGCACTGAGGTGAGGGCTGAAGGTCTGGCAGCGGAAAATCCAGGTGGATGATTGGGATTGCGAAAGGAGCGTGAGAGAGACAAACGCAGCAGTTCTCAATCCGCTTCCTATTGACTCTCATTGCAGAGAGAACATTATCAGCATTGCAGACCTTAGGGAGTATAAGCCTGGGCATCTCCCTGAACTTCAAGAGGAACCGTTCTCTGGTCCTCTAGAGGAATCAGCTTAAAAACCCAGTTAACCGAGGACATTAAAGCAAAAACATGATGATATGTGCTGTAATAATTAGATAGTGCATCAACTCAAAATGTTCTGATTGAAAATGAAGGAGATAATTAGAAGCTCTGAAGTGATAAACTTCAAGAGAAGCAGGATAAGAACAGGGTACTAATCCCTTAAAATGTAATTAAAGACATAAACATGGCTATACACTGTATAAAGAGCATTGTGGTAATAATTCAAGATAAACAGATGTGTGCATGTACGCCTCTCTATCTAAAAAATATTCACCTGAGGCAGAAATTATGCTTTAAGACAGAAATATAGATATCAGATCACATCCACTTGTGTACGCTGAAAGCAAAATTAATGATCTTTCACCTGTGCTCCACTTGTTATAGTGAAATATTTTTCCTCCCTCTGTTAAGTATTTTAAAAAAATGACTGAATGAAAATTGACGTAAAAATTCAAAAAGAATCTTCACACTTTGCTAGAATTAAAAATCCTTACATATGTTTGGGAAAATATACAAATAACCACTGGGGGATATATTATGTACTATATATGTAGTAGCAGATGAATTTGAAGTGAATGTAAAAACTGCATGCTAAAAAAAAAACAACTGAACGTTATTTTCAGGTTTCCAGGTACACTGCTTGCCAAAAAAAAGATTGAAAAACAACAGCAGCAGCAGGCTTTTCACAGAGTGTCGTATCTAACCAAGTTCACAGAGAGTTGAGTTAGAAAAGGTGCAAAACCACAGGAATAACCACCACTATAAGAGAGACGCGAGGCAAAGCCAGATGAAGAGTTTGGTGTAGATTCAAAAGATATCAAGTGAGAATGGGATAAAAACTTTTGAGAGCCACTGCAAAAAAATAAATAAAAAATCCACAATCAGAGATGGTTTGGAGACTTCCTCGTCTGCTAGTCAATTCGAAAATCAGTGCAGTCACCTACCATGAAATGTTAAAGCACACAAAGGATTATCCAGAGGAAGATGTGAGAAAGCAGATCCAACAAAGTGTGCTTCCTTCATACCCCAGCAGGCCCACAAGCTGACTGGCTCCATGCCACCTCCATGTAGTCAGTCATACAAAATGAGTCCTGGTCGCCAAATACTGAATGTATTTACTGTAGAACATTTACTTTTCAGTGGGCTGCAATAGAACGATTCTGCATTAAAAGTCTTGATTTTGTTGTTTTTTTATAATATTACATTTTTTGAAGAAATTTAATTTTATATCGCCGCTACCTGAAAGCCAAATGATTTAATTTGCCACAGATAAAATGACTGATATCACTGTGTGTTTGTTTAATGAGTATCTATAATATCCGAGTTTCAAATTTTCAATGAAATTATTGAAATAAATTAGCTAGTCTTCTCTATTAAGATGCACAAGAGGCAAAGCCCTTGTTTTCCCATCAGCTGGAGATTTTTAAAGAAGTTTTAAAACAGCATGGCATAAATGTTAGCAAAGGCTGGATTGCCATTTCAACAGCGTCGTTATTCACACTTCTGGAACAGAAAATAGCACAGAAACAATCAATGAAGCATATAATTTATGCGTTAATGTCATCACAAGATGAGTTCTCATGTACTTTAAAAAAAAACATGTTGACTTTAGCTTTGGTTCATTCATTTGACTGAAGCTGTCAACTAAAAACTGTATCTTGCTGTCACGTTTTAAGAACAAACAGTTAAAGTTGATATACCTTTTCCTAAGCACACTTATTTTTTGGTGAAATTAGTTCAGTAACACACATTAATACTTATTGAAATATCAGTCACACACTGCAGTAGAGAAAGAAAGATGTTTGCTTAATTATTACAGCTGCGTATGAAATAAATCTTTTCTTCTGAGCAATACACTTCCCGATAATCTCAAAAGATGGCCCTGCTTGCCAATGAGCAAAGCTGCATTTGCAGAGTGAGAGGAAGCTTTGATAAAAGTTTTTCTATTACCTTGGTTATTCAAGCAAATCCAGTGTATGAACTGTGCATGTTTCATTGATTTCTGGGAGCCTTCTCAGACATTTAAAAATCATCTCCTTGAAAACAGTTTGCTGTATTGTTGCCTGTAAACCAGTGAGGTTTTCCATAGGAAGTAGGATTTAGTCAAACTAGAAGAATGAGGCAAATATCTGTGATTCCCACGGCTGAATTTAATACAACAACAACAACAAAAACAAAAAAAAGCTGAAGTGGTATTACAGCAGGTGTTTCATATATTAAAGATGTAGTGATGCAGTTATGTTGTGGGGTTGTGATTAAATTAAAGAATCTTGGTCCGACTGTGCAAAGGAAGTCACAATCAATACAAAACTCATTAGTCCACTCACACAGTAATAATGTGTACCAGGAGATCTGCAAGACTGGGCAGACAAAGTAAAAGATAAAATATTTTTTTATGTAACAGTGGATGGAAATAAGAATGGAAGAGACACAAACAATAGACTTGCACAGGTGCACGATATCGCAGAGACTGCATTTCTAACGACACAAGAATAGCAAAATTGTAAAAAACAAAATAAGCTTTTGGATTGCAAACAAGACGACGTGATGAATCAACAAGTGATCTCACACACAATCTCTTTTCCACATTTTCTTACTTTTTTTCTGGACTGGAAACATAGGAAGAAATTATCTGCATATTTTTGCCTTACACATAAATAAAAAGTATGAGTCAGAGAAATCTAGAAATAAATAACTTATAATGTTAACAGTGGAAATTACAGCTAGGTTTGGATGAAAAGAGATTAAGAAGCATAATTTCAGGAATTTCAGAACAAAACAAGAAACCTTCAGCCTCTAAAACAGGAAATATTTTTAGCAAGCTTTGGCTAAGCTCCGAATATCTCAGGAGGATGGCTGTGGTACATGAACTGTCTGTGTGATTAATTACTGACCAGTTGAAGAACATTTAATAGCCCTACCACAAGATCATAAGCAGTAAGGAGATTTAAACAGTCTGCACTGTACATCTCTTTGTTTATAACTGTGCACAGGAGGCCAGGGATTTCTGAAGCAAATCTTTTATCTTTTAGATTGATCAGTGGCTATTTATTTTCCATTATGGAGTGATGCCAAAATCTAGAAGGAAACCTAGTTCTCTAAAGCAAGTGCTGTCCAACGCCGGGTATTTGGACTGCATGCACTTTCAGTGGGAGATCTAGGATGCGCACATTCACACACAGGTCAGTGTAAAACGTTGCATCAAGTTACTAAAATAGAGATGGGCTGGCCCTGAATCAGCTGAAGGAATGAAATTTGGGACATTGTTTTAATGTATGCCGTTCTGCAAAAACTTGAGTTTGATTTAGTTCTCTAGGTTGTGTTGATGTAAAATGGTTCTGGATGCTGTTAGAGACAGGACTTCATAGTACTGTTAAATATTTAAGTCCTTTAAATACATACAGTATACAAACACTCATTCATGTCTTTTAGCCTGCTAATAATCCTGTGTTGTGCTGCAGTCAATCTGAAACTGATCTCTAGTGTTCGTCATTTTTAATTCATTCGTGTAGGAAATTCTGTGAAGGTGGCCACTGGCTGAAGCTTTTAGTTTCACAAATTAGATGTGGAACCTGTCCTGTCATCATTTTTGCACCAAGGTGCATTTCGGAGTTTTACTAAATGGGGCACACCGTGTCCAATCATACAGCCAAATCTACAAAAAGATGGACATAGCTGAACAAAATACAAAACTGTTGGGTTCCTGTCAGAGTCAGGAAACAAATTTCCTACAAATAAGATTTTTGTAGGAATCATATTTGATTTGAGCGTCAACATCAAATCACCTCCTGTCTTGGTCTATATTTTCAGTTTAGCCACTAAAATATGAGTAGATCTCCTTTTAAATGTAAAATATATTACCATCATGAGACACTTTTGGTGGCAGCCAGCCTGGAGAAAATTAAATTATTTGATAGAGTAATATAAAGCAACAAAATCTATAGCAGATTCTTTCAGTTATTTTTATCATTCCTTTGTACACTTTCACGAGTTGCATTTCCCGTTCGGTGATCCTAATGCAATGATATCTGCTCTTCAGAGAACAAAGATCAAGGTTGCTGTATTGATTGTTTTTTTTTTGGAGGGGGGAAGGGGGGACTCATGAAAAAAATCTGCTGCTTTTGGTGCCATCTTCCTAACTGAATCAGCTCCAGCAAACATTTGTGAGTTCACGCACGCCCCTCAGTGACAGATAGCTATGGCCACATAAAGTGATACTTGATAATTTGTTATTGTGGCTCTATTGATTTGTGTGTAACGCGGCGAAACAAGTCTTATTCAGGAGCATTTCCACAGCCTTCAACCTCACACTTCTCTGCTCATTTAAACAAAACGAGACGCTTTGTATGTCGTCTAAGATGCTGAATAGACCGAAATGCGTGTTTGTGATCTGGAGCAACACGGAGAAACGAGACAGAAACATGACAATGGATTCACTATGTCAGCCATACTGTAGAGAAAAGAAAAGAAACAAAAAAAATGAAACATCCTGCTGATAAACAAAGCAGTACATTATTCAATCAGTAGGAAATTCTACAAAAAGTCATTCTCACCAGGGGCCGATTCCAAGTCGAGTTGGTATGCTGCCAGCTCGACTTGGAAAAATGGCTTTCTGCAGCCTGAATCACTACAGTAACCTAGACTAATTAAGTAAGCAGCCTCAGAGAGGTTTGGATGTCTAAATGTTTCCCTTGACCACTACAGTACTGTCTACAAGCTGTGGCTTGAATAATGACAAACATTTGCGAGCTGTAAACACAATTTGCATACATTTAGCTTGACTAGCTTGATTAGCTTGACTATGCCGTTGTACAGTTTTCTTACCTTTTTAAAAACTTAAGCCATACAATATAACTGGAAAATGTGTGTTCTTGCCTTTGAGCTATTGAATCCTATTCTATTCGTATGCAGTGTATTTTATATTAAAAGAACAAGACCTGACTTACTTTAGGTCACCAACTTCATTTTTCTGTCATTTAGGTAACAATAAAGGCAGCCTTGGTAATAGTATTTCAACTCAAAGGAAATCTTTCTACTACCTAAGCTATTATGCTTTTAATGAATAATAAGATCTCATCATCAAACTGGGATTTCAGTTAATTTAAACATTCAACTGGTTTTTGCAAATGTTTGTGAAACCCTCAAAATTTTCTGTGTCTTATTAACAAAGAAGCCTTTCAGCATAATTATTGTTGGCCGTTTTATTGTAATGAAAATAAGAGTCAAACACTCCACTCAACTGCGTCTCACCCACAGAAGGAAAAAAAAAAAACGCTCTGCAGTTTGACAGTAAATAAAGCAAATTAGAGCTTCCTTTGAATTAGAATTGTGAAGGGTTTTAACTAGATAATGAGAGCCTCTTAACACTTAAGCAGTAAAGCAAGTAATTGCTTTTTCATGGACTCATATTTTGAATTTCCATCATGTGGTGAGACTAACAAAATCCAATCTCACGGATAGCAATTAAACTCTTCAGTGAACTTCTGACATGGTTCAGTTCCAGCGTAATCGCATAACTTACTGTGATCCATACTTAATTTCCCTTCAGGATGTCAGGAATGTCTTCAGTGTGTAGAATAGCCTGCGTTCTGTTAAAGGCATGTCCTGCTGTCATGTTCGGTGTTGGCAGTTATGAAGACGACTCATTTGCAGTGACGTGCGAGCACACCAAGAAATACGTTTGCAATTTGGTTGCCTTTTTCCCCCCTCTCTGGAAATTCAGATCAGAAAATACGATAGCGGCAAACCACAGTGAAATGATTCCATACTTGTTTTCTTAAAAGTGTGTTATTTGCAATTTCAGGATTATAAAAATCTGTTGATTCACAGATTTAACAAACGTAATAAATATTGTTGCATTTCCAACACGTTTTCTGTAACTATTCTCTTGAATATATTTCTCAACAAATTTATCTTCTGTTTCAGATTGATTTCAACATTTCCAGAAACTGAATTTGCATAGAATTGAAATCAAGTGCTTCGAGTAAGTTTGAATTCCCTATGCCACCGAAACTCTTTGCTTTTTCAATGAATCTCCACACACTCTGTAAAGGAAACACGCATGTTAATGCTGTGACAAGCATTTTGAAAGGTCGTGAAAGATTAAAATCCAAAATTATAATTAGTCTTTGCATACTTTTCAGCTGATTGCAGTGCTTAAAAATGTTGTGCATTCCATTTCTGTTTTTTTTTTATATATATATATATATATATATACATACATACAACAAGCTGGAATTGATCATTGACATACAATCTATTGCACTGGGTAAAATATAGCAATTATCCTCATCATAACATTTATTAACCTGATAAGGAGGTTTGCAAACTGATAATGTTTGCAAACCTCCAGAATCTGGTTCCATGACTGGGTTTGTTTCCCGTTTCTGTTTTAGCTACTCTTTCTCAATGTTGGATGCCTTAAAGCATCGATGGACGATGCATTAATGTTTCAAAATATGACTGAATGCATTGATTGTGTGCTGTGCACAGTTGCATAGCTAAATCCAACTATTCCTGTTAGGACCAACTTTTGATAATGCATATATATATTTTTTTTCAAGTTATGTCTTCATGCAGTAAGATTTAAAGCCAAAAATAAAGTATTGAATTATAATTATAATCCAACGTGCTTTACAGAACTCCCAGGAGGAAAAAAAGAAGAAAATAGTGAACTATGTGTATAGAAAACATTACATAAAAGGAACATGTGTTAAAATACAGATTAAAAATATGGTTCAAACTGTTTATTAGTCAGACTAATGATCAAAAGCTGCAGTAAACAAAAATGATTTCAGTCCTCATTTACAGTAGCGATAGCCAACAGTTTCTGCCCATCTCATGTTTTTGGGGCATTTGTTCCAGAGCTGAGGAGCATAGAAAATAAATGCTGCCTCACCTAATTTAGTTGTGGTGTTGGGAACACTGAGTAAGCAGGTCTCTCAAAACCTGAGAAAACCTTAAAAGCGAGAGCCTTTGTGCTTCAACACAAATAGCAAAATTGAACAATCTACTCTTTGAAAAACAGAGAGCCAGTTCAGTGGAAGAGAACAAAGAGCTGGTGTGCGCTATGATCCATTTTCATAATGTTAGTTAGGACTTTAGCATTTTGGATGAACTGCAGCTGCCTGTTTGATTTTTGAAAAAGTCCACTAAATGCACCTTTGGAGTAATCTAACCTACTAAAAATAAAGCATGCACCAGTTTTTCTTCTTGATGTCTGTAATTACTTATCTAGATTTCTGGGTTTTTCCTCCCCCACATACACAAACCCACATGTTATTCCACCAAATATTGACTTCTGAGCTCTTCCCAAGTCAAAACATAAGTGTTGTTGTTTCTAAATGAATATGAACTTCTTTTCTGTGCATTATTTGAGGTCTGAAAATGCTGCATCTTTTTCGTTATTTTGACCATTTCTCATTTTCAGCAAATAGATACTAAATTTTTGCTTGGAATTTTGGAGACATGCTGTGAATAGTTCATAGAATAAAAGAAATGCAATGTAAAACCAGAGAAACTGATCATTTTTAGTGATCCCTTAACCTTCCGAAACTTGGCCACGGCGGCTTCAACTGTACCTCAAATGAAAAACTGCAATCTTCAGAAACCAGTATAAAAGATTTCATGATTTCTTGACATCATGAAATCATGATGTCAAGAACACTCACTGTAAAAAGAATAACTATTGTTTCATATTTGTATGCCATTTATGTCTCTGCAATATGCTTATATAAAGTTCATTCAGAGCTTCGGCTTGTAACACTGTGATATATCTCGGTGTTAATAGGTGTGACAAAGTATTTTAAATCCATACCCAGAGGTAGAGATGGGCCATGTTCATCTAATCTTTCTGCCTTTCAGAGATAAAGGGCTTGCATTCAGCCTTATAACACCAGAACCGAGTCAAGCACAGGAGGGATCCAAGCAATGCTTTTGATTTCCTGCTGTCTCCATTTTTAATACAAGTCCGAGTCACTGTGCGATGGCTACCATATGCCTGCTTGTCCAACAGCAAGAGCAGAATTCATTACTGAACTGGTTGCTGCTAACAAGCTGCTGCTCCTCTCACACCACTCTTTGTTTCGCATGTGTAGTTGTGATTGTGTGTCCATGCGGATTTAAATTTCTCTTATGGTGTGTGTGACCCTGAGTGACTTGTTTCCAATAAAAAAATGAAATCCTTTGCAGGGGATTTTTTTTTTTTTTTTTTTTTACCCCCTCGCAGCGAACCATTTTCTTTTATTACTTCACCTGCACTTCCTTGAGCCACGGGGTGTGCTCCCATGCTGCAACTGGCTGAGAAGTATCGGCAGCATCTATCTTGTGGACAGAAGTGCTGAGTGGCTTTTATTTCTCAGCAGACCACATGAAAACCATAGCAATTAAAAGCTATTGGGCCATTCGACTTTGTCTTCTTAGGAGGAAAAAAAAAACAGTGGAGTAGCATGAGAAGAAAGAAGAGAAGCACATGATCCTGAAAGAAAGAAAACGAAACCTGAACCGATGAGGCTCAACAGCGAAAAGACCTCTATGTTAGGCAATTTAGATAAAGACTGAGGAATTACAAAGTGTGAAAAAGACCGAGTTTAAAGATGATATATTCACAAAGAGCTCTAACATAGAGGCAATTTAAAGTACAAAGATCAGGGGTCACTCAAGTCTCTTGTTTTAACTTCTCCTTATCTGATTTTGGCAGAATATTTATGACTATGTCTTTTGTGCAAATCATTGATCCATCTATTCGTATGGGAGAGATCATCATTACAATTTTATGTGATCTTTATTTCAGAGCATTTCTCTTGAAATTCTGCATTCCATTGAGAGGAACTTGCTTAAAAGATGAAAACTCAAGTACAGAAATATGTGTCCATTGTCCTAACTGGCCAATGGTCTTTTTACAAGATTCGATAACAGCAAATCAGAGGTGCTAATTTGAAGGAAGTTTTCATTAATTAAAATCGATGATGTTGCTCATTCTCCAGCTGCATTTTATAAATGCAACTGGAGAAATTCCCTTTAACACGAAACTATAAAAAAAAGTTCAGCTCAGTCATATGGATTTTTGAGGTCAGAGGATTGATATTGATCTCTAAGCAAAATTATCGTTTGTTTTCTGTTCAGCTCATGAAACCAGATGAAAATCGACACTTAACTGCTGCCTGCAAAAATTTCCTGTCCAGATGCTTCTTGCTAAATATTTCTTGAAATAATTGTTAAAAAAGGGAAATAATTCCAAAAATGAATACATTAAGTTATTATTCAATTATACATACATTTTCCCAATCAGAATTTCCCTATTTTACATGTAGGATTAAAATGAAAAACGGGTGAGGCAGAAATGCAAAAAAAAAAACTAAATCTGTAAGGGGGCAAATATTTCATAACACCATACAATGAGTAAGGCAGGTCAGGAAGAACCAGAGGATAACAAGAACATTGCCCGTTATGTGCCTCACTGGAAGGCAGCCTGGCCAAAAGAGGAAAAAGAAGTTGATAGCTAAGAATAAAAAAGCTCCTCATAATGTCTGAAGGGTTTCACCTTCCAACCTGTCACTGCAGTCAAAATCTTAAAAATAGAAAATATCCAGAAGGGAGACTGGGAATAAGTGGACTATTATTCAAGGTGGGGTCTTCCAAATTAAAGCTGAACTGACAAATGATCAGAAGAAAGAAGTTATAAATGAACTCACATTGTGTAACCAAAGAAAAGTCGGATGAAAATTAACATAATGGGCTACGCAAGAAAAATGTCACAGGGATCGCAGATTCAGCCGTATCAAGACATGATTTACTGTTTATCCATCCATCCATCCATTTTCCTTCACCCTTGTCCCTCAGTGGGGTCGGGAGGGGTGCTGGTGCCTATCTCCAGCTCACGTTCCGGGTGAGAGGCGGGGTACACCCTGGACAGGTTGCCAGTCTGTCGCAGGGCAACACAGAGACACACAGGACAAACAACCATGCACACACACACTCACACCTAGGGGCAATTTGGAAAGGCCAATTAACCTGACAGTCATGTTTTTTGGCCTGTGGGAGGAAACTGGAGAACCCGGAGAAAACCCACGCATGCACAGGGAGAACATGCAAACTCCATGCAGAAAGACTGGGGCCGGGAATTGAACCCAGAACCTTCTTGCTGCAAGGCGACAGCTCTACCAACCGCGCCACTGTGCAGCCCTTTACTGTTTAAATTATAACAATTCAGTATCAGTATTTCAAAATGTGGATATTTTGAAAATAATAAATCAATAAATGGATAAATAAACTCTCAGCAAAGTACATTTAGATAAATAAGAGTTTAAAAGAAAATCAAAGCAAGAAAGCTTACAGTTAGATCAGGATTATATTCACACTTCATTTAGATGCAAGCCAGAACAAAGTTCAGCGTTTGAACAGTTTTATGTAGTGAAAGTCAGTCCAGAAGGACCGACTTTGTTGCTGCTCAAGGTGATCCTGTTGCTGCTCCAGTGCAAACTGGTTTCTCCTTCTAAGCATTTAGCTTGTAGCTGCAGGAACACAGCCCAGCAAAATAAACTTACACATAAACTTACAAGTTTCTTATTGCTTTAAGTCAAGAAGAATGCATCAAATCTCCTGAAAAATCCTGCGTCTGCGTTGTGCATCTACATTGTTTGCTCCCCAGTGCTCCTACAAAATCTACATTTCCCTCTATGGTGATGGTGTTGGACTTTGTTCTGTCCTTCAACAAACTTTCCTCACATACCTTATTCTGTGTCACCTTAGCCTCTCCAGATTTTCTGTCTCTTTTGGTCTTTCAACGTCTACTTGTCTTTGTGTCACTTTCTCTCTGCTGACAAGACAGATTCAGTGTATTCAAATGGAAGTTAAGGACAGCATATTGCATTATTCAAACCCCTCAACGACAGGCGGAGCAAGGAACAATGACAGGCAAATACCTATTAAAGCAGGTCGTTTCCTGTGCCAAGCAATCCAACGAACACCACGGAAAAAACCCCGCAGCATCTCTGAAAGGAGTTAAATGAAACGCATGCAGCAAAGTTTGGCCCAACAGGATTGAAGCAGTTTAGATACAATTAGATTAGTATGTTAAATGAAGGAGACCGACATGACAGTTTTCCATGCACACAACTTGGCACCACCTTGCGCTGTGATCGAAAGGCAAAAGAGGTCAGTTAGGAGTCAGTTACTGAGTCCACAGAGAACCTTAGCAGAAATTATTCATTCCACACGTTCTCATGGAAAATCTAACAAATGAAACCAATATCCTGTACGGTTCAAAGCAGAACACACAACCGACTGTCACACAGCCCTCAGGTCCAAACACTGAGATTCACATTCGGTACAGGTGTAGGAAATGGAACCATGTTCCATGTCTAAATTTGACTCACTATTTTTTTTTTTAAGACTATTGAGTTTTTCTAAGTTTGCAGCTCTGGAGGTTTAAAATATGTCAAGTAGCTACATAACTTGACATAACTCCATATCCTACAAGAGATCACGAAGACCAATTCAAGATATGGTTTGAATTCTCTTTACTAAAGATGCCAGTACAGTTTTTACACTGGGTTTTACAGACAGGTCATTTATTCTCATCCTTACCTTGCACACTTTTCCCACTGAATATATTTATATCTTTGTGCATTATGCATAAGCTTAATTTATTATTAATACCTTTATTGACTCATGAAATCACAGTCATTTTGTTATCGGAAATATTGAAAAAAAAGCAGCTGATTAATTATGGCACTCTTTCTGCCCTTTTGATGTAATGATCTGTTTAGACCATAGGGAGGAAATTCATGCGATTTCATCCAATGGGAACAAACAGCTTGCCAATAGCCTTTGGCCATCTTGTTGTGCGAGTAAGCACACTGTTTCCCATGGCCAGATCAATGGCTCTCGATTAAGGCTGCCTGGGTCCCCCCCCCCAACTACAAAAGCATAAGCTATTTTCCTCTTTTCTGCTTTTCCAATTCATATTCAACAAAACAATACACATAAATGCAAACATGAATGGAGTCAAAGTCATGACGCTACACGAAAAGATAAATTGTGTTCACAGACAGACAGAAAGCATCCGCCTTATGGTATTTAGCACAAACGTCAGATAGTGCAGAGTCCCACTTAAAAATCAATGGGCATTTGCAACAATCGATACCTGGGTTCCTATGAGAAGCAATTAGAAAGGCAAACCATGTAGTGCGTTCTGCCTCATCTTCTCTATTGTGGGGTCAAAACACCACTTAACACTGCGAGAAAATCTGTTTGTGTAGAAACATCAAACAACATAAGTTATTATTGTTGAATATAAAAACCAAAAGAGTCAAAAGACAGGTAATGTCTAGAATGAGCTCTGGCTTTCAAGGATTTTCTTTTTTTTTCCTAAGCAGAAACTCAAGAGAAATTTGTATAGTTTTTCCTAATCAGTTCATATCTATTGTTCACTCTGCTTGCATTTTTATGTCAACAGTAAGAACAAATTAAGATAAATGTTGGCTTTTACCCTCTTAAGTATTGGTCCCAGTTACTGTTATACTGTTAATTACAAAATTAATCATTAAGTCATATGATCTTGACAGTTTTCAGAGTTTTTTCCTTGTTAAAAAAGGTCTACAAAACGATTGGGCTTTTGAGTAGCTGTCTGGTGTGAGCACCGTCGTCTTTTGATGATATTCCATGTAATTTGATAGGATCTTTTTTTATGTTGTGGAAAAAGTACTTGCATTTTTAAATAAATGCCCCTCTGATAGAACCCATTTTTTATCACTGATGGTAGATTTCAGACACCATTTCATATGCTCGTCACCTTGGTAACCAAAATATGTTCTGGTTCATTGTGAACTGTGCAATGATGGGAATTATGGCGTTCAAATTAACAGTATTACTAATTTTGTTACCCCTTTCAGTACTCTTCCATCATTATAATGTTGTTATATTTACTGACAATAAAATACAGTGCAGGGATGTTACAATAATTCAGCACTCTGAAGGTTAAAGCTGGGGGGGACAAAAACAATCATATAAATGCTTAGAAAAAGTAAAGTAGTCATTGAAAACCAAGTACAGAGAGACTCAGGCGAGTGTTCACACACAAACACATGCACAACGTAATCACGCTCCAGTTCTGAAGTCCTTACTCTGACTCCATGTAGCTCAGAAAACAGACTTTCAGACCACTCAGGTCTTCTGGTTCCAGTCTACACTGCATTCCCAGAACCAGAACCAAATCTGGAGAAGCAGGTTTTTTTTTTTTTTTTTTTTTTTTAATGCTCCTCTAATTTGGAACAAACTTAAAAAAAACTGAAAAACCATTGATGCACCGAGTTCCTTCAATCAGGGCTAAAACCCCACCTATTTAGAATTACTTTGGTTAACAATATATTAATATATTTCATATACATTTGATGATGATTAATCTTGATGATTTTGTTAATGTTTATTGCTTGTTTGGCTATGGGTTACTGTTTTGTGTTTTTGTGATGTAAAGCGCTAAAATATGCTATACAAATAAACTTGACTTTGAAAAGGCAGACAAAGTTACGGAGAGCCCAGATAATACAAATACAATGGTCACATTTATGGAAGGACAGACATTATTCTTCTCCAAAAGACACAAATGGCAGCCATCTATATGTCAAATGTAATGTTTGCCCTGGAACACAGTGCTATTTGAATCTCACTAAGCACCTCTCAATGTCAACAAAACTAGTTGCTAAGAACAATGGAGTGGATGCTAGCAATCTCAGTCTCTAGCTTGAGTACAAGGGTGCAGTGCAACTATTTTCTGCACTCAGATGCAACCACACACTCACACGGACACAAATTCAAATGTTAATGTAGATGAAATCTTTTATATAAAAATCCATGTGGCTGACATGACCCAGGCAGAATAAATGGCCAGCACGTCAACAACTTAGAGGTAAATGAAAACCGCTAGCTAGAAAGAAAAAAAGAAAAAGAAATTGGTCACAAGTTGCACATCAGTGTTGGCATAAGTTCAGGCACTGTTGACAACCAGATGAAGTGGCAGACGTCGCATCAACTGTTCATAAGAGACAGCAGAGCCAATCAATGAACTTGTGGGCGGTCTAAAGGGATACAGGCTTCAGGTTGAGAGGCTATTTGTCACTGGGACCGGTATCTACTTAAGATGGTGTACCATTGCTTTTGGACTGTGGGCTGCACAGTGGCACAGATGGTGGCATTGTTGCCTTACAGCATGAAGATCCTGGGTTCAGATCCTGGCCGGAGGTCTTTCTGCATAAATTTTGCATGTTCTCCCTGTGAATGCATGGGTTCTCTCTCCAGGTACTATGTCTTCATGGAGTACCCGGACGCCATGAAGTGTCAGGTTGACTGATCTCTCTAAATACAACTTAGGTGTGTGTGTGTGTGTGGGTGTGTGTGGGTGTGTGTGTGTGTGTGTGTGTGTGTGTGTGTGTGTGTGTGTGTGTGTGTGTGTGCGTGTGTGTGTGTGCATCATTGTTTGTCTTGTCTGTCTCTGTGTTGCCCTGCGATGGACTGTCGGCTTGTCCAGGGTGTACACTCACCTCTTGCCCATTGGCCGCTGGAGATGGGCACCATCACTCCTTGTGACTCCACTAGGGATTAGTGTGTAGAGTAATGGATGGATGCTTTTGGACAGTAAAAACTGCAGGGGACCAGGCTGGCCTTTTTAAAAAGTGCTGGGGACATATCCCTCCACCAGAAACTCCTCCCAAGTTACCTCCATGCACAACCCAAACTCAAACGTCTGAAGTAACGCACTCGTCAGAAAACAGGGAGGTGGGTTTAAAATTTCATTGCTATATTTTGTTGTATTTATTGCAATGATGATAAAACAGACAGTACATATTGTTTTACAAAATCCAGCAAATTCATTTTGGCTATAGATCCACTACTTGAAACTCACCAAAACAAATACTTTCTTAAAAGGAAAACCCAACTTTTATTTAGCTGGCCACCTTAAATCAAGCTGGCTACCTTAATACACCACTTTCATTTGTACCAGTAGACAGCACACAATATTTGAATTCAATAATATTTCAAATTTGACTGAATTCTGCTTTAATAAAACCAATAAGTACTCCAAATGGCAAGAGTAACAGTCCCAAAAAAAGATATCTGAAGATACTATTAAATGGAGACACAATTCTGGAAAACAAAAACCTTTAATTTCCTATCCAGTAACTTGATTTTCTTGTGTGCATGTTTGTTTTGCTGTGTCTGTTAAATGTTATTTAGCCGTTATTGTGTTTACAGCTAAATTTAGCATTCTTAGAGATTGTGCGGATGGCAGCTGGGTTCACTGGTGCAACAGGATGTCCAGTTCCCATTTGTTCAAGCATTTATACTTACCGCTACATGACTGTTAGAATCTATGCCAAGATAAGACTGTCAAAAACGAATAATTGAACAGTACAAAGTCATCAGCTATATTCTATTTGACAATTCCTTGAAATTTAAAAGGCTCTCCTGCCCCAGGCCATCTTCGCTGCTAAGTAGGGAGCTGTACATTTCAAATTATTTTAAAAGAAAGAATAGAGAAGTATCACATTACTAATGCTGTGTGAAAAAAATTGCCTTGATGAAAACTGGAATGCAGAGCTCAGGACAAGTGAAAACTGAGCTGCATGGAAATTATGAAAGGATCCCATAATTCAACTACGTACACTGCAGCAAATGTTGAAAGTTAAAATATAACCTCACTGGAGTCAGCTATACAGTTAGCCTAATGCAGACCTATGGTGTTGTAAATTAGTAAGACATATTGCACACTGTGAATCTAAATGCTCATTAAATGTGTGCTTCACTGCCAGTGTGGCTAAAGGGGAGGGTATACAGGGACAAAGACTGGAAACAAATGGACTCTGCTTACCTGAGAGAGAGAGAAAAAAAATAGTAGCACAAGATGGAAATTTAAACAGAAACCCAAAGCTGAATGAAGCTACGCAGGAACCTTAAGTGAAACTTTAATTTGTGAGCTGAGCTGCAACAATGCAATTCTTAAAAAATTCTGACATTGCCCATTATTTCCCAGACCGTTTTTCATATTTGAATTTCTCATGCCTCTACAAAAATAAAGGCCATAATTTAATTAGGGAAGTCGGGAGAATGTAACAAAAAGCTTATTAAATTAAGTCTGGATTCATTACACAACTCCATTTCCATTCCTATTTTCTGCTTTGTTGCTGGTCACATTTATCCTACTGACTGAGACCAGATCAATTAGGGAATTTCATTTGTATTAATGCCTTAAACAGGCTCTGAAACAATGCTTAAGTTGGCAGCATGTGTCAAAGTAACATCCACTTCTGACGCAGGACACATGGTTACCAAGTAAAATATTCTCAAAGCGTCACATTGCACTACACTGAACCATTTTCTTAGAACCAGGAATCATTCTTTTAGCAGCTTAAGCTGGAGCTGCTTTATGTCGGATCAAGGCCCACAGGCCAGCCTTACACCCAACATGCATCAAAGAGCCTCGGGCGTGTTACCCTGTCACCAATTTGCTTCTGTTCATTCCTTGGATCATGTTTAAGTAGGTAATGACCAATATAGACCGAGGATATACCTTAGGAGCTGTGGATTCCAAGATGCTCTCTAGCCATTGAAATTTTACTCAGTCAAAGTCACTCAAATCCCTAAACTTACCCATTTCTATTTCTTGTAGCACACACACTTTGATGATAAAAACATAAACCCCACCAACAATCATGTACCACAATGAAACTATGACGAGCTTTATTAATGCCATCTGGCAGTGTTCATAATGTCTGAGTACAGGTATGAGAACCCTCCACCACTGAGCATAAATTCATGGAAAAGGAAAACACGCATCCCTATTTAAATATAGACATACATGTTAGCAAAAAATAATATGGTAGTCAACAACAATCGCCTATGAAAAAAAACAAGGCCTCAAATGATTTGTCTTAAACATTTATGAACACTCATGAGTTTTTTGATAATTTTTTTCTTTTAGCATAAATGCAGAACGCGTACATAATTTTTGAGACCTTTGTACAGGAAACCAAAACGTAATGCATTGCTTATCTAGGCAAAAAGTTAATGTTTTTGGCGTCTAGAAAATGGGCCGTTTCAAAAACCTCCCGACTGTTAAGTCACAACTGACGGGAACGGCTCGTCACCTAGCAACACAAGTGGAGCTTGAGAACATTTGGTCAGCTGGTTTTACCACTGTAAGCCCTGTACAATGGCTGCTAGAAAAGATAAGCGTTTTGTCTGGATGACAGCAGCTTATTTGGATTGAAAGTGACAAGAGGACCTAAAACAGCTCCTTCTGAAAAAAGCTCAAAATAGGTAGAACTGACCAGACTAAAATCTCATTATCCAAGAATGATTTTGTGTAAAAAAAAAAAGTAACAAATATGTTTTCCATAGGTCCATAGTCCATAATCCTATCCTAACCTGTTCAATGATGAATAGGTCACCCTTAAGAAAGATGTCCTAATGTTTTTATTGTTTTTCTTGAGTTTGTTATTCCTGCCATTAATCAAGTAATACATAGTTAAGAATTTAATCATGCTCTTTTACGCAGGAATGACAAAAATCTACAAACACATGTATAAACATACGAGACAGCTTTAGGCTCACCTTGGATGTAAATGAAGTTGAGAAGTCTTGGTCCCTGGGTTTTTGCTGAAGAGAAAAAAAAAGGAAGATTTCATATTTAAACACTGTTTTTCCTTTTCCATTTTCCATTATTTTGTTTTTTCAATCAGTTTGGCACAATTGGATAACACACACACAAATGTATTTAAATCAAATGTTTAATACAGATTTCTGAAAGAGAACTCTGCTTAGTAAACATTCCAAACACAGATACTTGGAATGCAAAAAAAGTGAATTAGCATTTAGAAAATGTGAAGGATTCTAGAGTGAAACAAAGACTGGAAGATTTTTGACAGAAACAGAAAGTGTAGGTGGGCTTTAAGGAGATGAAGCATCAGCCATTTAACCCTGGTTATTTGTAGCACTCCTCTCATTGCCTCTTGACATAATGCTAATTGCACTGTCCCATTACTCTGACCCTTAAGCAATGATTTACTATTGCTCAGAGCTTTATGCACTGATTTACAGTTCACAACATGTGCAAAAATAAACTGAAAACTATGCTGAATTATCACCCTCTGGTTGAATATCTAGAATCATGCCAGGGTCCAATCAGAGCTCTGGACTACAGCAGGAAAGTGTCATTTAGAAAGTGTGAAGGATTCTAGAGTGAATCGTTCATTCTCGAACACTTGGATGTTGCAGACATAAACCTCTAAGTGTCTGCAAGAGAGAAAGATAATGCTGTGAAAAATCACAGCACTGGGGCAGAATTTCCTAGCCATAAGAGAGAAGGTGTGGAATTGATCTTTTTCCCTTTCGACCATTCTTTGAGAGATAATCAGAAACAACAAGGAGATTTAGTGTTAACCCACACTACACACACCTTCCAAAAAGTTCCACTGTTGTCTCATCAGTCAAGAGGATACTTTCCCAGAAGTCTTGGGAATTATCAACTCTTCTTCCCGGTGAGAGGTGGATTTTACCTTAAAAATATGCCACAAATGCCATATTCATTATTGACCAATCAGGAACATTGAGCTTAACTGAGGCTTAACTAGTTTTTTAGATTTTTTTTCAACATTCCTTTGTGAGGTAGGAGGTTTCACAGTTTTTCTAGTTTTGTTTGTTTGTGGATAATGGCTCTTACTATGATTTGCTGGAGTCCCAAAGCCTTAGTAAAAATAACAAATGCAAATTAGTTTATCAACCGTTTTAAATTTCTTGAGATCCGATAATGATGTGGTATCTTTTGAGATCTGGTAGCCTACTTCCTGGTGTCATTCAGGGCTATTTAAGTAAATTTCTAACTATGTAAATCTGGGAATGATAAGGCCTGAGATTGGCAAATGAACTGAACTAAAAATTGTTGTGGATCACAGTTAAATCTTGTAGCAAGAGGAGCAATGACTTTTACCCATTTAGCGAGGGATGTTGGATATCTTTCTAGTTTAAGAAATGAAATTGTAATTCTAATCTTTTGATAAGAAGAAATAAAGTCATTAAAAGCCAAAACAGTAAGGGGCAAATACTGTTTTGCAGCACTGTATCTCTGGGTTTTGAAAATATAAGTACTAACATTTCCATAGTCAATAGGTGTCCATATGATACAAAGGCACCTGTAACAACGTTCAGTCATTGGACACTCCTGCATGTCCAATAGCTGAAGATTTATTACAATAAGTAAGTAAATCGGGAAAGGCAGACTCTGATTGCTTTTTGAAAACGATGCAATTGCTGCAGCATAAAGGCGTCTCAGTGAATGACGCATTTTTGCAGTTGACAGAGGTTAAAATATGAGAAATGGAAAACAAGCTGGCTCAGGGAATCAGTGGTACAAAGCCACAGAAGTTATCAAAAATAAGAGCCAGAGGAGATGATATGCACTGACTAGGTCCTTGTTTGCTTTGCAAAGGGGTTCTGTGCAGCTGTAATTAGAAAATTCACTTTACTTTTGCCATGTGTGTGCGCACACTGGTGAATAGCTTTTATATAGCTGGTCTCTTAAATGTATCAAACTAAGTGCCCTCTTTTTTTTCCAGCCGAGTTCAAAAACTGTAGAGTGCCCACCAGAGCTTTAGAGGAGACAAAGACAAACACTGGAACTTACAGATGGTGATCATAAATTATAAATTCCTTTACACAGGCAGTGTAAAGGATCTGACAGTGCAAACACTCCCTACATTCAGTCACATTTTCTGTCACAACAGATTATACCTTTGATGAGAGGAAGGCCATGATGGAATTGGGTACGGTGGCTGATGTTGGAGCATAAAAAAAAATAAAAAATCTACCACAAGGTTACGCCCACCCATTTTGTAGGATTAGTAGATCTCATCGATGGACTTTATTGCTTCCAAGATGAACATGGGTTTCAAGCTCACTTTCCTACTGCTACTTTGCAGTTTTGTCATCTAGGTCAAATGCTTTCCTTTAGCAGGTAATACACACATACATGGTAGTCAACGGGATATAATACTGACAGCTAATCACAAGAGTTTCTTGTGATTCTGCCGCTAGCATAGGTGCCTAATTGCAATAAGAGGTAGCAATAACAGTTGTCGATTTGTTATCGTGTTAACAAGCAATTTAACAGTTGCACCTAATACTGTATAGTGGCCATTCGGTGTATTTTATCTGCAGCAAGCTAAGCAAACAGCCAGAGTCCAGTGAGTCCTGGACACTGCAGATAAAAAATGCACCATGGGAATTGCAGTAGTGGAAAAGCCTTAAAGTGTCACTGACACAATAAAAATACTCACATGACTTAAGACGAACTACTGTGTACTAAAAAGCTTTTAATAATAAATATTTCTCACAGAATACGATAAATGCAGAGTATCGCTGTTTTTAGTAACTGCGTCAAACGACAGCGCCATCTTGTGACATAATCAAGGTAAGCAAACCACAAACAACTAAATGTACACAGAAGTGGAAGAAGCTGAAATATGATTAAACTTTAACTGAGGTTGAATTATGGTAAAATGAAAACGTATAGTCATGGATAGTCAGTATGAGTAAGTGTAGAATAAAAATCAAGGAAATTAAGACATTGTACTCTTTTGTCAGCCGACTCCAAAGAATGTGAGTGCGCCATCCCTTCCCTTCTCTGGTTTCCTGAAGGAATCTGACGGCTTTGGGGAACAAGCAACAAGAAAATGAGATGGGAAGGAACAAAAACAACAATCACAAATGTAAGGGGAAAAAAAGAACGGGATGTTGATATTCACACCATTGCAGCAGTTGGAAATGGAAAGAACAGCAACACGCTTGCATCTACAACCAGAGAATAGACCTCCTTTGGCTTTTCATCAGCATTCAAATCTGTCACAGCAGATCCTTCGGGTTGCATTGTTTACATGTGCGCCGTGTGTCTGATAGGTGCAAAAAACTCTGCAAAGCATTGTCTAGCTTTTATCTCACGCTCATGTCCTTGCATGTACGTTATAAAGAAAGAAGACAAACCATACCTAATGCTTTCTTTTACTTTTCTGAAATTTCAGAGATTGTATGAATAAACAAAGATCATGTATTTTTTACTATATATTTTTAATTTGATATCAGTGAAATATCCAGTTAAATCTAAATTGTAACAGTAACATTTTGGAAATGCCGCAAAAGTCAAAGCTCACTGAAGGATCGCCGTTATCACTGTTCATCTGATCACATATCCATGTACAGGAGAGCATAACTTAAACTATAAGAGGTTTAAGGTTTCAAAATATAAAAATATCAAATATTCTGATCTCTGAAAACATGAGCAAACTGACAGTGACCTAATTAAATATATGAGTTGACATGATGAAGCTATTACTGTAGCAGATAATACTATGTGTGTATTTTCTCAACTGCACTTTTTTGTTGCCATTTATCCTAATTACAGAAAAGTCAGAGAGTGTCCACCTTAATTGCCCTGGCTGTCCCTCATGAGGCTCTTTTCTACCCCTGCCTGGCATGACTTATTTTTACAACCAACACGTTGGCTCCCTCTGGTCCCAGCCCTGGCTTTAAACCCAGATAGGCAAGTAAATCTGCAGCTTTAATTAAAATAGGGTCTTTTTTAACGCTTTCGATCTTTTCATCGTCTTGTCCCTGATGAGATTTCAGTGCCAGGAACTTCCTTTTGCAGAGCTGATTTAAAGGGAACTCGCCCCCAGGATAACGGACGTGCTTAATGTTACTTCATAATGAGGTAGCAAGAAATAAGCTTCATCTCTTCTACTTTGACTGACAAAAGGAGTAAAAGGTCATGGGTGGAAAAGACACTGTATAAACCTCAAAGGTGTCATAAAAGTACATGAGCAGAAAAGAACAAAAAAAGAAGCAGAATAACAGTTTTGTGTCCAGCGACAAATAAAAACCTTCTTGTCTTTCAAGGTCAGTCGTTCGAGAGAAAAAAAAAAAAAAAAAAAAGATTTGTAAAGCCAAATCAATGAGGACTACCCAGGCTATTTTCCTCCAATATTGTTCAGGGACCAGCTTTGGTACCATTGATTAGTTGATTTATAACTTACATCTTCAAAGGCTTACAGTGAATGGACAGCTGCTGATTAAAGGAGAAAAGAAGCCAAAAAAGACGACAAAATGTTTAGAAAGTAAAAAAAAAAAAAAAAGAAAAAAAAAAAAGTACTGCCCTGTTGTGCCTTTCTTCTGTGTAAAGAAAGAGTTACAATTTTGCTCTGGGTATGAAAAATCCCATGGTTTTAAATTTGCACATTCACTTAAATCTAAAAAAAAAAGTTTATAATAATAATAATAATAATAATAGTTAAAGTAGTCTTTTTTTTTTTCCACATTTTTGCAAATGTGACATCCTTGGCAAAACCAAGACCATAACAATCCACACAACTTCACACCTATAGTTCAATCAACCCTGTCTTAAAAAAGCAGGATAATATAGTTCAGAGGGTATGAGTACTTTGGTAAGACTCTGTACTCATATATTCACATTTATACAAGCCAAAAACATAATCATAACCCCATGTATTGTAGTAGAAAATAAAGAATATATTTAATCCTTACTGTTCTTTTTTTTTAGATTACATAAATATCGTTATCAGAAGATTGGTCAGCTGATCTCACACAGACATATCGTTACATTGTCATAAAACAGCAGGGGCTAATGCTTGGAACTAATCCTTGTGTTACTTTTCCCGACCCAGAACTTATCAAGATCAAAGCTGTCCTCTTTAACATTAACTACAGCCACCTCGTCTTAGCAAAAGCCAAACGGCAGGACCATCTGTGCTGACTTCAATTAAATCCTTGATGCATAACAATCCACACAACTGTCTGTCTCATCTTTGTCAGGAAATGGTCACAAGCAGTGACAACCTGCTGTAGCCACATCTACAGACAAGAACTTAACCGACGGTTATAATGAGCTGTTAGCAAGATCAGATTTGATAGACTCTCTTGACTATGCATTTTTGTTCTCACCTTATGGGGTTTTAATAAATATGTTACTTTTTCTCAGATACTTGTTAAAGTCATTTTTAACTTATGGCAGTATTAAGTATGAGTAGAGTTTGAAAGAAAAGAAAATCCTGAACAAGACAAACAGGGTTAAAAAAAAAACTGACAAAAGTGAGATATGGTAATAGAAGCACATTTTGTCACAAGCTATTTTTCTAGACCTCAAAAAAAAAAAAAAAAAAAAAAAAGATTTGTTGCAACCTTTGCAGGTCAAGCTCAATGAGGCTTTCATATTCTCTCGTTCTGACTTCTCCACTTATCTCTTTTGTTTGGGAAAGGTGAGGGTCATGCATCCTATGAACAAGCCATTACAGTAGCAATCACAATTATCTTCTCAACTACTAAGTCATACTGACATTAACAGAATCTCTGTCACAAAAGAGTCACAAAAAAGCAAAAGGGAAGCACAAAAAGATCACCAAAACCCAAGAAAAACCCTGGATGCCAACTTCAATACCACAGACATTGACTTTCCTTTGAGTACCAGTCAAGGAGCAGAACATGAGCCAACAGCAAAATGTATCTCTTTAACCTTTGCCCACTCACATGTTATAAATATTCATAACAGGTGGGCAGGCAGATATGTCATCTTAGCAGGCAAGCAGCGTAGGCACCCACTGAAAGTTCATTAATATCAAAGATGGCTGTGGAAAAATATAAAATATTAATCTAATAGTACAGAAATCACAGCCCAGAGATGCACTGTTTTGTTTTTCAGGCTATAAATTAGTTAGTAGATGTTTCCAGTACTTAAAAGAAGTGGCAGCCTTTGTAAAACATATAATACTTTTTAGAGCTAATGCCCTAGACAGTGTAAAAAGATAAAAAAAAGATCTGTCAAGTAGAGATGTAATATGCCGCCAGCCCAGTCCCAGCTTTTATCGTCTGTTTGCATGCAATGACATGCAGGTCACACTAGGCATCTGTCAACAACTTGAATGACGAGAGTAATTTTTGCATCACTTCCTTGTTCCCCACACTTGAACATATCTTTCTAGAAGAAGGGCTCTGTGGTAAATAAAAGCTAGTTTGCATAATCAACAGCCAACTGGGGGGGAAAAAAACGGTGGCCGCATTCTGACTGATGCCTCTTTGATTGTATTTGCTGTCTTTTAAACTGACCATCTGTCTTGATACAATGTGACCGGAGATGTTGAGAAAATCAGCTTTAGAGAGCAGCAGTAAGAAAGGCAGGCCTGCCAATCCATTAAGCTGTCAGAATGACCTTCACTTACCCCCAGTATTGATGGTCCAATCATATGGAGAATATGAATAAGTACCTCTAGGGATTTCTTAAAATGAGGCATAATTCTTAGATATGTCTAAAGGAAGAAGAATAAATCAGGTTGTGACTTTATGGCATCACCCAGAGAGCCAGAGAAGATGAATTTCAAGAACATGTTTTTTTCACACTTTTTTCTCCAGCTGTATGAGATGTTGTTATCAGAGTAGTGATTAAATAAACGATGACTTGACTGGACCCATTTAAAAGAACTAAAAGGAAAAAAAAAGTGATTATGCTTTAGCTACAGGCAGTTTGTCCCCTTAGGAAATACAAGTTACTCCACAAAGATGAAATAGATGAGCATTTTAAATTTCAGTTCCACATGTTGACCAGTTGTCTCAATGACACACAAATTAGCATAGAGAGGCTTACAAGATCAGTGCCACTTCTTGCATCACTCCAGCGATGCTACACTCTGACAAGAAATATGAGCTCATTAAAGATTATGATGGACTATTTTGTAAGCCAGTGATCAAAACAAATTTTTAATTGATCAGTAATCTGCAAGTCAAAAAGTGATTTTTTTTTTTTTACCCCTGTTTATTAAACCCATCAAAGCCAACTACTTTCGCATTTATTAAATGCAGTACAGAAGGTTAATGCATAAATGAGGTTATTCTTGTGAAGCTGTTGTTTGGATACATCTGATTATTTTTCAAAACTGGACATGTTTTTCTTGTAAAATGCATTTCGATGGATGATAATGAATGATTTTTAATTGGAGCTACATAATATAAATGAACTCCATTGAAATCTTCTATGGTCAGTGTTTGTTCAATGCAATTTCTAAAATAAATTTATGCAAACAGGATTTTATATTGTAAATATTGAGGGGGAAAAAAGAGTTGAATGGGTCCAAACCCGAAAAGGCCCATCAAGCTTGAAGAAAACCAAGCTTGATGGGCTTAGTTTACCCTGATTGGTAAAACCCTGGTTAGTACCAATCTGATTTTAAACAAGTAGGCTGTGAAATCGCAACGCTAAAGTTGTCTGAATCTGCCAAAGCAAGTGAACCATTGCTAAATTAGCCACAATCCTAAATAAATACATTGTTCATTTCTGTACTATCCAATATCCAAGAATGAGCGATATGAAGCACAAATAGTTCCATATTTTTAAAACTGAAAAGAAAGAAGTGAAGGCAAAACAACATCTTGTCAATCATCTAATAAACATACAGGCAGCAATTTCCATTACCGTTTCTCGACTTCTTAAAGAACCCTGTTTTCAAACTCAAACATTAGTTGCTTTGATTTTTACTGAATTATTGTTTATGGATGAACGATGACTCACGCTTCTGCGTTATGCCGTAGCTTAATAAAGCAAAGCCACTGGCTTTCTTGGAGCAGCTTGAGTCGAAGCTTTTTGATTTGTCCCCCTCACAAAGAAGAACCGTGTGTGAATAATAAAAGGAGCTTTTAAATCTCCATAATAAAGAAAAACATTAAGTCACAAAAACAACTGACTTACAAAAGGTGTCCGTGTGAATAAAGAGAGGCAGATCAAATGGAATTAATGAAACGCTTTCTGGGCAGCGTAGCATATGTGTAGTCAAATTAAGAAATTGTTTTTTATTACACCAATGAGTTAATTTCTATACGAGATGAATAGAATATAAATATAGTCCAGAGATTACATGTAGAATAGTTGTTCACTTCTGAGGTGTGAATGCTTTTTCAAGACTCCCTCCACAAAAACTGCTAATATAATAAATTCTAATTCATTTTACACATCTTTTCCATATGGGAGAGTGTGTGGTTTGGGAACTTGAATATATATATATTTTTTTGCATTTTGAAGATGTAGTTCTTTTGCCATCTTCAAACCATGGCCTTCCACCTGCACTGGAGCAGTTCACCAGTCTGAACTTGTTTTACAACCAAAATAATGCATGGGGGTTAGTCTTTGCCTATTGCTGAGGAGATCAAGTATTTAGGTCTCTTTTTCACAAGTGTAGGAAGGATGAAGTGGAAGATGGCTAGATCGTCTGTTGTAGTAAAAACAAAACAAAGTAAAAAAAAAAAAAAACTCACTTTGTCTTTGTTCCAACCCTCACGTATGGGTTTCTTTTAGACATTGCAGAGGTGTTTCTTTCCAAGGTGGTTTTGTCATCTGATGGGGATTTTTCCCAGGTGCCTCCCTAGGTTGCTCTTTTCTGTGCCAATGAGAGAAAACCAGGGGGCAGACCAATAACTCACAGGAGAGACTATATATACTTTATGTCCTGGGAACACCTTGGGAACCCCAAGAATGAGTGTGTGGAGAAATTGATGTTTGTTGCATGTTTTTCTGTCCATGAACCGTTACCTCCATGTAGTTGATATCAGCTACGATGAAGACGATGATGAATGGATGCAAGGACAGATCAATACGTTTAGAATAATCCCACAAGTACACCCACAAAGTTGGAAAAACATTTCTAAGACACGTTCTATTTGTTATTGTGGTTTAAGTTACACAGTGATATTTTTGGAAGAGATCTTTTCAGACAATGTGCACATCAACATCCGTCAAGAATTAATCTAATCATCACAACAATTTCATGACGTATAAAATATTTGATTTCAACTTTATGTGCAACACCATTCATTAAATGTAAGTGTTATGTCTTCAATCTGCATTGATGAACTTCATTGCGGTATCTGGTGTTAAACCCTCTAGAGATCTTAAAAGAAATTAAACAAGAACTGCTATTCTTGGAAATACATTCCAAGAATGCCACTGAATGTCAGGTATACATTCCCATACCTGACCCAATACATTCCCAATACATTCCCATACCTGACCCAAAATATTTTATTGTCTTTATGGGTAGAATTTTATTTTCATTTATCTGAAAGTACCACTATGTTAAACTGTGACTTATCAGCTGGAAAATGTAAAAAAGTTAAAGCTCATCATTAATTGGTTAAATTAGTTATGCATTTTTCTGCTGTGTGCTGGGAACATTTAATCATTTACTCTTTTTTTTACTGCAGAGTAAGAAATTTATGTTTTTAAAATAAGGATTCTATTGAACAAGTTGAAAGTAGCGACAACAGTGGATACTCTTAAAGCTTTTATGACCTTCAGTGATTCATGGTATATTTAAAAATCCCCATAAACCACCCAACCAAATGACAGGTGAAAAACTTCAGGACAACACGGTCGCAGGTCACACAGGATTCCTCAGAGCAACACAAGCTCAATGTTTTTTTGGGGGTTTTTATTTTCTCTTTTTATTTCAGAAATTAGGCAAGTTGCCAAACCAACAGAGGAAACAGGATCTATGCAGATCTCATTAGCCCCATATGATGACAGACGTAAGACCAAATGATTAATGACCAGCCAAAGAAGCTGGAAAATTATTGATGTGACCTTTAGAAATGCCTCTGCTCAGAAGTGGACAAAACGACTTGACTTCTGTTGAAATTATCCAATCAGATATGACCATGACATCCTCTAAAGTCTTCATGTCTGCTATGTTCCCCTGTCTTTAATGCTTTTCAGGAAACCCATTACACAGTAATGTGCTTCCTCCTTCCAATGAATATAAAGAATATGCATTAAAATCACTATGTGCACCCAGATATCTCATGCAGGGAAATGCATAATTCAGACTGTATAACAGAATTCTGTCTGTATTCAGATGTACTTATGTGTATAAGAGACTTTTAATGAAATCACAGATGAACAGTCATCTGCCAATGGGATTTTATGGGTGCAAGCCTTGCGGGGAAAACGTGAAAGTCAATAACAGTAGACTGTGTCATCTTAGATGATGAGGTTTTAATGACGGGAAGCCATCAAGTCACCTTTCCACAAACCCCAGAGATAAAGGACCACCAGCAGTGAGCAAGGACAGTGAAGGAATTAATTCAACATTTAGAAAGTGCGTGCGTGTGTGTGTGTGCGTGTGTGTATTCATGAGTGAGTGCAGTGTATTCAGAGGAATGTGGACAAAGGCTGATCATAAGAAAGGCAAAGAGACAAGAATGGAGAATGTGGGGAAAAAAAAGATTATTCATGAACTGCTTGTCTTTGTGCATTTAACATTTAAAGTGAACTCTGCAGTAAAAAATGAAAATTATTGCAATTTCATTTTGCAATAACACTTTAACAGAAAGTGGTGACAAAATAAGTACAAAGAAAGAGGTGCCACACATGAAAAGAAAAAAGCAAAAGGGCAAAAACCAATGGAAGATGGACAGAAAAACACCAGAAATCAGAGGAGGACAGATGGTAGATTGAGGGACCAAAATGCCAGAAGAGATGACTAAACAGCAAAACGCATAAATGAAGGAGGCATGGATGGTGGGAGCAACAATAAAAGCCACTGCATTTTAATGCTTTGAACAAATGCAGATATTTGCATCTGGGAATATTTTTGTACATCACTGACTGTCCATTATTAAACAGGAGATCCCGCTGTCCAATCCATTTACAACACAAGTACATGCTGAGCTGTCGCATTCATTTTTAATATTGCAATCTCAAACTTGCACATATAAATTGTGTTAGATGAATGATCACCAAATATGAGTAGTTAAAGCAGATTGAGAATTTTAAATTCTTTGGTACAACTATGGATAACAGACGTTCTATAAAATTCAACATAGTTTACACCATATTAAAGAGTCAAGACAACTCCCTCTTTTGAAGAAACTGAAAAGGTTTAATGCCAGAAAACTAATGTCAACAAGTAATTTATTGAAAGTTTAATATTAGATATAGCTACTGTAACCTTTCAGTTGATGATCAAATCAAGTTTAGACAAAAGCCACTTCAGTCTAAATGGAATGTCCTAAATCTGGCAGAAAACTTTATGGTACCATTAAGATGGAAAAACTGACTTTTTAACGAGAACATTCGTCACACAAGGATATACTGAAATTATTGTTTCACCAAACGAGAATACGGTATTTACCATATTTTCCACACTAGAAGGCACACCGGATTATAAGGCACACCTTCAATGAAAGGCCTATTTTAAAACTTTTTTTCATATATAAGGCGCACCGGATTATAAGGCGCATAGGTTAGATGGTACAGTAGAGGCTGGAGTTACGTTATGCATCCACTAGATGGAGCTGCACTAAGGTGAAGGTCAACAAAACAGTCAGACTCAGGTCGGTTAGGGCCGGGGCGTGGCCGGACGATGGTCACCCTTCTCCGTTCGCATACAGCATGTTTGTGGAGAACATGGTGCTAAATGACCTGCAGACAACCTGATTCTAGACGGTCGGTAGGTAGATAGGTCAGTCAAACTTTATTAACAAACCAGCATTCTGACAACTATCCCAGCATGCACCGCGCACTTCTTCTTCTACGGGCGAAAATGAAGTCAGCGGCTGCTTACTGTAGTTGCTAGACCTGTTGTGGCTCAATATTGGTCCATAAATAAGGCGCACCGGATTATAAGGCGCACTGTCAGCTTTTGAAGAAATTGAAGGTTTTTAGGTGCACCTTATAGTGTGGAAAATATGGTATTTATTTTTTTGCGTCTTTTCAATATAAATGGCCGTGTATGCGTGTGTAAATGTGTACGTATCGGATGATGCATTTAATTTTTGCTAGGTAGTTTGTGCATATCGGGTTTTATTCATATGGTGTTTTCTTGCTAGATCTTGTAAAAAAATAATTTAATGAACACTAGTGTAACTCATACTATGTTGAATATTTTAAAAGATCAAGTTTTTTTGGGAGGAAATTGACAATGGTTCAAAATATTGGTATTGAAATCATTTCTTCCACTCTCTTCCCAACAGTTCTCATCCTGTGTCTGAGACGAAGCAGAGCTAATTAACTCCAGAGTAAATGTCAAGGTTCAACAGAAAAGGTCTTGTTCATACGGATTATAAGGGAGGCACGTAATGTGTACAGTTCTCACTGCACTCTGAATATAATACAGTTGAAGAAAGAGGACAGCTGAAAAATGTTGCGTTTGAAAAACTCAGTCTGCTCGTTTGTTCTGAGAACAGATCACAAAAGGGTGTCTCTCCATATTGAATTAAAGAAGGACACAACACATACATGTTTTATACGCAACAAGAATAAAATGATTGGTCAAAAGTAAAAAAAAATGGGAGGAATCCATGGTTCAGACTAAAACCCCTCATGGTGGAGATTGTTTAATTAATATTTAAAATGGCTTGTTGATGCAACTACTTTGTCAAGCATAAATAATGTTTCAGGTAAGAAATTGCATATTGGTGTTTACCAGCTACCATCTTTGTCCGTCTAAAACATATGCGATGGCTACTTCAAGTCAAGCTGGACCTTCAACCAGAGTAACCACATTATCTTTCTCTGTTATTCCTGAATGGTTGATAGCTTGGTCAGCACTAATATTGGTCTCTACAATGTATGCAAATGATATGTGGCTCTGAAGCCGTAGGCCCCACACATGCACCTGCGGCCACCAAGCTGGTAAATAAATTAAACTGAAACACAGTGAAAGCAAAACAACAACAAAAAAGTCAACATGAACCTTGGTTGAGTTACTTATCAATTCATTTTAGCTTCACTTTCAATGTATAGTTTTGTTTCGGCATCAATTTTAATATTTCTAGTCACAATTATAAATGCCAATTTTTTCTTTTGTTTTATTTTGAGCCGTCATTCCTTCACCCTGTTCAATGTAAAGACATATGTGCAATGCAATCAAACCTCTCCGATTCCATGAAGACATTTATAATGTTTGTTACCGAGAGTTATGGTGATCTATTGAGAGGTTGTAAACTTTACTTGTAGTGTATTTTTATTAAGCCATTCCCGTGTCAGTTTCCCAGGGGGCAATGTCTTTATTGACGAGTGATACGGGAGCGATACGTCTTACCCTTCAATATAATGGAAGGCCTATGGGGACATAGCATTGTGTTTTCCTGCCACGAACACGCGCCATCATATTTCTGATGCTGTGAAATGAGTGCAGGTCCCAGCTGTGTTGCATAAAGATCTCTGTCTCACCATTCATCTTTTCTCTTTCATTCAACATAAAAAAAAAATGCATCAAAAGACTTGAGCTCCAAAAAAAAAAGCAAAAAAAAAACTAAGTGCTTGGTGAGATTTTAAGAGCATATGCTGAATAGTGAGGACTTCAAATTTTCTAAATGGCTTTAAGAGATGCACAAACCTTTGAAGGAGCCAACATGGACTCAGCCATGCTGGTTAATGTGATGCTCCAAGTGGTTCTTAATCAAAAGAAACTGTCAATGTTTTGCTCCACGCCCACAATTTTTAGGCCAGAGCATCAAAACCCTATTGTAACGTTTTCTCCTTTGACAAAATGCGTCATTTTGATGGCGTACACACACACACACACACACACACACACACACACACACACACATATATGAAAACTCAAATTGTACCCAAAATTGTTCCCCATCTGAAATTTTGGCATTTTAATAGAATTAAATGTGGGTGAGGCCAAACCGCTCTAAAGATATTTTTCAGATGGGATTTTCTTTTATTTTTTATTGATCGTTTAAGTTACCTGTGCATAAAGCTGAAAATCCCTGTGTGTCTGCATCAAATAATCAGGTGTGTGAATTGTAATCTGCTAAAATGACATATGGCCCACAGATTTTACAGTTTTAAAAATTGCTTGAAAAGACAGAAGATATTCTGTTGACACTAGCCCTGGCTCCACCACTCCCATCCCAGCCTGGACTGCATCTCCCTGGCCATCCCAGGCCCCTCAGGGCTGGATGTTTGCACCAAATTTGGAAAAATTCAACAGTCCACAGACCCACGAGTAAATGAGAAAGTTCATTATTATGTCAGAACTCGGGAAATGTGTCTCTTTCAGAAACCAAAAAGAAAAAAAAAAAAAAAACACAAAGTGACCATTAGAAACTTTTTTTTGCGAAACCAAGATTTTTAATTTTTTTTTTACCTTTCCAACTATTTCCAATGTGATGCTTCAAAATGTGCCTAAAGACACCTAGATGAAAACACAGCTACTGTTCAGGATATGTCGAGACATGTCTGCAGTTCATTTGGGTTGTGTGTGAGAAGAAGAGAACAGGGCTTCAAAGATAATAGTAAGGCTGGAAGATTTGGAGCACAGTAGCTCTGTTGTACCCCTCTGAGCTTTCAATGCCATCTGTCATCAAATTTATACTGAACATTTGGAAATGCTGGAAGGCATCTCAGAGTAATGATGTGGATTCTCTATGAAAAACTAAGAGTGGATAATGCCAGCCTCATTTCCTGTATAAATTACAAATAAAAGATGTAAAAGACAAGATGTCCACTTGATAACTGTATTTTTGTTTTAAAATATAAAGTTACTGTTTTACAGCAACACATCCCTTGTTGCTGTAAAACAACAGTCATCCCAACTGACTGTTGTTAAAGTATTTCCTTATAGAACTAAGAAATTACATATATAAGTTGGTCAAAAGCTTTACAAATATGGTAGAAATCAGAAATTACTTACAAAGTTCTTATTTTATTAATACAGACATATTTTTTGAAAGAAGCACAAGGCATTTGATCTGTAAACCTTTGGCCTTAAGAAATAGAAATCCATTTTTCCAGAGAGAGTTTATTGTATATTTAATATCCTTCAATTTAACAGAGTTATTTCAAGAAGAGGGTTTGAAAATGGTTCAAATTTTCAAAAGGACACACTTTCAAACCATCAGTGACCAAAAAGTTTCAGCATGTTCTTCCATACAGCACATTGTTGCCTTTAACAACAATGTGGCAACTTTGTTCAATAAACTTGGTGGCGATTGTTAATGTAGTACAAGTGAGTAAGTAGGTGATAATTATTATTAAAATATTGAGATGTTAAATGATTCCTAGCTATACTTTACTATTCCCACATTTTAAAATAAATTGATAGCTTGTATTTTTCAGTGTATCCTGATAAGCCCCCATTACTGTCAGATGTTGCTTACCAACATAACTTGGAGCATATTAAAGCTAAAGTAAAGGCAACGTATAAAGCATAATTTTCTCCTAGCTGCATCACAAAGTAATATATAGCTAAAACTGACAGAAGCTTTTAAAAATTAATTTGAAGAAAATTCACTTTGCACAGACTGTTAGTTGTACTATTATTCAATAACAAGTGTCACTGTTGACAAAAAACAAAATGACTAAAGCAATTGTCCATTCATTGCTTGTACCTACTATTAGAAAGCCTCGGTGAAGACAGTGAACATCGGGTCGACGAAGCTAATAAATGGCTCGTCTTGCTCTTGTAAAAGGTCAGAGCTTTCATTATTTACGACACCGGATCTTTGTCATGGCTCAGTGACACTGACCTTGTGCAGGTCTCACATCCTTCCATCTTTCTATGCCCACGAGTGCGTGACTTTTCATTGTGTCTACACGCTTGATTACTGAAGGCTAACAATACACAAGAAAACATGTTTTTTTTTCTACACCTCGACGCATGTAGAAACAGTTTTGCACACAAATCTGCACAATTCTCACGAGTGACATTGGTTCAGGTAAACAGTCCCAGAAAAGCATACGTCTGGGATTGCAGCTCTTGCAGCTGTATTTCTCTATAGCAGACCAATGCTTTGTAAGTGAATTTCTGCAACAAAGAAAACTAATTGTTTACCTAAAATCAAACGGTTGTATTTTTACATTAATCCTATTGCTGGCGCCTGATCAAAGAACATCACTAATAATGGATGTAGCATTAGTTCTGCAACTTGAAAGAGTCAAAATAATTTTCAAAATGATCTCATGAGGACAGCTTGTGTGCTAAAACGGCTCAGAAAATTGATGTCATCGTTCACAGCTTCTCCTGTTGTTCGCTGATTGGCCTGGTTGAATGTCCACCGGAGGAATCGTGATCAGTGGGAGAAAGTGCAGACTGTGCGAAGCGCGATCATTATTGAGCGAAACTGTGCAGGGTAACTAATTACCAGGCTAATTGTACGCAGAAGAAGAACTTACTGCCCCAAGACTATAAAAATAGAAGTGAGAATAGCGAGTCTACAGCCTCCTGACTCATTTATGGTAGATATTATAGATTCCACTGAAAACCTGTACTGTACATATTTTAACAAAGAAAAATCATTTTTTCAAAATGTATACACAAGCATTTTAAACCAATTTTTACTAAGTTCAGTGTCATTCAGTCCTGAATTTTCTTCACACTCTCTCTTGGTTCATGACCACAAATACCAGTAATGCAGTGCTTTGGCTAGATTGCTTTGGCTCGTTAAAGAACACAAGGTATCAATCATCCAAGCTGTCCCCACTCCATCTCCTTCCTCTGACTCCTGTTGATATATCATAATAATTTGGGGATTTGGCTAATGATACTGCTGAGACAAGCAATTCCTTCCCCCATCTGAAGCTGAACCCATCATTATGCACAAGGCCACCATGGTTCAATTCGTCTGAGTCTTTAATGCACAAAACCCTTGGTGTTGTTTTGATTTTAGACAAAACATGTCCTTAATGAGAAATCCCCTGCAGAGGCACTTTTTGGATTTATGCGTTGGATCCAAACTGCCTGCAACAATGAAAAATGATAAATCAGCATATAAATGACCGCATTATTGAGAGAGCTAAGAAAAGCATCAACCCACGAGTCCATTATTTTAATTGGACTTGCCCTCACCGGGGCATGCAATGGCTCAAGTCGCACTAGGGTCGAGTGGTGATAAATGGAAGGCCATACCACGAATGCAGCCTTGGCCAATGATACGGCAGAACATGGGAACAACTGCTCTCTTTTGTTTACACTCACCTTGTAATTAATCAGTAGGGTGTAACGATGTTGGAGAAAAATATAGTAAGAGGATAAAGTGGAAAGAATGGAAGAACAGAAGAACAGTTTAAGCCCCTTAAGAAATCACCGCACTGGGAAATCCCAAGCAACAAAGCAAGATGCCACTGCATTTTTGAGATGATGTTGATAAAAACGATCAAGGGTTTAATCGCTTTAAAATGGAGGTGCAACTGGCTCAGCGATTAGAAATCTTTGTTCCCACAGTTGAGTGTCAAATGATGACGTACTGCTTTAACGACTTGTTGGCGCGTAAATCTTTCAAACACGCATGGACCTTTCCTGTTTTTACTTCATGGTTTGTTGACTTGTTCTTATAATCCAGTGCATCCATGAACTTAGACACCTTAACTATACTATTAAAGTATTAATATAGAATTAAATTATATTTTCCTGAGCTAATATTATAAAATATTTTCTTGAAAATGCATCTGAGAGTTAAGAAATATTTTTACTTAAAGCATTTTCACACAAATAAGCTAGTACCTACATGTGGCTCAAAATGAACCGAGGATTATGACCAGCTCTTATGCACATTTTTGTTTTGCATTCTTATCTTATTGAGCAAGCACTTATAAGAATCAAAAGATTTATTTTCTGTGCTCATATTTACTTATGAGATTGCAAACCAATTGTAATTGTATTTTTAAACCAAAGAACATAATATCCGAAAAATAAAGGTTGATGGTGTGAGTTTGATGTGTCGCTAAGCAGCTATTGTTCCAGCATGCCTTTGAAAAAAATTAACAGAGATCAACATATCAGACATTGCAAAAATTTAAATGTTTAATTTTTAGTCACAAATGCAGCATAGTAAGTTAGCTGACCCACTTCTACAATGATGTACAGACTCTACATTCAAACACACAAACACACAAAAAACTAATGAAAATAAACTTACTTAAATTGCTTTATTGTTTGCATATAGCCATGAGAACAAGCAGATGTGCAGAGTATTTGCCCCCGGAGCAAAACGGTCTAAAGTCCACTGGGGGAGACCGAAATAGAAGATGAACAAGGCGACAGCATGATGTAGTACCAATTAATAAGGTGATAAAGTCATTTTACACTCCAACTGTCAGTTCATCATCGCCGTCTTGCATGCAAAAAAGTCGCCTGTGATGGTTATGAAAAACTACACACACAGCTGATCATAAGTTCACTCCATCGACTGTAAGTGAAAGATGGATGTAGCCATCACAGGAATACCTTCGCTATAAAGCTGAGTTCAGCAGCTGACTCTGCCAGCAGTTGTTCCCAGACAATAAATGGAGTTATGGTAAGGTTGACATTAAATAAGTATTTGTTCCAAATGTATGTTACACTAAAGCTATGCTTGTTTTTCATAAACAAGAAATACAACATAGTAACTTTTCCTATGAGATTTGTTCTTCTGACAAAGTTAGAAAAAGAAATATTGATAGGAATATGATGGGTGTCTTAGCCATACATTATTCTCCCATTTCAGCTATGTGTAGCTGCGGTGAATGAAAGTGGTTTATTCCATCACTTTTCATGCTTAAACTTGTTTGTGTATTTTCTTTCAGCATGCATTTACAATCGTCTCCCAAGTTGGCTATGAGATTCTTAAGATCACAAAGCACAAACAATCAAATTGAAGACCAACATAATGACAAAATATACTTAAGAGAAAGTTAGCTAAGCTGAAAATGTAAGTTAAATATAAACAGATGCAACTTCTGTATTTTTTCACCATAATTACAAAACTGCCAGCCCAATATATGAAATTAACAGTTATTTTAAACAATTACGAAATGTCTGTTTTTAGGCAAAGTCTAAGGAAATGTATCATTTCCCTTGACAAAGGACATGATAGGAGATTTTTACCAGGTGGATTCACACAAATTGTCAACCAGTCATATTAACACAGGCGGAAAGCTGGTGTTAGCTTGTCAAAGTAAATCTCAGCCTACCACTTCTGCAAACTCTTTCCTTGGTAAAGATGCTCGTTAAAATGAAGATGCACACTTACTGAAGGTTTTTTTTTTTGTCACTGTAGTTCTTAAATAATGAATTACAATGGCTTAAATTTTAGTCAAAGTGTTTGAACATTATAGCAAACTTCTAAAACACATTTTCTTGGCGAAGGAGAAGATCCCATGGAAACACTGCAGGGAACCAAAGCTTGGTCCCTGATTAAAAAAAAAACAAAAAAACACAGATTTGTGATGCTAATGAAATGTGTGGATGCTTTAAGGTTGTTGGACTGAATTACCCATAATCAGTCTGATTGTGACAACTTTATATCCATCTATCTATATGTGTGTGTGAATTTTAAGTAGCTTAAATAGGTTAAATTAACCTGATTGCATTCGTTTTATATTAAATTGTTTTGTCATTTATTTATTATTTGCCTGAATGCAAAACCAGTTGAGATAAAAGAAAGTCATTTCTTGATGGATGAATAAGTAAATAAACAAACCAGTAAAAGAAGAATTTCAGAAGCAAAAAAAGGAACTGAAAAAAAAATAATAATTTAATTAACATGCCCTAAATCGCAGATGCATCACAAGTGACATTTTAAAGTTCATTTCACAAAGTTAAGAATAGATAGATCTACAACAAGCCAATTTATTTTGGTATTATTTATAATCAAAACAAATATTGTGCAAAAGTATGCTTGTAATAAGTTTTTCAGTTACAGGGTCTTTTAATTTTCACATTATTCAACACAACATAAAAGCAGGGAAATACTTCACTAAGTAACTGGCTATACAAAGTAAAATGCAGCAGTGAATAAACAAAGGTAAAAATGTATCTGAATGTAATTTATGGCCACCAACTGAAACCAACACTATTGAAAATGTACGAGTCAAAAACAATGTGTATGGAAATGCAATAAGTAAGTCAAAAAAGGTAGCTGAGACTAGGAGTAGTAGTAGATATAAGTAGCTGGAAGCCATATCAGTCTAAAGTCAGACATTAAGTAAACTGAAGAACAAACTTTATTAGGTTTTTTTCTCTCGTTCTTCAAATGAAGGAGCTGAGAAAACTTAATGAGGAGGTGTGACATGGAACATTACAGGCGAAATTGTGACGAAAGTAATTGATACGTATGGCTTTGATCAGATGATTAATACACCCAAACTCTGTGTCTGTTTGTTAAACGAATGCATCAGTTCTGTGTTACAAGCAATTCATTGTCGAATAAATCTTGACGCGTTTAAACTAGTCCGTCTGCAGGGACTGGAGGAAGACTATAGGGGGAAGGCAATTCACACGTGAACCGCACATGCTCAGTTGCCATTTGATTAATTAAAATCTCTGCACATATGAAAGGGGACATAACACACTTACCCTGACATCTATAGTCTGTATTTAGCCCACAGTGCCAGGTCTATAAATATAATACTTTCTGGTTTACTGATTTTTGGAAGGGTTTGGGCAGCCTAACATTATTCAGACAATGTCTCCTCCTTTGTGTCAATAAAACTATAGCTGCTCATGCTTTTCCACAAGCATTTTCATCTCCTAGACTGTCTTGAAATTTAATTTCCATCAGGCTTCATACCATCTCAGTAAAACCGAAATGTACTAATAAAGCTCCAGCTTGGCTGTTTATGTGTCTCAGAGGCATATGGACGTTAATATTTAAAATTATGGCTTAAATAAACAAGGAGAAACAAACTATGCAAAACAAACCCTCAGGGTTTTTTACTGCAAACTTCCAACGTAAAGTAGAGTAAATAGAAACTGGGAATCGTTTGCATTTGAAATTATAAACGTGGCAATTAATGGAACCGTTTTATCACAGGACTCAAAGAGAGGCATATAAAAATGGAAAACACAAGAAACGTTCCGATTCTGCTTTTCATGCTTTTCGTTTGATAGTTACCCTTAAAAAGCGGCGCCATCATTCATACCAGTTTATTGAGCAAACAGTTTATTTTAGCATCGCAAATATGGACGCATGGCACAGCTATATAACAGAGCTGTTCTTCAACGATGAGACAATGCATTCATCCACAATTTAATGCACTAGAGAAATGTATAATGAGTGAAGCAGTAGCAGTCGCTGATAAATATTTAGTAATCTGAGTGAGGCTTCAATTCAGCATTCAGATTTAATGAACAGCAATGCTCATGGAGCTAAATGACCGAGTTTGATCATTCCCAAAATAAAAATGGTCTAAAATGACAAATTATGTGTCTGTTCCCTCAGTTTGTCCTTTCCTGCATGTGTATACTACGTCTTGCAAAAATAAACAGTCCCATTTTGTCACTTTACAACAACAAAATTCGTAGGACATGATAGACCAGTGAAGTATTGCTTACCACTGAAACAGAAGGACTGGGATGAATGGTTTTTAAAACTGTATTTTTAAATAATCATTTGAGAAAAAAGGGGGTGTGCATTTGTATTCTGCCCCACTGTTTCAATACTTTTCAAAACCACATTCACTGGAATTACAGCTGCAGGTCTTTCGGGGCGCGTCTCCCACCAGCTTTGTACATCTAGGAACTCAATATTTGTCCATCTGTCTTTACAAAATGGATCACTCTTAGACCATCTGGATTTAAACCCTCTCTGAATGTCAGTTTTCAAGTCTTGTCATACATTTTATAGTGGGTTTAAGTAAGCAATTAATAATGAATACACTCTTAAATGTGTTTACATCGAAATCATCCCATTCGCCATCTGTTCTGAATGTTGATTTTTTTCCTATCCTGCTGGAAGATCAACATTTCAAAACTTCATTAAAGAGATGCTTTTTCTTCAACACCAAAAAGCTGACGCTTTGAAAACGGAAAATCTTTTTTGTTTTCTTTAAGCAGACCATCGTAACAACACCCCTTACTTGCCCCAAGGTCTCAAACCTTCCTAATATGGCAAACTACGAAAATAAAAGCTCCACATATTGACAAACTGTCAAGCATTTTGCCATCTTTAGGCAATTTACAATTCACTGCAGTGCGAGTCGGACACCGAAACTCCACACAGTGAAACGGTAAGCAGCGCAGATAAAATAGGATCCGACTGCATGACTCAGTTCATTTTCAGCACAGCCTGAGGTAGATTTCCTCACAGTTTATCACGCATGTAGCTTTATTTGATATAGCAAGATGAGATCCAAGCCCTTTCCTCCCTGCAAGTAAGCACATGTAAATAATTTACACCAAGACACGCATTGACAAAATATCTGTGCATATTTTCACACACCTGTTTCAGTTCACGAGTGGTGCCTCCATCGAGGCAGTGTTCCAGACACATGGGCCAGAATTTCCGATCAGTCAGGCAAAGAATGTGCTTCTAAGAAAGTGAAAGTGTTTATTTTAACTTGAGGGAAAGTCTGAGTGGTCAACCAGGAGTAGAGGCTGAAAAACCTGCACCTGTTAGTGTCTCCAAGCTGGGGGATGCTACAACAAGGGCAGTGATACAATAGAAAGCAGAGAGGGCAGTGAGACATAAAGCCAAAGGGAAAAAAAACAAAAAAAACAAAACAGGTGGAGATGTAGAGGTGGAGGGATGAGTAGCTCGCCTGTGTACTTTCCTCCATCTCTCTGTTGTATGCTTGTAGATCACAACAGCATGATCAAGGCCTAACTTTATTATGGTGGCAGCTTTTGGCTGCAGTTGAAAAGACTGATCAATTTGGCTTCTTGCTCTCATGTAGCCCTTCCATGCTGCCCGTGACTCCACGAAACATTCAGCTGCTTGGCAGCACCGAAGGCTTTGGCCGGCGCAGAAAACGAAGAATAAAAAAAAAAAAAAAAAAAGGAAAAAAAAAAGGAAACGTAGCTTTCCAAAATGAGAACTGTAGCCCACTGAATGAGCTCATTTTCTGCCCTCTTGCACCATCTCATCTGCGATGCCTCAAAGCAGCTCTGACATATTTTCAAACACAGCCGAATGACGGATTCTTTGTAACACTAACAAATTCATAGAACGGAGGCTATAAAACAGGAGGGGGAATAAACAACCACGACTGTTCTCCAATTACGACATCAACGTAAATGTCTTTTCGCAGCGACGTTATCCAAGTACTTTCCGGTTTTTGACTGATTTGAAGGTGCAGAGCTGCTGAGCTCATAAAACCTAGATAGATGGTTCACGTCCAACTTATTTCTCATATCAGGCAAACAGCAGGTAACAAAAATAGCCAGCTGGTGTGGCTGTTTAACAGATTTTACAGACATTACAATAAAGCATCTTATTAAATGTTGCTTGCACATTATTGTGATTCGCTTCTCCCTTTCTAGAGCCAAACAAATATACTTTATTCTTTTTGCATCTAATGCCAACTGAGCTCAGTGTCACAAAGCTCCAGAGTCAAAGTCTTTCCGTTGCTAAAATGTGATAAAAGGCTGCAGAAACACTCACAGCTGAGCACAAAACATAAAAGAATATAAAAATATTTACACTTTTTTCATCGTTATAGAAGCCAGCCAGAACACTTAAAAATGGAATGGCTCAGGTACTTTCAACTTTAAACAGCGACACACACACACACAACTCCAAAATGCAGCCAAGCTCACTCAGCTGTATTCAGCTCTGCTTTCTCTCCCTGTGCATCAGCCTCTCCACTTAACCCTCCACTTGTGATTCAGTTTATGACCACAGGGTGAACTAAATTGCCTCTCCCCTGACCATGCAGCAACAGCATCGGTAGGTGGTGAACTCTCTTCCTAACTTCAGTCTCAGCCTCAGGAAGAGACAGGAAGCAGAGGCGAGAAGATCGGGGACACAGTTGGTGTCACAGAGCTGAGCTGTAGGAAAAAGCCAGCTGGATCTGTTCAGATGACTTGGCTGGGGTTGAGATATTACATGATTTGGCTGTCATTTCTTAAACACTGCCTTATTGAAATTCAGGACTGTTTTTTAATCCCCTTTCTTGCAGGTGGGATATAGATGTGTTTGATGGGTTTATGTCTGCCAGGGAAAGGCCAGTTCAGTGTACTGGTGGCTAGTCGTTTTAAATTTACATGGCATGTACTGTAGCTACCACAAAACATTCTAGCAGGAAAAATAAATTACCATGTTGCAAGCACAGAATAGTTGTTTTGTTGTTGCCGCCATTTACATTTCCTGTTTTCATAGCTTGTTTTCATGTTATCTAAAATTAGATTGTGTGCAATTAATTTGTTCATATCGACACCGAGAATGAATATTTTAGTTAATGAGCTACAAAAAAGATAATGGTCAGGCAATAACAAGATGCCCGTTTCGTAGCTACCAACTACCACGTAAAATGCTCCGTTAGTAAATTTACACCATGTCACAAAAAGGCATAATTTATGTTATTAGATAAGTTCTAGATGATTATTAAACAGCATGTTAGTTACCTAGTTGAATTTTAAAGTTGTACGATTGTCTTTTTTATGTAACCACAACAAAAACTGCAGACAGACATGAGACGTTAAGTTTGTTTGTTATTTGTTCATGTTTTTAAGGTCAATACATTTCAACTACAAAGGAATTTGTTATGCAGAGACTTGAATCTGCTTTGTTAGGATTTTTGGTTAATTTTATTTAATAAGCAATCATTTGCATAAATACTTTTATCTGGACTAGCACAATGCCAGCAGAGACATTTAAAGCAAGAGAACTTTTATGTAATGGTGTTGTGTGAGCCTCGACAGTAATTAGTGCAGCCTAATGTAGCCTCATCACTTAAATCAATGCCGTCTTGCTTTAGTTTCCAACGTGATTATGAATCTTGCTCTTGGCTTGCGTCTTCCCGTCTCTCTAGCACAAACTGGATTTGAATGCACTGCATGTGCACAGCGTCACAAAGAAAACTTTTTTTTATCAACACTTGTCATTTCAAAAAGTTTTCCTTTAGGACAGTAAATACTTTTGCACTTATCCATTTGTGAGTTTGGTTTATACCTTTCAAGTAGTGGGTGTCCAGACTAACCAGTCACCGTCACTCTTTCCAAAACACACACACACTTCAACCTCCAGCACCCTTCATCTGAGCTCCGACACCCGTTCCCATGGTAACACTATCAATAGGAGACTGACCAGGGTCAGAGAGTGTCTCTATGGCTGCCTCTGTCTTCTCTTTGAACAAGTCCTAGCATTTGTGTTGCCGTCTCACAGGATACCAGTTTAACCCTCAACATCCCCAAATTAACACTTAGCTTGTTCCGGGCATTTCTTAAGCTTTGTCATTTATTTTATTTTCTGTTAAGTTTGTGTCAAATATGAAAAAAAAAAAATAATATATATAAATATATATGCATATATAATATTTAAATTTCCCTAGCATGTACAACTGTAGTTGATTTTAGAAACTAAACACAAGGACGGACATTTTTTTCATTGTTTCAAAGTAATAAACTATGATAGAAAAAATGCAAAGTGTTGTTTGGTTTGGGCTGCTCACCCCAACTACTACAAGGGAGCGCATCAATCCCAATCCTGCAATGACAACCAGGACACAGGAGCCAGTGCCATCTTTTGTGATATGCAAAACATGCAACGTAAATCTCGAGTTGGTTAGGCATGTGTCAATAAGAGTGACTTCCTCTCTCTCTCTCTCTCTCAAAAAAAAAGGTGTTTTGTCCTTCACTATTCTAAGCCTAATCCAGCTCCCAGAGGGATACTGCTGACTTGATCTGAGACGCACAATTTGCTGGAGAGAATGCCAATGACCGTCAGACAGACACCTGCTTGCGTGTCTGTGCCTTGGAACCCGTTGCATGGCCAAACCCTGCTGATTAGGATATTTCTGAGTCCGACTGTTTCTACAATTTCACAATATTTCAGCTCTTAAAGAGGGGGCCGGTGCTGCTACCAAGATATGAATTCGGCAGAAAATCTTCTTTGCTCCCTCTTATCTTCGCTTCCTGATGAAACATTTCTTCAAATTGACACCTAAAGTGTAAGAAATACAACCTTAATCTACATTTGTACGTATGTGAAGCAACTGTAAAAGGTCAAAGCTGTTTTCATTCTTTTCTAAAAAGCCAAAACAGTGTTTGTTAAGCAATGGATGGAGAAGAACATATGTTTTTCCCTTTTAAATAAGCAATTTATTTTGCTTTTATCAATAATAAGACATACAAATATGTTGATGAAATACTACAAATTCTTGGTTTTAACAGTAAATAAAGGGATTTTTTTTAGATTCTTAATGTAACTTCACTTGGTTTCAACATAAATCAATGTTTGCTTTCTTTTGGTGGAATACTTGTCTCGATCCACAACTGTTTGAGTTTTGGTTTTCTATTCTGTTTTGATATGTTCCTTCTTGTATGTTTATGTTTGACGGTTTTTGCCATATTCTGGTTTTCCATGTTTATTATTGCTAGAAAAGGATTTAATATTTTTAGGGTTGCATTTCGTTTTACATTTAATCTTTAATCAGAATTTAATCTTGCATAGCAAGTCTTTATTAGTGATCACGATTGAACATTTTTTCTAGAAAATTGAAATGTGACAGCAGGTCTATTCATTAAATATCTGGAAGTATGTTTCTGATTTGACATCAAGTGAGATTAGATATCAAAAATAATTTTATATTTTTAGGGGGGTTTTTTTATAATTTGTTTTATTTTTTGGAATAATTGCAAAAATTTAATGGAACAGTATCAATAAAGTTTAAATGCCCCCCTTAAAGTGAACCAAAATGTGGGTCATAAATCTGACTAAAATCTTTTAAAATTCAACCAAGTTTAAGATCCATTCAGATTCATCTTGGGGTAATTTGTTTGGCAAAATGCCACAACATAATTAAAAATAAAGACATTCTGAGGGCTGGAATAAAGTCATTTCTGAAAGAGGCACATTAATTAATGACTCATTACAGCTATTTCAGGTTCTTATGGAAGCAGAAAGAAACCCATCAACCCGCTTCAGAGGCCTGTCATGTAAAGTCATGCTATCAAACAATGTTCTGTAGTACGTGTTGATTATCCATCATGTGAAGACTCAGATGTTTCGATGACACGACTACCTCGTTCTCTGACGGATGCCGGACGAAAACAGAGCTGTGTCACCCCCAGAGGAGCTTAACGATCCACAAGAATGCGGATGCATCCACACAGGCAAACGGCAAAACAAAAGCCCCGGTACCACGCGCAGAAACAGTAGCTTATTGATCACTGTCAGATTCATCTATAGACTGGAAACAAGCCTCTAAGCAACATGAAAATTAGGACACTGATGGTCTGTTCGTTAGCACAGTCAGGAACGACACCCGGCCACACACAGACATTCACCACTCTGTGCCTCATTTTGGCACATTTACACACTTCCACACAGATCGCCAATACCCTCCAAACACACAAATACAGACTGAGTAATTGACTGATATGGAACAGTGAACAAGGAGTTCTTGTCTGCTTTTTGAATTATGTCTGGTGCCGAACAACCGAGTCTCTGGTGAGAAATACAGTGCGAGTGTCTGAGGGAGAAAGACACACAATGGGAAGAAAGAGTGAAGCATAGCAACTCAAAAAGACTCTGGCAGAAAGGAGTGAACTGTGTGAACTCCATCCCCAGGTTTGCCCACAGACAACACAGGAGCCAAACTGGTCAAACAAACCATAAAATAAGAACGTACAATTGCTCAGCGACGCAACTGGTCTAAGCCAAAGTGGAACCAAAGGCACTACAGTTCCCTGGACGAGACATCCAGATTTTTCTGGGGTGGTAGGTGGATGGGACTGCCTGGCAGACTTCGAAGGACATTAATTGTGTTGGTCGGTGTGACGAAAGACACCAGACAAAGGGAGACAAAAACAGAAGGCAAGGAGTTAAGGATTGAATGGGGGGCGAAGGGGGGAAGGCATAAAACGAGGACAAAATGCTGACTCTGAGACCGACACAGATCTCCTAGGAGATCCAGGGTGCAGTGTTTATAGTCATCAGGTTCAACAGGTCAAACTTGCGTTCAAGTATTTTAATATTAAGGAAAAACATGTTCAAGCTTTTCTATGTTAATGTAGTCATTACATTTCTTTTTTATTATATTCCTTCAAACCGCTTAACTAAATGCACCGCACTTGTGCAGCGCTTCATCTAGTCCAGAGGACTCCAAAGCACTTTACACTATATCCAGTCAACCACACTCACATGCTACAAATACAGCTTCACGATGTAAGTGATGAATCCAACTTTTTTTTTCCCCATTGCAAAAGCACTTCACTACACAAAGTACACAACCGCTGATAAAGGCAATAACTAAAACTTAAAAAACGCTACTGAAGGCTTAATAAGCAACATATAAAAAAGCAAAATGTTTTGCAGAACATGCTACTTGGACTTCTTTACATTTTTTACATTACAACCACATGCTGCAATGTATTTTATTGTGATGTTATTAAAATGTTACATGTTTAATGGATGGAAAATAAAAGTCTGAAATTGATGGTGTGCGTTTTTTTACTTTTATTCACAACCTGTCTGTCTAACACAGGAATACTGTAAGTTGAATTTTAGTCTCGTCTGACCTTCTTCCACATGTTGCTGTTCTTCCATAAAGCTCAGATTTGGGGAATGCACGACTCGCCCACTTTTGATATGGATCTCTGGAATTCCTCTGCTGCTACCAAGGGCCTCCTGGCTGCTTCTCTGATTAATGATGTACTTATCCCCACCTGTCGGTTCAGGAGGAGAACAATGTCTTGGTAGGTTTGTTCTTGTGCCATACTCTTTCCATTTGTCCATGACAGATCGGACAGCACTCGGTGAGATGGTCAAATCTTGGGAGGTTGTTTTCATATCCAACTCTGCTTTTGACTTCTCTCTTAACTGTCTGTTGTGTTTATTGGTCTTCATTATGCTGTTTGTTCATTAAATGTTCTCCAACAAACTACTAAAGCCTTCATAAAGGCTGGCTGCATTAGATCTTAGGATTGGATGCTAATGTATTGGACGCATTTGCAAAATAAATTGATGCATTGCTCTGTGTTAGTATTTCACATTAAATCACATTAAATCCTAATAAGTACAGATTATTGGTGTAACTTGAGAGAACGTAAAAATATTCAAGAGATGCAGACAATGATTCAAATGGCATGAACCGCCATTTCTACCCCCAGTCACCAAAACAGATCTATTACAGCCTGTGGGATTCCTGACATATTTAATTTCAACGTTTCTAAAAGTCTACATATCAATCGTATTTTTTTTTTCCTTTGCAACCAACATGTTACCTTGACTGCTTTCAAATGTCATATGAGCAGCAAAACAGGGGAAAGGGATATGATCAGAAAGCTTTGGATGAAGGGGTTTGAGATGGAGTACACACACATTGAAAAAGATGGAGCATCAAGAATCTCTCTATCCACAGCCGTCTTACAATAACTAAGTTGCTCTGGATAAAAGTGTTAAAAATATAAACACAAATTATACCGCACAGTCAAAAAAAAATTACTGCACAACAAAATATACATGTTGCATCACTCACTTTAACTGCTGAACTATTTTGTAAAATAAGACATCTCTTAAATATTTCTACCTTCTCACAGTTGGTCCATATTTTAACTCTAAAATAAACTAAATGCCTCTTTTCTATTGCCTTAATATGAACGTTCATTGTGGAATAAGGTCTAAAATCAAGTTTAAAACACCCTCAAGACAATAAACGTTTAATTGGCTGACTTCTCATTGAGTACTCGACTCGACTCTATTGCATCAAACAAATATGTCTAAATTATCCCGAAAGGACGACTCAAACACAATACCCCCACGCAGGTGATTTGCTCGAATAAGGAATTGCTACCAATAAACACACAATGCGCTGGTTCCCACTCACTCAAGCTTATTGTCTCCTGAATGCCTCCTCCTTGGTTTCTTTTTCATCGTCTCTATAGAGCAAAGACCATTATACTGCTGTAGGTTTAAATAAGCTTTGATTGCATACTTTTCACTATTGATAATAGCTTAAAAGATAAAACACACTGTGTTGAGTATCGGTTACTGCGCACTGCTTTTGATTTAAAAAAAAATCTTATCCGGGTCAGATATGATCTAAATAAAAGAGTCTCATGGGTTATGAATTTCATAAAAGACAAAGGCAGAAGTCCCTGAGTTCACAAAATGTGAATACAGAATCTTTCATTTTCTGATAGTCTGAGATTTCACTCAATTTCAAGCATGACTAGCTCAATAAGATTCCTGCATCCATTTAAATATTTCTCCTGAAATAACATTTATCCAATTTGTCTCGTGGCTTTTTGCCTCCATACCTCCATCTCACACTTGCTTGTGGCAACCAGCTAAAGTAGACTGAATTTCAAATGTGAAGTCTGGCAGTGAGAAAAAAGAAATATTTGTACTTTGGACAAGATATTTTTGGGGGTAATCCAGCATGACACACTTAATGTAAGAAATTTGGTATTTTGTCTTACAATCTTGCGAAGAATTGTATGATTTGTCGTTTGAAAAAGTTAGCTTCTGATTAACTTAAATTTGCATCACTCAAAAACTTGCTCATTTCACTTTATTAATGTATCAAACTGGTTATGGCTATGGCAAAGCTTTTAGGCCCCGTCAGCTATTCATGCCTCTCTCGGAGAAATACTTTGCTGTGCCAACAAAACAGCCATTTATTCACCATTTTCCCTGGCATTACTTTCCTCAGACCAAAGACGGTGCCGCTTCTGTAAAAACCACTGCTGTTTCTAGGCAAACTGCCTATCTGAGCAGCAACATGCAGAGAAAACACAAAATCCATCCAGTCAACAATAGCACCTCTCTATAATCTGCTACATTCTCTATACTGGTCGTGTTGCTAATTGGAAATTAACTAGATAATGAGACCTTGTCCCAATGTGTAAAAGGGAATATTTCTGTTTCCCATTAAACAGTGGTTTGGTACTGAGCCTGCAATGACAGTATTTGTGTGTGTATGTGTGCGCATGTGCGTGCGTGCGTGTGTGTGTATGTGCAGTTTTGCATGCATCCTTTCACACTCGTAATAAAAGAAAAAGGAGCAAGGAAAAAAGGCAGCTTGTGATACTTGTGATGGTTCTTAGTCTTATCTCAGTGCCCAGCTTTACTTTGACTACTTATTGCATGCACTGAGAGAAAAATGTCACATTTTTCACTTAGTGCATGAGAAAAATAAAACAAAACAAAAAAAACAAAACCCGGATAAGCAAAAGTAATTATCTTTTGACACTCACAGTTGTCAGTGAGTATTTATATATTTTGCCCAAAAAGGTAGGAAATAGGCTTAAAAATGGGTCTAAGATGCGTTTGTCGGCAGGTTAGATAGTGGCTCCATATAAATGGCTGAAAGAAAGCCAGGTGTAATCCAGGACAATGCCTGGTAGCCCAAATAATAACACTGACTGGGGAGCTTTACCAAATAAACTTAAAGTCTGCAGGATACACCTCCTTTTTCCAACATGTCTCTATCCATATTTTATTAACAAGCCTGCACTGTGAACTCTGATGTGGCTGAATAAAAATTTCAGAAACAAAATTTTTTAGACTTCATGCCTTTACTTTGCAAGTGCCACAGTGCATGAACATTTTTTTTTCAGTTTATACACTAGTAATGTAGTATGAAATAAATATTCAAAACATTCCAGTGTCTCAGAGTGCCAGTAAGGTTTTGTACCAATCGAAAGCCCCTTCTACAAAATACTTTGAGCTTTCTTTGTCTAGGGACCAAGGCAGCAAGACAAGTTCAAGTCAACCTGCAGCTATGACAGCTATGCATTGCAAGTTCTATCTCTGTTTTTTGTTGAACATTATGGGCTACCTATGACAATCTCTGGTTTAAAATATACAATAGTTTGGTCAAACTTAAGCTATTCCAGCCATACTAACCACTCAAAGTGAATTTACTGATGGTCCTTTGGAGATAAATTATCCAGATGGGGAAGTAGCACATCACCATGCACAACCTGATCATTGTCGAGACAATTATTCTTCTAAACACAGAGCCCCTCCCCCGTCCTCAGACCCCTTCCCACACACAATCTCACTCACTTGCATGTTTGTGAAAAGAAGATGTGTTGTTTCATCTTGTGAGCTGGAGGTATTGTTGCATCTGTATTTGAATAAGACGACAAATCTACCTTTTGTAAAACTGTTGACTTACAGACTTCCTATCTGTAAATCAACTTACAGATAAACCCTGTGGTAATGGAAAACTTTACAAGAATACATTTCTAAATTATTGACTAGTAGATTTCAAGTGAAATCAGGGTTCAGCTAAGGAAAAACCAACTACAATTTACCCCAAAGTCCAAATGAAATGAAAAGCACTTTTTTTTTTGTTGTTCCATAATTTTATAGCGCATGCCATCCAAAACTAACAAAGCGCATAACAGTTTGTTTTTCAGCGAGTTGCTCTGATCTGTGTCCAGCAGGGATGATTAGAGTTATGTTCTTTTCCAGGTTTGGCATCTTGAATAAAGCTCCCTTGAAAACTAACTGCTAAATGTCACAAAGGAGGAGAAAAAGGGAGAAAATTTATGAGTATGAGAGGGACCAACAAACAGAGAGTGAGGGAGGATGAGAACAGAATAGCTCATTGTGCAAAATCTCTCTGGGTGGACAGTCTTCGTAATGAGAAATGTTAACATTGCCAGACTTTTTTTTTCTGTCTTATTAAAAAAATCATTATGCTCACACAAAAGAGTGTGCCTACAATCCATCCTACCAATCAATGTCCTTTACAAGGATGGCAGAACACAGAATAAATGTGTTCATACTCTTTAGTGAATGGCACTGGAAGATAGATGGATCCCCGTACCTGAAAAATAATTTGCTTCAATGGGAAATCATCATCTTGTGAGTGGGAGTGTGGTTTCTGAACAAGAAATTGTAAAGCTCCATCTGACCTATTCCAAAAAGGTATTTTTATTTTATTTTTTTTAGGGTTACTGTTGCATCTGTGTGGGTTACCCAGCTAAAATAATTTGTGGAAATATTGTCATTATCTTTGACCTCACGCAAATCAAACACAGAACTATCCAACAAAAAGTTTGTACCCTAAACAACTCTCAGGTGTCATGCAAAACTGATCATGCCACTGCCTGAACACCAAGTCACTTTAGCTGGGCTGTGCGGCCATTTCTGGTTGAAATGTTGGTATGTGTGCAAAACATTAGACTCCCCATGTTTGATCTTAAGCAAAGTCAACACTTTGTAAGACTGGAGGTGCCATTAGCAAGACATCTAAAGCTGATATTTAAAAACTTCAAAAATTATGACCTCGCTTATTGACGGCAAACACAAAAATGTAACTTTCAAGCGCATATCAGCTAAAAAAATGAATCATGTCCCCCAGTTTAGAGTCAGGTGTTAGCTATGTTTCTCTACGGTTAGACTAAATCAGAATATGTGTTCATGTGACATATGTGTCAGATTAAAAATACCCTTTGAAAATAACATCCTAAAAACAGGTATTAAAATTTAATTAAGCTCTGTATTGAAAATACTTTTTATTGTCTGATGTAATATTGAAATTATAAATCTCATGCTTTTATTAGCTGTAAGTGGAAAATTACAATAACAGAAATAAAGCCGTTCAAGCATCCATCTGTGTTGTAATTAATCTATATTATGTGTTTCACTTAACTATAAAGTTCCTAAAATAAAAGGATTTTTCTGTAATATTGTAATTTATTGAATGGCTCTGTATTAGTAATGACCTCTGGTGCTCAATCGCTGCACATCATAATCACCATCAAGTTTTGAGCCTTTTTTTTTTGCTTCACATTACCTTGAAATTTTTACTATGACCAGAAATGTTTTCAACCAATCAACCAATCATTTCATAAGTTGTGTGAAATGAGCTGATTCAACTCTGTTTTATACATAAGGGTTTTAATTTAGACCTTTTTTTGTGGCTCAACAAGCAAAAGCTCATTTCCAATGAAAATGGAAACAAGTACAAGTAGTGGACAGGAAAAAAAAAGAAAAAAAAAAGAGTAAAACAGAAGCAAAACATCCAAAAGAAAAGCCGAGAAGCCTTTAAAAAGCCTGAATAACTATTAACTAGTATCAACCTACAAAATGTTTAAAGTCTGAATCTATGCAAGTAAGTTATGAACAAATAAGAATTGGCTCAGGGTTTTGCCTGGGTTTGATATTTAAATATTTTTGTATTGTTGAAACTGAAAATTAAAAAAGTCCTTCATAAAAAAACAAAACAAGATGGTCTGTTAAGTGTTTACACCAAGATTACATTTGAGAAAAAACAAGAAATTATCTTGAACCAAATCTCTAATTACACACCGAGGATGCAGTTTTCACTTAAGGTTTATAAGCGAAGCTAAGCTTGAGTGGTGTGTGTGTGTGTGAGAGAGAGTGTGTGTGTTTGTGTGGAGAACTAAACCACAATGTCACTGAAAGTTAATATGATTAAGAAAAAGCAATAACATTTTTTATCATTTTACGTGCACACAAATAAAGAGTCATGTTTATGTATTACTTTGAGTTTGTGTTAAATGCAAAAACATAATCTTTTAAGCTGTGATTGTGGTTATTACTCGTATGCCAGCATTTGAAAGCAATTAAGAAACTGTGAAATCTAATCATACAATTGATAAAGTGTTAGACTTTCACATGCTTAGATGTTACCTGCTAAGGAGATACTGTAGTTGACACCTTCAGCCGATGACTCTATGATCTGTCACCTTTTGCATGCTACCACGGCTACCAAGCAAATCTCACACAAAGTATATGTAGAACCAAACAAATCTTGATGTTGGCTACCATCTGTTGTGGAAACGCACCATGCACATTGTTGCACAGTGAAAGCCCCAAAGGCAAAGTGTGCTCTACTATCTATTAAACTGCAAATGTTAAGACTTAAGTATCATCTGCTCCTGGCCACTCAGATCTGCCAGGACTCTTGACTGTCATAAAACTCATGCAGCACAATTTCTTGCGACCGCAATAACTGTGTGTGCCAACACCGACGATAACACTCCCATTCAAACAGTAACACCAACCATGCAACAGAAAAAGAAAACCATGAATCATATCTCAAGATGAAGTTCTAAAGAAATGGTGTGCAGAGATCTGCCATTTTCCTCATTTATATAATTGTTCTCTGTGGGACAAGAGCACAAAATAATTGCACTGTCAAGGTAAAAAAAAAAAAAAGAAAGAAAAAAGGTTTTTTTTTCCACTTGTTTTCTTCTTCTCTTCTGAATAGACAGTCAGTAAAAGAAGCTTGTACATTATCTCCTGCTATGAGATCTCCTGTTATTAAAATGTTTCTGAATACAGAAACATTTTCACACAGCGATATCCAGCTCCTCCCAACATGACACTTCATTTGGTGAAGCAACTGTGAGCTTCTATTATGACCTGTGGATGTGAATGCTTGGACGTGTTCTGGATTAAACACATAGAATGGTTTATCCCACTTCAGCAAAGAAAGTCAACAGTATTTTCCCCACAGATTTAAGCTAAATTGTCTTTGTTTCCTTCATAGCTTTTTATGGCAAGGGTTATTGGAATATTCACCAGTTTTTACTTTTTACAGAAAAAGTGACATTTGCAAACTCTGGAACCCCAAGCTGCATGACTAGAGTAGTTACAGTAAGTGAAAATAGCTTGCAGCTTTTGTGGCAATCTAATGTGGGTGACAGTAATGAGTGGTGTGCACAATGCCTGTCAACAGAAATGTGCAGGCGAACAACACTGGCAGAGACAAAAAAAAAAAAAAAGGCATAGACAATAGCAGTACTGAATCCACATAATTTAGTTCTGGATTTATTCACTAATCACTAGCCTCACTCTTATTAGCATGTGCAAACCCCTTAGTCGTCACCCTCAAAACACTTACATGTTAGGCAATGAGGAAACCGGTATCCTAATGACTGTAAAAGCATGAATTGGTAAAGGTGTTCAGAGACTCACACAAGGACGTATCTCGCTCACAGTGTGCTACTATTTGAACATTTATTTTTAAAGTCTTGCGCGTCATGTTAAACTCAAACAGTCACAATCTGGGACACAGCTTTTGATGCGCTTCGATCTCTCTGTTGATTACACAGAGGAAGTCAGAGCGGAGGAAAATGACAGGAGTCAACAACACATGGAACATCGATGTGTCCAACCACCACTGTCTATTTAAGTGGAATCGACTTTTGCTCATTTCCCAAATTACGCATATCTGACTGGCCCAACGCTGCAGGGGCTACAGGAAGCATGGGGACACAGAGAAAGGTTCTCTCTCCCACACACATGCTCTCTCCGTTTCTCCATTTCTCCGCAGGGAATCAATGATGTCTGCTTAATTATTGGGTGAATTTAATCAGCGGCCCAGCAGTACATACTGGCTTGTGACCCTGTAGCTGTCAGGAAGTCATTAGGTTTCAAGCAGTTAGTGGCTGAATACCACCACAATAATTAAAGGTACACCAATTTAATTGCTACAAAGGTGTAGAAGTAGCAAAAAAAAAAAAAAAAAACTGCCACCGCATTGTTGATGCTCTGTTCTCAGCTATTCATGGACAGGCATTAGAGAACCACTGCTGATGTTAATTGTTTTTGTAACAAATGGCACAGAATCCCTTTGACCTAGATAGAAGTATATGTGGATGCATACCGCCATCTTTATGCACTTAAAATGAGTTCATTACCAGAGCTAACATACATACTGGTATACACTGTATACTTCTCAAAAGATTGCTTACTGTGTATGGTATTATGTTTCTAATTACTAATTTAGAGCTTAGGTAACTTTAAAACTAATCTCAGTAGCAATACATTATTTTTTGTTTGCTTTGGACTATTTTTGAATATTTTTCTCACATAAAAAGGAAAAAGTTTAGTTGTGGCTGATTTGTTTATTACATCACAAAAGTTACAACACACATTTGGAAATCTTTAGTTATTTGCTTCAGGATTTACTGAATCTACATCAGTCATGCAGCACATTTTAATCCACCACCAGTTATCTGAGGTTGAAATTTATTTCACATAAAGAAATGTATACCTACAAAAATAAGTACAGAAATTGCTTGATCACTCAATACATTTGTTTTTTATAGCTATGGTTGCATTTTTTTTTTTTTTTTTTTTTTGCACTTTAGGGATTGAATTGAATGAGGATGGGAGTGGCAGAGACGTATGTTAGAGTGGTGTAGGAGAGCTGTGATACAGCAGTGAGGTGTGCTGTGGGGACCACAGAGGTATTCAAAGTGAAGGTGAGTGTGCATCAAGACTCGGCTCTAAGCCCTTTCATGTTTGCTTTGGTGATGGACAGGCTGACGGATACAGACTCATGTTTGCAGATGGCACTGATCTGCAATGAGAGTAGGATGCAGACAGAAGAAAGGCCACAGAGGTAGAGGTATGTGGTGGTAAAAAGAAGATTGAAGATTAGGTCGAGAAAGACAGAAAACATGACAAATGAAGAAGGTAGAAGACTTTAAATTCTTAGGCTCAAAAGACCAGATCAGAAAAGAAGTGACGAAGGGTGCACAAGCGTGTTGGATGGAGAAAGTTGTCAGCTGTGATCAAAGGGCATCAGTAAGAATGAAAGGAAAGTTGTACAAGACATCAGTGAGAGATGACGTGTGGTTTAGAGACGGTGCCAGTAAAGAAAAGACAGGAGGCAGAACTGGAGGTGGTGATGTTGAGGATCTATCTACAGTATCTGGGAGTAATGAGGATGGATAGGATCAGGAATGAGCGCATCAGGAAGCACAGCTCATATTAGATATTTTGCAGAAGAAGTCAAAGATGCTGGACTGAGATGGTTTGGACATATTCAGGGGGGAGACGATGATTATATCAGTGGAAAGATGCTGAGATTGAAGCTGCAGGGCAGGATCCCAAGAGAAAGACCAAAAACAAGATTTATGGATGTGGTGAAAGAGGACAAAGTTAGTTAATGCAAAGGTAGAGGATGCAGAAGATGAGACTAAATTAGTGTTTCTCGATTACGATCCCCAGGCTCCTTTGCCCCTGCATATTTTAGATCCATCTCTGTTCCAGCGCACCTGATCCAAATAATTGAATCACCTCCTCTGCATGCCATCAACTACTGGAGAAGCTTGTTAATCACCCACTTATTCAAGTCAGGTGTGCGGCAGAACGAAAACTCCTAAAACATGCAGGGCAGAGGGGCCTGAGAACCAGAACTGAGAAGCACTAGACTAAATAGAGACAGACGATTTGATGTGGTGATGTGCTGAAGAGAAAAGCCAAAAGAAAAGAAACACCCTCATTGCACATCTTATAAAAATTATTAAAGTCAAAATCTAAAGAAAAAAAAATCTTTTTTTTCACCAAAAGGGATAATGGAACCCTGAAGAAAGAGTAAATGTCTAGTTTCTAAATTAAAAAAAAAAAAAAAGACATCAAATTGTGTCCTCAAAACATTAAATCTACTCATTTTATTTTTGGAGGCAATGGAAATAATTATATGAAAACAGTTTCTCTGTTTTATATTACAAGAATAATAATAAGAATAATAAGCAATTATAACTGTTTTTTCACAGTATAGTACCGTAACACGAGTAAATTCATAGACATAAAATAGGGCTTGAAAGTGATAATGACTTTTTTGTATTAGAGATATTTTGCAGGCATGAACAACAGCTACAGCTCCCATTGGTCACCATTATGGGACTCCATAGTGATAGTGATTCAATTTATAGAAAATCCAAGAAGACTACCATCTTATTACCACTAATTTGACATTTTGCTTACATGGAAACCATATATACACTTGGTAAAATGCAGGCAATAGAAGCAAAGCCTCCTCTTATCAAGATATTTTTTCCCCTTGATCAATCAGAGTAAAAATATCAACTGATTCAGAGTCTCACTTCGATAGTTTAAGGATATAAATCAATTCATAATACCTCAGCATTTCTTCATCATCGAAAGGACATTTCTTTCTGGCTATTCTAATTTTCAAAAATTAGTAGCATAAAGTTACGTAATAAAGTATTCTCATGTAATTGTTCTATAAAGACTGAAAATGGCATTAGGACTAGCTATAGAAACAGTGCTGCATCTCATCCTTCCTCATTACAGCCGTCTCCCTCCGACTCCGAAATATTGAGTTGCAATTGCTTGATTAATTTTAAGAAAATATGTCCAGTGTGTATGATATAAATCATCATAAAAGCAGCAGAGGCTTAGAAATGGGTTTGGTAATGGGGAGTTTTCATTGATATATTATTAGCTATGTGCTGCATCGACTGATGGCCCCAATCCATCAAAGAACAAAAAAACAAAACAAAACTTGATGACAATCCCGATTCTGTATATGAGATTGGATTGGAACATAATATAAATATTTGCTGAAATCTTTTCATGTGGGTGTATTTGTACTTGCTTCTTGCACTTTCTTTGCTGGTGCAGAAATCTGATCAAATTGAATGAAAGAAGATAATACTGTAGGAAAATAAACTCTTCTGCTACGTGGCTTTTCATTTTAGTTTTTGGTTGCAACGTCCAACAGAAAATATTTTATTACTCATTTGTAAAACGACTAATATGAGATTACAAATTCAGCAAAAAAGAATGTTACATTTCCTAACCAAACAGCAAGTGTAATTTCAGACTCAAGGGTCAACTTCTGTTAAATGGAACACTTTGGCACAGCACTCATTCATGTATAAAATAAATAAATAAATCAGTTATTTCAATAGAAATTCCAATAATAAAGACTAAGACTAAAAGAAATCTGTATAAATGGTTAACTTGTGTCTTTTTCATTGGGTTTGGAGGAGTATTTTAGAAATCCACAACAGACAAAACCATTACAACTGCACTGAATTGATTGAATACAAAAATAACTAAAGTAGTTGGCAGTGAAATCTGAGTGTAGCTGCAGAGCGGTCATTTTTAGTCAGAACTCAAAGAACAAAAACTTGTGAAAATTGCTGCCTTCTTGTGTAATATTTTTAACAGTGAAAGAAGTTTGGTTCCTTGCAAAATATTGAAAGTGAATATCAGCAATCGTATTTTCAAACGCTTGTAGCTTCTGCTACAAGCTCTTTGTAGCCTATAGCAGAAACTGTTCCAATGCAGCATAAACACTGTTTTCTAAAGGGCGGCTTGAAAATTATGTGATTATATATTGGATTTCCAAGATTTTTGTGTATTCAAAGTAGTAGTCTAGGAAAAAGCTGATTTCTTTGCAAAAATGCTTGCCTTATGAGTTTTATACATATTATTATTGTTTTTTTCTTCTCCATTTTAGGGAAAGCTCGAAAGCTTTAACCTATTGATGACACAGAGGAGCAAGACACCACAGAATAAAGTTGCTGTGTTACAAAAAGGATACAAGGCTTCTCACACTTAGTTCATATTGTTATTGCAAAAATAACGGATGGCGCTTTCCGTGCCACAAAATACATTCTGTCCAAATTGCTGCAAGTTACATCTGATGCATATCCACCTAAAGCTGCTCTGTTCTGCATATTAAATTAAACGTATAATCTTTCAGAAAACATTTTTCCTGACGCTATGTAAATGGAATAACTGAAGCCATGACAGTGAGCAATAAGAATGAGAATAGCTTTTTAATCGAGCTTTGGACAATATTAAGTAAATGCTCAAAGCCAACAGATGGATATTATTGAATTCAATATCAATTTAATGATGAGGGTCAACCATATTTCTTTTAAGTAGTGATTTTTTTTTTGTACAAAAAATGTTGACCTGAAAGAAATCAAAAGCATATTGTGCGTATCTATCAGAAGTCTTTATTATTTTTTGATTTAATAAAACCTGACTAAAAATGACAACGCTAAGTTTGTTAGCAGTATTCAAATCTTTAAAAGTGCATCATTTTGCCAGTCTGCTCTTTATAGAGTCAGGCTGGGAATCCAAAGCCCCATGTTTATTTCTGCATCGGCACATTAATGAGCAAGTTGTGGCCTCATAATGAACAGAGTTGCTTTTATTTTACCACCTCCATCACATGCATAAAGAATTTATAGAACCGAAGATTATGAAAGTGACGTTCTTCAGCCTACGTCTGAGCCGTCAAACCATGAACGTTGATAATATTACTGGGTAAATATCATTGGCAACAATTCATTTGTGTATCATTTGCAACAACCAAATGGATATCTGATGGTGGCAAAACTAAATGTTTAGATTTTCTTTGTTAATATACATGTTGCTTAAAATAACCCCAATTAATTTCCATAGCACTAAATGAGCTTCCAGAAGAAAGAACAGAAAAACATCACAGGCAAATTTGTCTTTCTTGAAGTGGGGGGATAATTTAGGACCAGGATTTCATCCATTTGACCAGCAGTGTGAAGCAAAAGTTTGGGGAGTGGCAGGGCTTTGTTAATTTATCAGCAAAAGAAGACAAACTAGTACTTTCCCTAATAACTGATTAAAACATTTTCAAACTATATACGGCAACATCAAGGAAAGGTCTTTAGTTTTAGATTTATGTTCATGGGTCCATCTTGATAGTGATGACTGTCCCACAGCCATTACTCTATTATGAAGACGGTTCGTCAATTTGAGATTAGATAAATTTATCCATATGGGATGTCAATGGTTTTAAAGGACAACAGAAAACTAATTTTCTCTCTGTCAGCCCAGTTTCTAAAACATAGAAACGTTTGGGTGATGTGCTGTTTGCTCGAGCAGAACAGATTTTGCGTGGCAAAACGTAGACTTTTAGACCAAATCTGGACTTCCCCCCCCACCAACAGATTTTAAAAACATCTTTGGCTGCAAAAGCTTTCCACACTGTGGATGCTCTTCACTTCTCGCTCCACAGTGACACACTGGATGATGTACTTAAACATCAAAAAGACATTTTTTTCACTCACTCCATCCAGACTTTGCGTCTTCCTCACTCTCTGAGAATAAAAGCAGCCAGGTTTTCTTCCACGATAACTTGGGGAAGATATTTTTATTCCGACTTGACAGTTTTGTTTTCAGGCTGCCAGTTTGACACAGTAATTAGGGGAGGAGAGGAGACATGTCATGTACACCGTGTCAGTGAAAACATCTGCAAATATAGAATATTTCAGGGTAAAAATCTGTTTGTAGCCTACAGAGCAAGTAACTGAACTGATTCCGGCCGTCTATCTCGGTGTCCAGATCCCTTTATCACGGTAGCATACAGATGTATATTTTTATTCAGCAAAGTAAAAAAAAAAATCACCATTTCTGAGTTCATTTCTCTTCAACCTAACAGGAAAAAGGAGGGAGGAAAACTTATTTCCTCCCTCTTTTAAACCATTTCTTTTTGTCTTCAAGAAGACTGTGCCATTGGAAAAATCTCTATAAATGCAAATTCAAATCACAATGAACCTGCACTATAGAATAATTAATGTATTCAGGCCAGATTTTAGGGCCCAATTTCCCTTCAGATAATAGTTTGTCTTCACCTTATCAATCAAGGTTTTATAAGAGGGAGACGTTCAAATACGTTTCAATATGTTGGATTCCTATAGCTTGCACACACGAACCCCTGCATGAGATCAGTTACTATTACCAAAATGATTTTTATTTACCAAATATTTTCATTTGTAGATAATTTTACTATGACTCTACTCTTTTGGGGGGGGGGAGCTCAGACTATATATTTTTTTTCTTTTTGCTTCTTAAGCTACTGATGTATTATTCACTTATTTGAAAGCACACTTGGTGTATTTTAACACACCCCAAAGGCTCAGCTTCCGCTTGTTGAAACAATGTAAAAATCACAGAAAGTTTTATAAAATAATCAGCCTAGATAGATGGAAGAAAACTGTAGAACTTTAACTGTCTGCTTCATCATTATGTAGAATTTGTAGATGCCTGGAGGTGTTCAAACAAATATGTGCAAGTCAGAATATGCAAAGTCCAGTCATTTGTCAGTTCTGTGTTCCAGAAATGAACATGTTTACCTCCGAACTAAAGCATGTGACATTGGGAAGAGCTTGGGTAAAGCATGGGCAAAGAACAAATGGCCACCAAGCACAGAAGAAGTCAGCATGTTAAAAAAAAATCCCAGATGAGGCTTTTATACAACAATACATAAAAAAGATCCATCTGAAATGAATGTCAAAAAGTAAAATTAAATGTATAAAAACAAGCTAAAAATTAAAATGGACTACAGCAATTTGAAGCAAAATTAAATCTACAGTTTAAAGGCGTAATGAGAAGCATCGTCATGACGACATGCTGATGGGGAATGTCAGAAAAAGTAACAGCTTCTTAAAGAGACAGAGGCCAATTTCAAGGCATCAAATTGCAAAGTCAAATTTCATCTGATATATACCTCATTTTTAAAACAGCTAAAGGTAACAAAGTTTATTTAGTGTGCATTGAGCTATCTCTATGTGCCAGGAAGACAAATAACACTGCCCTTTTGCATATCTAGTTTAAACTGTATCAAGCCACAATCTCAAAAATCAGTTTTTTTTCTGTCCTTTTGCAGCACAGCTGTTACACGAGGTGAGCCATTGCTGTTTTACCCTCCAGCTAAAGGTGTCTCTTGAGTCGCTGTGTTTGTATATATGAACATTCTTCACAGGCTGCCTGGAGGGGGCTCCCGCCTGAACTTGAGGCTTTTTACTTTACAGTAAGGGACTAAAAGCAAGCAGCACAGAGGTCATCTGAAACACTCCCTTGTCCCTAAGGACATACATGCAGCAATGTGCTTATAGATATCACAAGACACATGCACTGGCACTCATAAGTCTATGCACAAACACCGGCACGTGACTAGAGTGGTATCGTTCGAAGAAAAGATTGTGAAAAAAGATGGGAAACCTTTAAGGATTATTTCTGGAATTGAAAGTGAAGCCATATGAGAACGAGAACAAACAAAAAACTGAAGGCTGGAGAGACATATGAGGAAGAAAAGTGACAGGGAAATGAGAGAGCGAGAAAGATGGACAAGGGGAGAGATAACACCAGATGCTAAATAGCTGCTGAAGTGGAAGAATTCCAGTTTAGATACACGCAGTTTAGCTAATGAGGAACATTAACGTGGCCTTCCCCAGCAACTGTAAATCATAGCGAGCACAGGATGATGCAGGGATAAAAATAAAACCTTTCCAGTAAAGTACTTGATAATAAAAACCATAAGCCGAGCAGCAACACTTCCAACAAGGAGCTTCGGCTGAACTCTGAACTCTCTATTCTGTTTGAAGGATTCTGGCAAAAGAAGAAATTTATACGTCTGTGATTTAACAGATTGAAAATAAAAACCAAGGTGAACACATCTCTAAGGCACTCTGTAATATAAATCAGAGGCTTATCAGTTCCACTGTGTCGTCCCGTGTGGAAAACACGACTTTCAGGTACAGGATGGAGAGAACAGAAGAAAGATCTCCACTCCTCTCGACTGTAAAGCCCTCCATCTTGCCCACATTATTTCAAGTGGGCAGTTCACATTTCTCCCTGCGTTTTATGATCCTATCAGCTTTTCCATTTTCACTCTATTCGCTCACTGCTTAACGCACAGTAAAACCAAAAACTACCACAAGGCCTTAAAAACCCCAATACTCGCTCCCTGTCCCGCCGCCATAAATCCTCTGTGCTAGGCAATTATTTTAATACACTTCCGACAAGTTTAACAGCTCAGTCGATTGTCAGGTCAAAGCAGATGGCATCAAAACAGTTTGAAAACATAAATGTCTTTTATTGGTGTTCCTGCATATAGCAGAGCGCGGCCGTCTTGGACATCCTTATTGATTCTTGTTTTACCCACACTCAGCACCGTCACTCTACACCGTTCACAAACTGCATATGGGAAATTTACAGCACCTCGCTCCATCAGACATCCCATTCTCAGCGAATACTGCAAACTTGTTGCTCCATCAACCCTTCTGTCTGTGTCCCTTCCCCCCCTCCCCCCCGAAATTGAACAGAAGCCCGCACACACTGCCTTCTTTCTGAAGCAGCGCCGTCAAACAGACGAGCTTCTTGATAAGATGAACATAATTGGTACAATCATCCCGTCTCCTGTTGGTGAATTGGACCCCTGTGAAGCGCTGTGTGGTTGAACGATTAATGCAAGAGGAGAAAAGTGAAGCTGAATGTTTTATTGTCTCAAGGATTTATTTGAGCAGCCTTAACCTTCATTAATTAGAGCGCACCATGCGCATAATTATTACGATCAGGATCTTCAAACCACGTCAATGGTTTTCAGCGAAGGATGGCAAGTAAAATCATCTGCAAGTGTGGTATCCATGGATATATACGCATGTTAAGCATGTTGGTGGTGTTGGTCGGATAAAATGATTTGGGCTGAATCCCATATTCACTTTTATACCAATGCCCCTCACTCTTAATTTGAATCAAATTTGCTCTACCAAAAAGAAACTCCTTCGCGATCTTAATCCATCGTCAGAAAATCGTTTTAACATAAGCAAATCTAACACCCATTGTAGTGTCATGCAAAACTATTCATGATTTTATTTTATTTTTTTAGATTTCGTTACCAACTAGTATTTTACATGATTGAATAACACAACGTATAATGTAAAAATATGAAAAGTGACGCATGCGTTTGTATTCAACTTTGTCAAGCTACAATTTGCAGCAGTTGCAGCTGCAGTCTGAACTTCTAAAAACTGAAACTACTTCACAGTTACATTGTATAAAGTACCTGTGAACAGCAGTTTTCTAGCCTAACCACAGGTCAATTGGATTTACCTTGGAAACATGGTTGGACCATTCTGACATAATTTGATTCAAACTATTACATCATAGCTTTGGTCGTATGTTCAGAGTTGTTTTTGCAGCATCATTGACACATTTCAGAATTGCTTTCCTTTGTAATTTGGCATGTCAACATCAATGCTGCTCCTGCAGAGTCATAATCCTAAATATAAGATTTAAAAAAGTTATCCCAGATTCTGCAGCCTTCACCACACAAATGTATAAAGTTATGTAAATATCAGTAAGTGCTGCCAACAAATCAAAGTGATTTGCTAAAGATACAAGACTAAAACATCTGTGTAATGATGGAAAAAAAAACTCATCTGTAATGAATTGGCTGAAGTAAAGCTCTTCAAATTGTCAGTTTGGCAAAATGCAGACATCTCAGCTCCATTAAATCCGTTATTTGCAATGAGCAATGAACCAAACATTTGGACAGCAGCATCTCATTTGTAGAAAGTGTTGTCACCACTTATGAAAAGCGTCTTTGTGGGTATTAACCAGTATGTCAATGTGCAGCTTTCTATTCAAACTAAAAAAAGTGGGTTTTGTTGAATAGGGCCATTTTGCAATTTTACATGTGCAAAACAAAAAAGAATTATCTAGGTTTTTATTAATTCTCAAGTAAGTCAGTCCAATGGCCTTAAAAGGAGTGTAGACAATAGTTTTCCTCACATATTTGGAAAAAAAGTAGTAAAAAGTGGGAAAAGTGGGAGTAGGCGAATATTGCCAGTCGAGCTGTGGCGTGGTGTTAGAATCCTGCTAAAGAAGAATGATTACTTAAACTGAACCTAAAGGGTAAAACAGATATGTAAAAAACATATCTTTTTACCCTAAAAAAATATATTTGTCTTTAACTTGAAATGACATGATTTAAGTCACATTTAAAGAATAAAAAGTTTGTATTGCGGTTTAATGTGCCATCACATTTTAACATTTTTACAGGAGCATACTTAATGAATCAATTATCTATTAATCTAATTACTCTTGGATCTTAATTTGAACCAGTTTTCAACTCAGATTTGACGACACGTTCCTTAAACAAATGTATAAAAGAGCCCAATAATTAATTATTTCACAATATGCAACGACAGTATGGTGATGAATACGCAATAATTTGGCATGAAATTTACTCGACATCCACATATTGCACACTCATATGCTGCGCAAGCCAGATTACTATATGTGTGACATCTCATGGAGAGAACTGTAAGTGAAGGAAAGCAGATAAGCAGCACAGAACAAGTAAACAAAAAGATGGAAGGAAAGTGACAGACAGGGAAAAAGTTGGCATTTGTTCAGACAAATGCCCGTGTCTTGCTCCTTCACCTCGAAAACAAATCAAAGCAGCCTGCTCAGGATTCAGCACACAGACTGAAATGTTAAAAAAGGCTACAGACATGGTCCTTAAAAATATATATATAAAAAAAAAAAACAATCTCCCTAATTGAAATTCTATGCTCAATTATAAGCATTTGTTTTCATGTTTGTGTAACAACCTCTAGACTGCCGTTTCTGTAGTGGAGTCGCACTAATCTAATTGGTAATACACTAGTGTGATGGATATTAGAACCAATGGTTAAAGATTTCCATCTCTGTTTTTTCTCTTCCCGTGTTTAAATCTGCACATAATCTGATGGACGCCGCGGTCGATAATTACAGCTGGATATGCACGCGTTTAACTGTCTTCCTAACAATAAGTAATGACCGTATAGCTTAGCTAACACAATTAACATTAACGCGAGGGGGAGCTGCGGTGGGGGAATAAAACTCCCATCAAAATAAAGCATTATGTAAATTATTAATTATAACACAGACAATTGCAATCTTGTTCAGCTGCCCATTGGCACTGAAACAAATGGGGGAAAAAAAGAGTCAGAAAGGAGAGAGAACGGTGCCGATAGCCCTGAAAAGGAGGGAGTGTGAGAAATATTTCACTATTACCACCTGCTCCTGGAGTAATTTACTGAAACAATTTGCAATTCAAAGACTAAAGCGCAGGCTCTTATCTAAGCTGACTCTCTACAAATGCAAACTAGAATGTGGGAAAGACATGAGCAAGTATTTGTATAGATTTGGGTTTGTTCGACTCTGTGAGATGTAACTAACAACGTGTTAAACATAGAAACAGAAATGCAGACATGAAACAAACATTTTTAAAAACATAGAAGGACAAACTAATATTTAGATGTTAAGGTAAACTTTGACATCATTATTTAATCGGGTCAAGAAGAAAATCGATGTGATTTTGAATAAAGATATGTGCCAATAAAAGCCAGTGCAAAGACTTGAACAGGTAAATAGCCAGTGAGGTGAAGAAACTTAAGAAAAAATGGTCCACTGCAATCACAATGAGAACGATTGGAAAAAAAAAAGAGTGAGCGATCTCTCACATTTTGTGTCTCAGCTTAATGGTAGTGGTCTCACATGGGAGAGAGGGAAAGCAAAGCTTTGTGTGAGGAATGATAACCTCAAGCCCTCCCATTCGCAAGCATCATATCACCTTGGTTGGGGAAAAAAAAAAAAGAAAAAAAAAGCCTTGGAAATCAACCGATCAGTCTCTGCGTTTCCATGAAATGATGGTTTTCTCTCTGCTTGTGTTCCTATTTTTCACCACATCTGCCTTTTTTCCCCTCCCCTCAGTCTGTCCTCCTCCAGACAGGTCCAGAGCTGAATACATCACCTCTGCTTTCAATATTGTGCTATTATCTAACTGAATCGAATCCCCAGCCCCAACCTGTTCTCCTGTTCTGACCATGGACAATATGTCTGTCGGACTTTGACAAATTAAACCAGCTCGATATATGGCAATAACCTTCACAGCAAAACACTGGGTGGAGGTGTGTGGTGGAGGGGGATGTTACAAAGGCAGAGGAGCAGAGGCTGAAAGAGGAATGGAGACACGTTCAGATGGATGAGGGGATCATTCAAGCAGGACTCGCCATTTCAAACCACAGCTGAATGTATGTACATCAACATCAACTTTAAATGCCAACAAGAGAGAGTAGCTGAAACATGCTAAATTATCTGAGATAAAATGACAAGTTAATTAATTTCTCCAACAGTCTGAAAGCTTTATAACTACTGTCAAAAAAAAAAGCACAGTGCAGAAAAAAGGTCATTTTTGGGTTGCAAAATGAAATCATAATTAAACTGCAGTTAGGATTAAAAGTCTTTATATCCATAGTGGATTCAAGTTTATGGTAATTTTATCCACATGTTTCTTCTGATTAAAAGTAATAACATTTTTGGAGTGTTTAATTCAGAGTCCTGACCTAAATCTGATAGAGAATCAGTGAATGGAGCAAACGATTAAGGTGACAACAAGAAAAAACCTAACATGAAAGACTTGGGGCTCAACCTGACACATTTTGACTCAAAGTCCAGTGGAAACATTCAAAAAGCTGGTCATCAGTTTTATAGGAAGGATTTGACAGCTAGTTCAATCAATAGAGATTTTCCATTGATCATGTAAAAAGGCATGAATTTTAACATGCCATTTTCTAGAGAAATTTTAATAAAAATAGACGTTTCTTTTTAAACTTGACACTACTTTTACATTCCTGAATCATCTTTCGTGATATGTCTGTCTTGCTTACTGAGAAAGAAAAAAACTCTTTGGGTGGATAAAAATAGATTAAATCCAAATCTTTATTTACAAAAAAAAACAAAAAAAAAAACAAAAAAAAAACAAGTCACATCGACTCTGAATGTTAAGATTTATCTGTATAAGGGGGATCTTATTCAGAGCTACAGTTGTCCATTTATTAATTGTTTTCCAGACAAAAAAACTATTTGAAACTACAGAGCGTAATAACCAGTCACTTTCAACAAACATCTACTTCAATTAAGACGGTGACAATCTGACAGAAGCATCAACCAGTCCATTCTTTTCCTCAAAGCAAGCTCATATAGTGACCCTTATTAAATTGTTCAAGGGGGACTTGCTTTGCAGACACGTTTTCCCGAGTTTCGACACAAAGCTCCTGCAGCGCACTTGAACCACACTGCAAACAAAATATCCTCTCAACAACCCAACAATGAAGGGTCGTTAGGCAACTATTGTTGTGATTTCCTCTGCTCGGCGCGATAACGCCTTGATTGATGCCGAGCCTCCCCAGTTAATCACCTGCCCCAGACGACGACTGTAGTGCTCTGGCACAAAATTAAAAACTGAGATGATGCAGCAACTTCAAAAGGCTGACAAATGTGCAAAAACTGTGCGCGAGTGAGGATCCGAGACAGGCAGACATGCACTTACCACAAAGTAGCTCGCACGTGCAGATCAGACTCTGCTCCATTTAAATTAAATAAATAAATAAATAAATAAATAAATAAAAAAAAAACCTCAAGTTAACTCACCCGCTCGGAGCTTTGTGATGGACTCAGTCTTTGCTTCTTGTTCTCTTTAATTTCTTGGTGGCGCTGCGCAGACTTTCTGCAGGAGGGCGCTCAGCCGTCCTGTGCGGCTCCACGTAAAAGCATCGATCTCTCTTGGCCAAGTGGAATGAGTCCCTGCTGCCTCCACGAGAGTCAGATGTGCTCAGCCCTCTCCGCCGCTCACACAGCCTCACACAGACGCACAAGGAAATATGAGGATGGGCAGCCTGGCGTTCCGCTCCCTCTCTCTTGCTCCCTCTCCCTCTTTCTCTCCAGCGAGCTGAAGATGCTCTCACTCTGGCTGCCGGTTTCTCCCCCTGACACCCCCTCCAGCTATCCCCTCACTCTGTCACTCTTTTTTTTTTTTTTTGCCGAGTTGAACTGCATGCGATCTCACCATCTGCATTTTTTTTTCTCTTGCCCTTTCTCAATTGATTCCTCTGGCTTTCACTTCTCTCAGAACTGATCAATGTATGCATCTTTGCTTGTGCAGCCTCTAGTGGCCGTGCTGCTCGGAGGGTCCGAATTTATATATTTATATATTTTATTTTTATATTTATTTTTAAAAAAAGAGAGAACATGAAGGTTGCTCTAGGATTTCAGCTTGCATCAGCTAGAAAGAGGAGAGGGAAAACCATTGGAAACACCATGCATTGCTGAGAAACGCATCTAGGTAGATATTTTTTTCCCCCAGTTTCCTCCTGTTACTTGTTAAAATGAACCATTGAAAATTGCTGATGTAAAGAGAAAATCTAAGAGAAGGGTCAACTAATGTTTCATTGTGAGTGTTATTTTTATTTTAATAATGTCCCTCTAACTGTGAGAAGATGTAGATGTTTATTTAGTTTGACAACCCTGATCCACATAATTTTCTACCCATCTAGCCTATAAGCTGCTTCTTTTACTTGGAAGCTGAGGGCATTCTTCTCATCAAACAAAGCGCTACCATCAGGAAGGTACTGTTTCATCTAGGGTGGTGATAAATGTTGCAATTTGTAGGTTTCTTATCCTCTTAATATGCAAATATATTTCAAATGAAGGGAACCTAAAAATCTTGAAAGTTTGAAACATCTGGTCAGTTGTTTTTTTTAAAAAAACACGAGTTATTTTAAAGCAGACTTTTCTGTCACAAAAGTTTTTGGAGCTACAGCCGCTAAAACAGAATCATCTTCACTACATATTAATGCTGATGATGCGATGTAACCAAACAATTTCAGGAAATGTTTGTGACATTCTTGAAAATAAACAGGTGATTGGAGCAGATTTATCCTCCCTGGACCTAAAATCTTTCGTAATTTATCCTTTTTAACGTGTACGTCATATCTGATTAAGCTTTATTTAATATGACCAGCTGTGGTAGCTTTAGATGCATATTAATTATGTTTTTATGACTGCCACTTTTTGTGTTGATGTTGGGTTTTGTTTTCATTTTAAATGTCATTTATAGTCAATTCATTATTATTGCATTTTATTATTTTTCCTTCTAAAACAAAAAATCAAACACAATGAGGATGATATTCAACAAAAGTGAAAAACACTAACTGTATACACGGTGTCTAAAGCAGATGTCTCCCATTGTAAAGCCATAAGCGTTAAACCCAAGTTGAATTAGCAAAGTTGACGGCTCTGTTTCGACGTGGACAGACAAAGAGCAGGAGAGAGACAGGTTACAGTGCTATTCCACTATTTAATGAAGCACCTCTAATTGTTGTCAAGAGAGTTGCTTCATTGCTGAAATCACATTTACTTTGTGCCAGCGATGCCTTACATTTTAGAACTCATGGTCTAGCCAGTCCTTGGTGCCTTCAGGGACAATAATTAGCAGTCTCAGATAAACTTGGAAGTCTTCACTGCTTTTAGACTCTACATCTCAGCAAACTTTAGAAAACTGCAACACTAATGTGCTAAAAATCAGTACGAGTTGTAGTAAATCAGATTGTTATCCCCAATTTGTGTGTAACGGGCCGGATTTTTGAAGGGGCACGTCAACAGCTTGTTGTGCCGTTTGTAAATTATACAATTGAGACACATCTTAACGTATGTTTTCAGCAAGTGCGTGTTGAATATTTACCCTAAATGAGATTGGTTTTAAAAGAAAATTAGAGAAATTCGGCTAAATTTGAACCAACCACTTAAAACCCTGAATATTTACGCTATCAAACGAAACCAGTAGAAGAAGATCTTTGGCAGATCACCAGATATTAATATTTATTTATATATTTAAATATTTTAAAATAATCATTGGTCAGATCAGAGGAAGCACCATTTAAAGTTTAAGAAATAAAAGGTAATATATTTATCTCTGATTGTTAAAGGTGAGTTAATATGTAAAAATAAACTTTTTGGAGCTTCATACAATGTTATGTTATTCCCCAATGAAAAACATACCTGGAGAGTTGCTTTGGTTCTTTTAATGTGTATTTGAGAAATCCTTGAATCCCGTCCTGTAAAAGTGCAAAATACAATCAGAATTTGCCATAGCTAGTCTGATGCTATGAGTTTAATCTTTGTGTTTTATCTTTGTTCACAAATACACCTTAGTAAATAATAAATTACCAATAATTGCTTTTAGGGTAATTGAAGAGGGAGCTCCAGATCATATTCTGCTTAAGATCTTATACCACCGTGGGCCAGCCCTGCACGACATGCTAGAGCCGCCGCACTGTGTATCCTTTTGCTAGATGCGAGTGGCAAACAGGGAGATTAATTTATGTGGCACTGGTAGGGCTGAACCTTTCTCGTTTCGTGACCATTGAATTTTTAATAAGCGCCACAAAGGCCACGGTATTTGGGATGAGTTTTTCTGATCTTTGCTCTTCGTTGTCAGGCGGCGGGCCCTGTAGCGCTGTGTTTACAGATCCTTCAGACTGCTCACTGAGCTGATCTGCCTGGTACAAGTGGAGGGGAGGGAAGGTGGAGAAGGTATTTGATAAGGCATTTGAGACATTATTGGCACTGCAAAATGAGAAGGTTCTGCGTAACTACGGCGAGAGCGCGGCGGCTTCTCCACGGGCTTAAACCAGCATCCCACTAGACCACCGAGGCACAAGAGAAATCTCCGGTAGTCCCACACACCAGTCAGTCGAGTCCATATAAATGTACTCCTGGTATCATAAAATTGCTACAGAGCCCCTAGAGATGAGCTGATATTTAGCTTTGTAATATGACTGGAAAATCTTAAAAACAACATCGGCAATGTGCCTAATCTCTCACTGAAAAATTCAGAGGCAATAAATATGCAAATATTCAGTTTCCACAGCTTAAGGATTGAATTCAAAATACTTCCTACTTCACTGAAACATTCTGGGTATTTGTGAAAAAATTCAACACACAGTCACACATTAGGCGTGGATGGGTGGTAAATCCTCTTCAGGTTTACACACCGCTTGTTTCTTTATTGATTTAAGTAAACCTTTAAATTATTTTAAACCGCATCACCTTGTACTTATTGCGTCACATTAAAGACGGGGGAGGTCACAGAAGCACGGAGGAATCCAAATGCAAGGTAGAACAGAGCGTAGGCTATGGGAAAGTATCTCGAAACCACAACAGAAAGAAAAGAAATCCTTGTCGTCATCCTTGAATATTTAACTTTGACCTATAGGGTATTCATGCATTCCTGGATTCTTTTACCAAGAAACAGTCTGTGTTAAAATAAACTCTGAAGAAACCCAAAATAAAAAAAAAATACTGTAGAAAAACAGCTCAAAACTGCAAGGTATGAATTCACAAACACACATGGGAGAAAGCTTGATAAATAACGTTGGGTATGTTGGACTCAAACGAATACAAAAGTTGTTGTCACAGAATGACACACTCAAACGCTGCACCAAATAATGCATGAAAAGACAGCTCCCGGCCTCAAGAAGCTTGGCAATGACACAGTGCAACAATCACACAAATTGATTAAAAAAAAAAAAAAAAAAAGTGAAAATATAAACCTCGGTCAAGCGTGTCTCCTGACCTGAATTCAATTGAGCAGATTTGTGATGTTGTGGAAAGCAGAGAAGAAATCAAACCTTTTTCTGCAAAGCGCCACCGAAAGGTTTTATTTGCAAATACTGGCAGAATATCTCGGATGCCAACCATGCCCAGAAGGGCTGCAAGCCTTATTAGGAATGAATGCAAAGATACAAATATTTAAACATCAAATCAGGAACAGAATCCTTCCTCTGAATGCTTAATGGCATGCAACATTTTGGTTTGCATTTTTAATGAATTATTCAAGTGTTACAACAGAAGAAAAAAATGATGGTTTTATACATAATTTTTGGGAGCTGTAAGATTTAGTTTGTGTTCTCTATTGACATGTAGCTGTAGAAGAACGAACCTTAAAACAGAAGTGCAACGATATCTTGAAAATTCTTATGTTAATTGAAATAAATGTTTAGTATCAAGTTCTTCTCAGGAAGTCACAGCCATGTGTTTGCATCCATTCACCTTTTTGTAATCACTGAAGTAACACAGAAGTGTCAAAATCGACCAGAGTACGCAAGTAGGTATTTTCAACAAACAAGGATGGATAATAAGAGAGTTTGTGTACAACATAATATGTGGGCAGAATAAAAAGGAGCTGGCCTAGAAAGAGATCCACAGGGTGCCATTAACCAGGTATAGCAAGAGAACCTGATGCTATAGCTGTCACAGCTGATGAACCGTCTTTGGAGGAGATCACTCGCCTGCTTACGGAGGAGTCATCACGGCGAGCTAATTAGAAAAGCTCGGTCAGGAAACTGTAGGAAAGGATGCGCGCAGATAGAAAAACCACACACTCAGACGCATTAAGTGCGATGAAGCCCCGAGAGTGTGGCTTCACTTGTCAAAACAACACTCTCAAAAATATATACATTACAGCTGAAGATTTGTTGTTTGTAAGCAGCGCACTCTGTTCATCCTTGAAAACAAAATGTCGAAGGAATAAAAAAAAAATCTGAACAAGTGAATGTAAATAAAAATCCAGGACGTACTGTACTTTGGACTTTTAAGAATTCCCTGTATCCCAGCCAGCATGCCTAGGTGGTCCCCATGTGGGGGAAAGGAGGGTTGATATATGGGTCCCATAGGGGTTTGTCCATGTAGGGCCACAGCCCACATGGGCCCTACCTAAATGGAAAAACCCATATGGGCCACCACCATCTAGGGCCCAAGTAGAGCCCATGTGGGGCCATCGTGGAACCCGCGGACAAATCCATATGGGACCCATATGGCCTGCCCTCCTTTTCCCCACATGGGGCCCACCTAAGCATGCTGGCAGGTATCCAGTCATTTATTTGGCCAGTCAGCAACAGAAAACCATATTCCAAATTACAATGACAAACTTTGTGTGTGTTCATGTGGAATTACACAGGCAAGATTCATGCAACCATAAAATGAATTGCATTGATAATATAGCCAACATATGCCTGACAGAACCAGCTGCAAAGTCAAATGGAGTGCATAATTTGTGCTGGAAGACAATGTCTATTTAGAAAGATTTCATTGGATTCTATCACCATATGTACAGTTCAGAGGCACTGCAGCATTTCAGCAAATACAGAGGCTTATTGTGTATGCAATAAACTTAGTTTGAAGTTTATTACATTCCCCAAGGTTTAAGTGTAATGGTCTCCGTATAACTTTAAGTATGTCTACATTAGAGACTAGAGTTCAAACTTTCATAGATATTTTAAGCTCTTTTGTTTGAGACCAAAACTGCAGAGTTAAAGTTTCATGGAAGGGTCAGTTATTGTATTTACATAGTCTGGAAATGCGTTGTAGTTTTTATTCTGACTTTTCTGAACCTATTTAAGGTCACCTGTGTCAAAGTCCGCAGCAGTCTGCACACAGGCTGCCCGCTCCAAGTAACGCGCCCCATTAAATTCAATTCATATTTTCTATTATTTCTATTCAACATCATACGTCACAAATATCTTCAAAAGTTTAAGTTGACAATGATATTGTACCTACAGTAGCTTCCTTTGGCATGGGTTCACCACACATTACAGATCCCTCCTCTAAACACTGCACTGTGCACCTTTTCCTAATAAAAGCACTGTGAGGGTTTGTGACTTTGCCTCATGATGTTTGATATTCATCGTGTAAGAACCTAATCTCGGTTCAAGCCTTATATTTCCCCTGCATAATTTTAATATTTATGCTGAAGATCAGAGCATTTACAGTGAAGCCCGAGAATGAAATCATTAGCTTTCTTTTGGAGGATATACAAAGACACTCATGGGCGCAAAGACGCGCCCAATTTGTTGAATTGGATCAGGGGATAAAACTTGCATGCATTCATATAAAATAAACTTGCGCAGCAATATACTGTTTCCCCTCTCTGGGAATGTGAATACCATGTTTTCCCAAACAGCTACCCTGATTATTCCAAATAGCTATTTCTATGCAAAACGCAGTAAAACAAGCTGTACTGTGCAGAGTTCAGTGCTCTCTGCTGCTCCAGCAAGTTCCCCATTTCTTTAGCTCTCTCGCGCAAAGCATTCTTGGCGACAATGCCAGTCACATTTCTCATTTTGCCCAGCTATTCATCCAATCATTGTCATTTATGGGCCTCAGAAAGGGGGCTATTTGAGAAATCGTACGGTAAGAAATGATTTCAATCACTCGTACGACCTCGGCCCATTTTCCCTGTGCTCTCAGCTGGTTCCAATATTCTTCTAGCATCCATGTAGTCAAATGTTTTTTTTATGTATTCTTTGTTTTTATCCTGAAAATTTAAGCCCTAGGCAACGCTCTTTGTATTTAATGAAGACTGGTTGCGACACACAATTAGTCTTACAATCTTTTTCCTAAAAAAATAATAATAAAAATAACAATAGCAACGTGAACTGTATGCTTAGGGGTGTAAAAATCTGAGTGAAATTTCAGCTTAGAGTGTATGTTGTGAGAGTGGATATATTCTGAGGCACTTTTCCTTTGTGAGCTACTTCATGATTCAGGACAAAACTGTTCCTGCAGAGATGAACTGTGAGCCAGTATAGTACAGGAACCTTTTAAAGCACACACAAGTCAGACAGGGAGGAAACACAAAGGGAATAGTGTGTAGTGTTCCTCCTCAAATAAGGCTTTACAGGCACTCTTCTAGAGATCAAAGATATAAAGGTTTTTTTAGATGCCCACTTTAATCAATAACACTTTCCAATATTGAGTTAAGTACTAACTATAACCCCATGTGTCTCTGCACTGTAATGAATCAACAATCTATTCCATTTGTACCCCAACCAGAATATGCTCTGAATGTTTTTGCATTACAACAAGAAATGAAAAGAATCCTCAGATATTGTTCTTCTTAAAACCTAACTTTTATAATAAAAAAATACATTTACATATTTTTTTTTTAAATTGTCACAGCATAGTGTAAAACAGATTCTGTGAAATAAATAAAATAAAACCATTCTCCTCTGCCTTCTCAGTGTTAACTAGAAACAGCCAATCAGAGGCGGAATGATGATCTTACCGCTGTCAATCACCCTCGTGTAAGCATGGCTCATTGCTCTTCTTGAGCTTTACCTTGATCTACATCTTCTCCTGCTCCTATAATCACTGGATGTATGCATCACCTGCATACATCCAGTGGGGTATGTTTGTAAACTTTGAAATGGGCACTTAATCATATTGTGTTAAAGGTCAACTTAAAGTAAAATAAAAAAAAAGGTATATTTTGCATTCATACGTCTTAATCAATATTCTGACTGAAATTATTCTCAACTGTATTGGAAAAATAATGAAAACCACACATTTCCACCTGCTAAACAGAGCTACAAAGCAGAGTTGAAAATCAGAATTCTTGTTTCTAAGGCAAACAGCTGTTGCTATGTGACATCACTGTGGACAAACTATCCAGCTGCCAGTACGTCCATCTCTGAAACGGAAACAGATTTTGCTACAGAACCAAATATAAAAATTGTCCAGATGCACCAAATTGGACCTGTCAAAAAGAGTGGAGAATCTGCTGCTCAGACAGAACGCTCTGAAGAAAATGACAAGGAAAGTGGCCTTGCCTGGAGTGCTGGGAGGACAGGAAATGCAACATGGTGGGTAGCTACATGCATGCCTATCACAATTTGACTCATTATGCATGAACATTATACTGACACCACTGTCATTTAGCATATATCTGAAGCTAAGCGACCGGAGATATTCATAAAAGTGAAGTTTCCAAGTACGTATGTCTGCAGATGAAAATGGCGTTTCCAAAGGAAGGCGTTTCTCATGGACCACACCTGCCTGTATGAACAAAATCCAGTTCAACATGATTGGACAAGCACGTGTCATCATAGGAGTTTCTCAAGATCTACCCCTGATTGGACGAAATTAACATGTGTCATTTGACTTTTTCGCTATTAAATTTCGTCTAGTCCTCATGCTTTGATGTTTCAAAAAAAGGTCCCATCATATCCACTGCAGAAGGTCCCGGTATGGCTGCAGAGATTTTGCTTTCAGCACAACGAAACGTTGACGCCCTTGCGTTCTCCTTCAGCTGGAGCCCTTTTAGTGTAAAACTGCAGTCCTGTGGTGCAAAACCATAGAGCTGCATAGACTGTGAAGCTTGTTATGAGAAGAACTTGCTATGCTTCGTCTGTTTCCAGTCTTTTGTCCGCACAGCACCGTCCACTCAAATCTTTCGGACCTTTTGAAAAACTAAAGCACCTTTGTGCACCAAAAGCCATGCAATATCCCATTTCAAATCCTCCAAATCATTTGGTGTTCCGCCTCTTTCATGAGCTCAGAAGGGTAATTCAAGCAATGACATTAACGCAGTTTGTAGAAAATGACATGTTTTGGCCCCATTTACAAGAATATTTAGAAATTTGATGGGTATTCAAATACTGCATACTATCAAATTATACAGTTATTTGAAAAACTAAAGTAGTCTTCATTTGACCTTTAAGGTCCATGATGAATTCTCTTCTCAAAGTGCATCATTACACCTTTAGGTGCACTATAATAAATAGTGTGCCTATAATTTTATTATTAGTATGCTATAATGAAATTTTTAAGACAAGTCCACATTTTGAAATATCTCATTGATAAAACATCAATGATAGGTCCTCATTTAAAAAATAATAATAATAAGAGATATATTAGTAAGGTGTGAAAACAAAATATCCAAGGATGTGATCAGGTCAGACAAAGGTTCAGTAAAGTTTCTGTCATTTTGTTTTTCTTTCAAGAATTAATGAAGTGAAGGTCAATTTACCTTTTTTTTATGGGAGGTTATCGTCACAAAGTTGCTTAAGTCAGCAGAAGAAGCTGCAGAGAGAAAAACAGCAAGAGGAGATAAATATGGAACATTATTGTAATGGCACAATAATGTCATTTAACTTTCCATGGGGTCACAATGTCAAAACCAATTTGCATGCAAAATGAAATCAGCGAATGCGGCGCCAGGAACAGCAATATAACAATAAACCACATGCTGTTTCTTCCGCATGGCTGCCTTTTTGTAAGATATGAATACAAACATTCACACTTACTGGTTTTAACTCCAGAAAAAGCAAATAGGTTGAAGCGTAATATCTACAGACTGAACCTAAAAACACTTCTAAATAACTAATACAGATATATTGTGTCTTACAGTTTCATTTGTATACTTAACAGGTCGTTCTTGTAAAATGTGCAAACATAATTCTGTTGTTGAGCCTGAGGTATGATAAGAGACTAGCAGATGTTCTCAACAATGCCCATGGCAGCTTTGATTTTTAACAAAATGTAAGAACAACGTTTCTCTTCAATTCAAGGGAAACAAAGGAATCCATCTGACACAGAAACAGCTCATGTTCTGCCAGCTTAGTGAACGAAGGAAACCAGCGTGGCAGAGGCAGCGACCTTCACAACAATCCTCTATTTTTAACAGATATTTAAACAGTTCTTTTCACCGCAGCAACAAGACGGGGCTCCTTTGAAGTTTCTGGGCTGGGATACGAGATAAACATTGTATCAACAAGATTACCTGCATAACCTTGTTTTTTTTTTTGTTTTGTTTTGTTTTTTCTGGTGGTTTGACAGCTGCTGTTTAAATTATATGATTCGAGTTGCTTTTTCACGAGCTACTTAAAGAAAACAAACAAACAAACAAACAAAAAAAAAAAAACAAAGACACACATTTATGTAGTAATTATCCCAGAAAATAAATCTTTATTTTCCATGTACTGAAATGAGCTGAATTGAACTAATTGTTTTACTTTAAAAGTCATAATCATCTACAACTGAAAAATGGTCGACTCTTCCTCATGCAACATGATTTCATTGGACAAGAGCCATGGGAGACATGTCAGGCTTAGAGGGGGGCAACACAAAAACTTCTACTTGGAAAAGAAGATCATTGGGGGGGAAAGAAGGTACTCCATCTTCCAATTACATGTTTTACAACCATTCTGCCTTTAAACCTGATAAGGGGGCATAAGGGCAATATCAAGCAATATGAAAGGTTATTTTAAAAGCTGAAAACACTGAAGATGGATTCCAATCTTTTTAGGAGCAGAGGTCCCACTAAACGATCCTCTAATCAAGGTCAGACTAAAACTGCAAAAGATCCTAGAGATATATTTTAGACTCAATAGGTCTCAGCATATTAAATCTTAATAAAAATGTTAAAAAATGTCAACAAGTGTGATTCAAAAACAGCAAAAAAAAAAAAAAATGCTACAAATCCAAAGGGTGTACCAGTTGTACTCAACGACCACGCTAATTAATGGAAGTAGTAAAAGCTAACAGCAATGCGTCTCTCTGTGCTATTTAACAATGAAGAACGTGTTAATAAATACAAGTTTGAAAGTGTTAATGTGTTCAGGGAATCCCCCCAGTGTATTATAAGCATGACGGGCCATCTGGCTTTATTTGCCCCCATCACCGCCCTGCCAGGCATCGCTTGTTCATTCATTTTAAATGGGTTTTTTTATACAACGGTAACATTGATAGTAACGCGGGTACATAGCTGCTGCGTGGGACTGGGCGCAAGGTCGGGAGCACACACCCTAACCGTACTGTCTGAGCTCCTGCGCATTGGCCCTGCATGCTGGGACGTCGTCGGGTCATGCACCTGAAAAGTTTTGCACCTCGTCACAGATGGCGCGTGGCACCTTTCACTCAAGCTGGACACTTTAGAAGGTGTTCTTCCAGAGCAGGTTCACCTGTACCAGCATTTATATGAACTTGTTAACCACCTTTCACCTGGATTGGAACTGCACATAAAAGGTGCCTGTAAACTGTCATAACTAAAACTAGTCTTTTTGCTTCTGTGGAAAGGGAAAAGATTAAAAAGTAGGATCCTTCAAACTAGAATGAACAGGAGAAAAGAAAAATATCAGCGACTCCATAAATAATACTAACATAGGTATCATTTGCTGAACCGTCCGTTTCGCAAATATTGAGCAAAGTTGTACTTGTGTTGACAAGAATAAAGACTATATAACGAGTCCTGATGTCACCACTGAGGTATGACTGAAGCTTAATCAGTTTAAATCTAGGACTTAGGGTTAAGAAGCTAGGAAAATATGTTTTTTTTTTTTTTATCAATTATATCACGTTGAATCTAAGCTTCTTCATTTATTTGGTAGCTTTGAACTGAAATATTAGTTTTGTTAATATGGTCATCAGGGGCATTACAGAAGTATCTCATCAGTCAAGATTAAAATCATGGGTTTAAACTGAATGATAGGCGTACACTTTCTCCAACTCAGATTTATCCCCCACCTTAAAAAGTGTTAAGTACTGAACAGGCCATCGTATTTCTCACTAAGAATATTTCTGAAGGATCCTTTGACATAAAAATCACATGAGATGTTGGCAACAGTCCAAGTAATCCACACAAAGAAATCATAGCAAATGATTTCTTTATGTTTTATCCCATTTTTATGTTTTATCATTGAAATGATACAGGAAATGAGTACAAACAAATTGAAAGTCAAAAACTGATTAAATGCCTCTGGAGGCATTCCTTCTCCCTCGGTGTAAAGTGTTATCAGCCGGTTTTATCCAAACGGACGTTAAAATGTTTCTCATTACCAGCGTATAAAGTTGCTGTGATAAGTAAATGGAAAGAGCTCCATCTCAAAACCTTTACTGACTATTTGCTAAATAAACAAGGGGCACTGGTTGCATACGTTTCTGAATCTTTCAACAAATGCCATTGGACCCATAATACAGAAGTGAAAAGATTATAATTTCATAATGAACCAACAATGAGTTTCTGCTCCTTGCAAGATTTCCGACACAAAGTGAGTCGAAAATCAAAACTGAGCAGTCGAGGAAAATAGTTCCATTACCATTTTTTTTTCCTACCAAGTGTTAGATACATTTCAATAAGTGCATGTGTGATTAATTTCCTCTTTGTTGTATAGTAACATAACGTCTCCACCATTTTTTTCCTCTTTTTTTTTTATTTATGGAATAATTTAAAGGATTCTGTATTGTGAAACTCTTACTAAATGTCCTCTGAAAAGTGCTCACTAGATCAAAGGGATAAGACTGTGGTAGGGTGGAGGGAATGAAGCTAAAATGAACTGCAGTCAGCTTTTATTAGAGGAAAAGATCCCCCACCAGACTCCAGCTCCTGCCTCCTTATGATGAAGACCACACTTAGTCTTACACAGCAAGTCCTACTAATATCTGCATGCTCATGACAGAGTGTTATGTCGTTTCTTTTTGTGGTCTAATGATTTAATGCTCATCTTCCTCAGGCACCCATTTCCCGAGTTTGTTCCAAAGTTTACTTCCAAATGAGCCATCGATTGAATGAAAATCTGCTTCCAAACTTTGGTATATATTAATTTCTGCTTGAACTTAAGACATTTACAGAAATAGGAGTGTCAATATCTGATTGAGATGTTTATGTTTCTTCTGATAAAGTTGCACTTTATATCTTGTGCAACAATTTTATTATTTTAGAAAAAGACTATAAAAACTATGTATTCAGATCTGTAACTCGGGCTTAATTATGAAACTTAAATAACGAGCTGCTGTCAAGTGACAATTTTTAACAGATGCTAATGCAGTGCATGCATTTGTGTGTTCGTCGTCATAGGCATGTGCCTATGCAAATTGCAAACCTCAGTCTGTGTCTAATTGAAGCACTCCCTCATTGCACCCCTGCCGTTTTATCCTTGAAGTCCACAACTTTGATGGCAGCAAGAGAAAAAAAAAAAATCTTCTCCCATGCAGTTTTCTCGCATTGCTGCGAGTCGTTTTTGAAGTTACATTTTAGTCAAATTGGCAACTCCTCACAAGTGATTCCTGCGCGCACACCCGTTCTGTTCTTTATTCAGTTAAGTGAGGATAAGAAAGTAAATTACACAAATAGAGAAACCAATTAAGAGTTGGATAAACTGGAGTGACTGAGGATGGAGGGTGAATTCATCAGCCAGTCTGAGGTCACACAGGATTGAGTTGCTCTAGACATCTATATGAGGAGCAGTGAACCGTGCCAAGCATGACTGGAGTGCTGATGGCAAACAATAAACAGGTGCCTTAGAGGGATAAGATGAAATCATTGAACACTGCTGAACTTTGATCTGATGCTGAACATCGACTACAGCTGTAAGACAAACTCTGCTGTGTAAATTCACAGATCACATCGTGTTTACATATTGTGTTCGCAGCGTTAACCTGTGAAAATGCACCAAATAAAGTTTTTTAAAATAAATTAAATGTTGCCTCACGGGACCTCGAAACACATTTCCATAGATATGCCTTCCGATATCGAAATCTAAATATTTTACTCAAACACTTAATTCTGCAGTATAGATTTATTGCACATTTTTAAACCCGCAGCACAGAGATTCCTCTTGAGACGTTTCAACATCCTTTAGAGACACTGTTTATATATATAAACCTTATTTTTGCTGCAGGGGCTTGTTGTTCTATTTTTCTCTTTGGATTCAGATCAGGTAACTAAATCATCGTAGTTTTCGCTCTTTTTCTACTTGGGGCATTTTGGCAGTGTGCTTTGGGCCCTCAGCATCCTGGATTAGTTGTCCTGTGCCAGCTTGAGAAGGCAGAGTCATCTTGTCAGTCAGTAATGTATTTTCTCGCATACATAGTGCCATTTGTAAAAATAATGGTCCAAACCCGTTTTGCTCGGATGCTTTCCTATAACACCCATCTGTATATTCTGCGCTTCAGTGTCAGAACTACATGCACTTAACAGATCTTGAAAGAGCATTTGTATTCTCGCAAAACAGATTTTTCTTTTCCCCCCTTTCCATTTTATTTCATTATAGCTGTGCACCTCAGTGTATTTTATTGGGACTTTATGTTAGAGAGTAGTGCATGAAAGCTCTGGTTAAAGGACTTGCAGTTGTTTTATGAGAGCAAACATGGACGAAGGTGTCCTGGTGAGATGAGACCAAGCTGAACTTTTGCTATAGACGCAAAATGATACATGAGGAAAAGTGAACACTGCATGATGGATGGCACATGGTGGTGGCAGCATTATACTGTGAAGATGACTTTCCTCAGCTGGGTTGGTTAGACTGGTCAGAATTGATGGGGAGACGATTAGAGCGAAAAGATATGGCAGCTCTGGATGGCAAAAATTAAACCGTTAGAGGCTGGAAAGGGCCACGAGCCGATTGGAGGTTCAACAGAACCACGACCCTGGCAGAGCATAGCCATGTCTTGGAATGGCCTAGTCGAAGTCCAAACTTAAATCTAATTGAGAATTTCTGTCATGATTTGCCAATTGTCTCAAACACTCTGCCAATTGTCTCAAACACTCTGCTGCTTCTTCTCTTAAGAAGGATGGCTTTAGTTGTGTTTTGTTTTTAATTAAAACAATTGATAATCACACATAAATCAGGTTTACCAACAATTTGACAAACCACATTAAAAGACTTCACACAGAACCTCACCTCTAATCGTCTTTAAAATGTATTGGTAAAAAAAACAAAAAAAAAATCAATACGAAGGATTTATCTTGTCCGTTACAAGCCCTAAAAATTTTTATATGCCCTCCAAAGCTAAACTAAACTTCAAATTCAGTTCACTATATTATTTAATTAATTTAATTTCCCTTTGGGATTAACAAAGTAAATTTAAATTTTAACTGAATAGAATTAAAATAGTTGATGTTAACTTACAATCTCTCTCTTTTTTTTTTAATTCCTGCAGCTGCGAAATTTGATCTTGCATTAATCTCACATTATTGGTTCTGAAATACTGGTATCACATTCAGTAATGGTGAGAAACAGATGAGGTGAAGCAAATCATGAGACCTTAAACCATTTTTATCCCTTAAGAATCTCCACAGATCAATATCAGGCAGGGTGCAGTAAGAATCCCAATAAACTTTTTTTTCCACAATTAGCCATTCACACAGGGATCACATTGAAAAACGGAGGTTTAGTCAAAACTCACAGTGGCTAGGCCTGAGTGCATTATCCCAAAAATATGACACTTGATAAAAAATTTTTGTTGGAATATTTTGTGCTGAGCTTTAATGTAGTTATGTTAGATTATTCTGTGCATCATGCAAAAAGCATGGACAGACTGAACATTTGTCTGATTTATTTAAGCTCTCAGTAGGAAGAGTTGAGTCAGTGAATAGATACAGTGTGCTGCTCCCTAATGGCTGAAATTCTGCCAAGTGAAACCAATGACTGCCTTTGAAAAGCAATTTTTTTTTTTCTGGCAAGCGAAAAGTATGTTTTCCTTACAACAAAGAAACTGTCTCAAAAGGGCACCAATGTGCGTGACAGTCGGTGTACACTAACATTTAGCAGTGATCATACTGATGTCAAGGGTTTACTCTACAACTAAAGAGTTGAGGGGAAATGCGTCTTATTGTTCTGCACGGTACCTAAAGTCTGAGAAACTGTAGTTTAAAGTTAATTGTTCTAAAATAAAATTATAAAAGCTGAAGGGTCCAGTACAATGGCAACCGATTTGATTTTGTGTCATTTCATTCATGTTAAATTTACTAATTAAGATTTTATTTGCGCTTATAATTTATTGCAAAAGCTACTTGGCATTCTGGATTGAAAGCATGGGATATATTATTGTAGCATTTAGTCCACCATTTATTGTATACAGACAAGAGAGCTATAATTTATTATGATAGGAGTGTATGGTGTGACCAGAGAAATCGAATGAACAGATGGAGAAAAAATAAATAAAAAATCAGCTAATTGAAAAAATAGGAGGAGTGATGTGTTAAATACCAGATGAACAAAATGCAGAATAATTGTGAGCGTTAGAGAGTAGTATAAAGAGTGAAAATTACTTAGAGCAAGATGATAAAAAAATTAAAATAAAATAAATAAATCTACAAGTAAAAGCTCCTATGGCCAAGTTTCACACCAGAATGTCTAATGCTTTGTAACATTTATACATTTTAATGGGATTTTACTTTGAGCTGGGGATTTGTCCAAGATATCTTTTTGTATGCAAAAATTATTTTTGTGTTGTGCATGTCTTTTACATTTATGCTTTTACTCAAAGATGTTTTTTTATGACTTCAGTCCCATCACACAGATAAGCAAAAGCATACAAGTAATTAAATGAAATGTTATACAATTAAAACTAAATAAAATATAAAATAAAATACAGTTTAATAAAGTGCAGAAAAAAAAAAACATCTGATCTCAATGATACAGAGAACGTGAAAAATATAAATTCAGAGATCTGGCAGAGCTGCTTAAAGAAATTGCCAAAAATGAACTGAAATTTTTCTCTCCAGAATCAAGAGATATATATACCTTTATTTAACAGATGAGATGTTTTGTTTGAAGGCAAAACCACATGTCCTCAGATCTTATGAGCAATTCATCAGAGTAAGGCGTTATATTCTCATCAGCACCTGTTGTTTACTCTGAGGCTGGGCCATGTGGTGAGGTAGTGAATTAGTATGCAGCTAGTTTCTTTACAGGCTGCCATAATGATGTCTGTGATGAAGATAGTGAGTCAGTCACATCTGCATGAGGTAGAAGTCTCATTTCTTTCTTTAAAGCTCCAATATGCCATATGCAGGATACATTAGAAAAAAGCACCATGATTTGTGACAAGAGTGGGAAGAAATGGTGGGCAACATAAACATTCCTTTTACCTTCATGCTACTGAGTTTTATGGTTTCCGTCTTCACTTTAGCTTAAGGAAAATCATTGACTGCTTTCAGACATACCGATTGTGACATACAATAAGCTTGTTCCTGCTATATCTTCACTTCCTACTTATCTTGGAGTGAAAATTGGAAATAAACACACCAGTGTTGAGGTGTCTAGTGCATTGAACGCTTTCTCTGCCCATTTGCTCCCGTTTACTGAATTCATTGACACTGCAGTCATTTATTCTGCAGCTGCAGGAAAGTTCAGTGAATGTTTGAGTGAGCATGTAAACCTGATTTATACTTCCAGCCATGAATGACTGAATACATGAGGCTGGTATTCCTATTGATTCAACAATGCACTGCCTTAACCCACTCTGGTTCCAGCAACAGGAAGAGTTTCAGGATGGAAACTCTGCGACGTCATGGTGACCCTATAACCTAAGATGAAAAAAATCATGGTGTTTGCAGCATTGCTGCATCAGAAGGAAGGCTGCTCCGCGTCCAGGAGCTTTTGATCTAAAATACAGGTGACTGAATTATATATATTATATTTAGATCTGAGAGGGCGATTTGTGTTTGTGTAGGGTTTTTTTTTAAATATGAATATTAATATCTTTGTCTTTAACGTACATTATTCCATGTCATGTCACTTTGCTGCAGTTGCATCTGGATGTCCCCACTGTGGAACAATTAAGGATATTTCTATTCTATCCTATAAGTGTGTTGCAACAACTCAGCAGAATCTAGTTCCTCGTAACTAAGGAATACATTTATAGAAAACAAACAAGGTACAAAACCACAGGTTGGTTAAACCTGTTGTTGGCGCAATAACCCTCAGTATACAACTCTCGAAGAGCCCAATCATTGCCCCTTTGTGTTGCTAAATGTTTTATGTCTTCTGCATATCACCGTGCTTTAAGATGCAGTTCTCCACATTATCAGAGTGTTTACCATAAAATGTAGTTGATTTACGTTTACTACAGTTGTTCAATTCCCATAGCAAGTCAATCTTAGAACTAGGCATCCTTCATGTTAAGAAAACTAAGTAAGATGTCTGACAACTAATTTTGGCTAAGATACATATAATCAGTTATAATCAGTCTTTAGATTACAATGTTGAAATCATATAGTTGCCATTGTTTCAGATCTTGCTTGTTAAACACCCTTAGATATTTATGTGACAGTAAAGTTTTTATTTTTATTTTTTTTCCCCCACTGTACAACCAAAGTAAAATGGCTGGTTAGAGTTATAAGACATAAAGTTGCCATCTAGGGACGCACACATTTTTACAGTCTATTAATCTATGAATAATTAAAGGCTCTCAGTCGTCCCAGAGGAGATTACAGCACTTCGTCTTTCAGGGCAGTAACTTGTTTAGCAGTGCCCACATAGAGCATGCTGCAGTTTCTGCTGTCTGAAGCCTGTGAGCCCAAAACACTGAACACCTGCACTAAATTTACAAACCGCAGAAACAAAATAGGTCAAGAAAGAAAGTCTGCAATGTGCTTCATACCTGTGTTTAATTAGGCGTAACAAATGTGTTCAGCATTCCCTTCTCTTGCTGATCTCTGTGACAGGAACCAAGTTATCCATTTCACTTCCTCGCGCAGGGGAGACTTTCATTCACGTTTGCACAGGAAAGTATTGAAATCTTTTGTGATCATTTCTGTCACAATCAGGACGAGAGATGACTGAGGACACGCAGATCCTTTCCAGTTTTCTGAGCGGTGAAAAGATGCCCAAACAACAGCTGTTATTGCAGCTTTGCTTGCTTTGAGATTTGAAATGCGTCTCTCCCAGCGCCAGCAACAGTAAACAGGCGCGTCTGCATGCAGATGACAAAAACAAATAGTTTACAATCTCATCAAAGGCCAAGCAAACTATGGCGGATTTAGAGCCAAGATACTGCCAGTATAAAGACTGTTGCTGATAAAAAAAAAATATATATATTCTGCCACACTAACAGGTATCTGATGTTGGAAGAAACAGGAGCTCCTTCCCATTGACATGCTGCTTTGAATCTATTTTGGAGAGAATGCCGTTATTCGTTATGCATATTATAGTGTCATACCAGCATGGTGGAAATTGAAATGGATACAATAAAACTTAAAAGTACATTCTTATAAAAATGTACCTCAGCATGAGTTTAAAACAAGAAATTGCAAATATAATGAACACCAAGACAGAGAGGAAAGGTTGACACGGGTGTAATTAGTCTCCTGTCCGTTGAAACGTTGAAGAGATAAAAGATCTGCTGGAAGTGTAGACCGACTCGGGGAAAGCCAATTAGAATCACTGCAAAAGGAAATAAATATTTGATCTTAGTTACTTGACGAGTTGAGAGCTTTTTGTCTTATATAGTTAATCAGGCTTTAGATCTTAACCTCATTTCAGTCACCAGATTAAGCCAGTTTGTCTTACATTTTATATATAATTGCAGTAAAGTCATAAAATGTTATAGATTACTTCAAAACATTATTGTTAAAATATCAGCTCTTATGAAAAATATTCAGTAGGACTGAAACATCTATATCTAAATCAAAATGAGCATTACTTGGAGGGAACTAACCAGAACTCTGGTGACCTCCCTTAAGAGCCATTACTTGGATCCTAGTTGGAGATTTATAAAGCCGCTGCATAATTTTATTCTCTGTTTTTTTAGATCCGAGACGGCAACTTGTGTTTGAGACTCAGACCTGGATCGCACTTAAGTCCTAAAACAAAAGACATCATCAAACTCGACTTAAACTCGTGTACTAACAAACTTAAAACTTCTCTTGAATTCTTAATCTGAGACTTTAGTCTTAACAGTTTTTATCTCATGTAATGAAGAGTGACAGGAAGTCAGTAATGAGACGTAGAGTCTGCAGCTTCTGCATATGTTTTACTGAGATTGGATGCGCTTCATTATTACCCGGTGATGTTGGTTAATTATGGGCTGTCAATGTTAATAGTCATCCAGGTAATGAACGCAATACTTTAGCGAAGGCTGATTGGTCCCTCCGTCCTTTGTTCTTAATGTTTCTCACTTAAAACTTCTTTAAGAGTAAGAGCAAGCAACATTAGGAAGTGTTCAACTTGTGACTCACTGAGATTAGTTTGAGATGTTCATATAACCAGCCAAAATATTAGAGAGTTCTTGTATTTTCTCAAAGTTTAAATCCCCTAACCAACTATGGGAACTGCATGAATTTCATGTTTCAGTAATAGGTAAGAGGCAGATGAATGATGGAGGTTGAATTTAATGATGAAAACTGATAAACTTGCAGAAGACAACAAGGAGAGACTAACAAGTCTAAGAGGAAAAAAAATAAATCATTAAAATGTTCTAAGCAAAAGCAGCCACCCAAAGATTGTGACAATGTCAATCAAATAAAAATAAAATAAAATTCTGGATGTACACATAGCATTTAGAAAATGTACTTGTTAATATTTGACACAAATCAAGTATTCACTCTCCAGTCCATCACTGATCGATTGATGTCAATTTGCAAGCTTACAAGTTTGCCTACCAATTATTTTTTTCATCAAAATGAAATGCTGAAAAACTGACTTCATGTATATTTGTTAAATAGTTTTACTTTAGTTGTCATACTTATGACTGCTTGTATGCAAGACTTTTTCCATCACAGCCTCATCAGTTTGTGAGGTTTTTTAAAAAATATATTTTAGGTTTTTTCCCCATACAAATTGTGTACATATCTTTACACTGAACTACATGTGTTGTGTTGCATTATGCAGTTTATCTGGGATGGATTTGGATGTTTTCTCCTCAGGATGAATCCATTTTTGCCTGCAGGTTAAAATTTCCCCAGTCTGTTTTTTTTTTGTTTTGTTTTGTTTTTGCTATTCCCTTCTTGGGAGTGCGTGTTTTTAGAGCTCACATTCATGGTACTTCTCACCACAACGTTAAATCACATGTGGGTTGAAGCATTAGCGGAGCTGCATGCAAGTCAGTCCTTACTTTTGCTTTGCACCTAAAGCCGATGAGGTGAACATGTATATCTACCGACATCTACTGTATGTCAGAGAAAGGTTTTATGTTTTATTTGGACACAATCTTTAGACAGTATATCATACTAAAGTCCCCGGCTAACAGTAGCACAGGGGCCACCAACGCGGTGCCCGCGGGCCCCCTATCGCCCGTGGGCCCCTTGTTAGTTGCCCATGGGGCAAGTTCTAAAAATAGCCATTGTCATTAGGGAGCATTGCCAAATAAATTATTTAATTTAATATTTTTACATTGAAGTAGTAAAAATTGTTTATATTCAGAATTTAAAAAAAAGCTAATTATTAAAAACATTTAAATGTAAATTTTTATGCATAAATGTTATCGGAGGGCAGCAGCGCCTGCAGTCCTGCTGCTCCCTCTCTGCCGACCTTAGAGCAGAGAGCAGCTCTAATGTTTTTTTTTATTTTTTTACTTGAAGTAAAACAAAAAAAAAGAAGAAGAATTTCTGAAATTTTAATTATCGAACCCTCTTTGCAATTAACAAAATTGTGGAGAAAAAATATATATATTAAGTGTCAAAACATATTGTACGTGGCGCACATCTGAGTCTGTGGGGGTCAAAGGGCACCCAAAGCTTAAATCTTATTGGTCCGTTTGCTTTTGTTTATTTGGCGGTTTGGCGCTTTTTCTGTAAGCTAAAACTGAATGAGCGCAGTTTGAACCTCCCGTAGTTCTAGGAGCGGTTCGGATGCCGGTTGAGCTTTTTACCGTGTTCGGTTCTGACGGGTCGCCGGTTCTGAGCTTCTTTGATGTTTCCCGAACCGGAGAGTTAGCGGGTCACCCGTTAGCTGACATCTGCCGCTCCTACTTAGGGTCACGCTAAGACTGCGGGTTAAACAATTTAATCTAGTTAAAACGTTTCCTAAAAGAGTAAAAACTGAACAAACATTGTTGCTTCACCTTCTCCTCCTCTGGACGTCTGACACCAGAACCGGGGATCAACATCCTCCTCTTTCCATGGATCACAGGTCAGCTTCGCTTCCATGTCTTTATTTGTATTTAGCATCGTTTGTGTTAAAAAAAAAAAAAGGCTTCGCTGCTTTAGTGGTTTAAGTTTGCGCTGGTTTTGTGCGATGCGCACATGATGCGCTCTTACAGGTCAGGTGCAGGGATCGTTTTGTGCTACCTTACAATCTGTCGGACATTTTTTTTCTCGACATCTGGTGTCAGCCAGCAGAAGCCAGCAGATGTCTCTGCACAATTTGTTAATAGTAAAGAGGGTTGGATAAAAATATACAATAACTTTTCTTTTTTTATTTAAAGGAAAATCTCACAGTGCGTCCAACAGCTGCAATAATCCTGACTGTCAGTCACTTGTGGGAAATTTAGAATCACACAGAAAAGCTAAGAAAGGGAATCAAACTTAAAACTGAACTAAGAACTTCTGATCACATAATAAATTAACCATAGCTGCCATGGTAATAATTACTGATAACTATTGTGAATACTCCCTAACATTAATATGATTAGACGGCATGTATTATTGTTATAAAGGGTGAGCCAAGGAAAGTAGCCCTTCGTGTTGCTCTGGACCCGTGAAGTAGCTCCCAGGCTGCAAAAGGTTGGTGACCCCTGCAGTAGCAGATTGCTTCTCCCCTTGAATCAGCATCAGGCAACTATTCTGGGCTCTAATATCTCCCCGTGGAGCCATTACTCATGATAAGAAACAAAATATGCATTATTCATTTGGTAGTATTCCGATTGGCATGACGTGTACCTGGGGCTACACTTCCAGGCAGGAGGAATAGGTGTCCATAAATAATGCCGATTTTATGTAAATAGCTTCAGAAACAGCTGGAGGAAAAGAGCCCCGTAAGATAGATTAGGTTTAGAAAGCTCAAAACAACTTTTGGTAGGGTAAAAAAGAAAAAAACTATGAATGAGATGCTGAAAAACAGAAAGCGAGTCCATCTAATCAGACAGAAAAAAAATAAAATAAAAATAACCTGAAAATGACAAATGACCTCATGGAAGAAAGCGCTTTCCTAATAAATCATCAGAAAAAGAAGATAAACGATGCAAAGTGGAAAAGAGAAATTAAAACCAAAACATTAAACAGAGTAAACATACATAAAGCTGGGAAATGACAAACAGAAGCACCATTAAATTGTCTTTTTTCCAGTTGGCTATACCATACCGTTTGCTATTTTCAAATATTGAGTTAATACCAATGCCATCCATGAAAGGTTATGAATGTAGAGTGGTAGCTTTATAGAGAATAGCTATTCAAAGGTATTTGTGTAAGAGGGTAAATGATTTATAGATTGCTCATTCTTCCACATAATGGTTTTTGAAAGAAAAAGACGTAGAGCTCCTTGCAAAAGTATTTATACCCCTTGAAATGTTTTTACGTTTCGTCATCACGGGCCTTTATGTATTTAAGTGGGATGTTATGCAAAAGATAAAGAAAAAAGTGGGATAAACAGACAAATTGGATGAAGAAGAAGAAAAAGTTTAGTTTTCTGTGGCGCGTACACCCCTTTTGACCCGACACCCCTAAATGAAATCCAGTGCTATTGGATTCGACTGACTTCAACAATCACCGAATTAGTACACAGACTCCAACTGTGTGTAATTTAAAGTCAGTCTAAACACACCTGTTCTGGGAAGGCCTCAAAGATTTGCTAGAAAACATGGCGACAGATCATCCCCATGGTGAACCACAGAGTCAGTCATGAGTCCCTGGTTTTCTTCAACAGCAACACGGAAGCTGGCTAAAATTGATGGGAGGACGGATAGAGCTAAATGTGGCAATTTCAATTACAGAAGGAAACCTGTCGGAGGAGGAGGAGCAACTTTGTAGACGTTTCCGATATGACGGGTAATAACTAATCCAACATGCGGCTGGCTCAAAAACAAGCAGACGAATCCACACACGTAAGAGGACACCGGTTAAATAAAAAAAAAAAAAAGTTGTCCTTTGAACATTTTTTCACATCAACACAAAATTGCAGAATGCTTTCTATAAACTAATGAGGGGATTCATCTCAGACATACATTTATGAAAAATAGGAGAAAACAATCCCACAAACTTACTGCAGAGACTTTTTCCATTTTTATTCTCTGTTATCAAGCAATTAGTTTCCTCCATTTATCATGCAGAGACTTCAGCAGACAATTATTGCATATAAATGACACATGAACTCACTTTCTCTAATGACAAGACACACATGTGGTGGAGTAGCAATCACAGACTTCATTTCCAGAAGGATTTGCATATTATTTGACAGAATAAAGAGGAGCTTCAACACAAGAACACATAGTGAGAACGAAGCAGCAGGTTTTTTCCGTAGATTACACACATGAATACTGAGGCCAGACGCTGCCTGATAGAGCAGATAATTTGACTATAGTTAATGCAGAATTTTATATCCGTTTAGAGTGATTTATGTGAAGAAAATGTCTGCAGCCAGTTTAATTTACCATGTATAGAAAAACTGAAATTATTTGAATGGTGCTTTGGTTCTTAGTGTGGGAAACACAAGACCTTCTAGTGACATTTAATTATTGTAGCTAAATTTTTGTAACAGACAAAGACCTGGGAAATTTTAATGGTTTCAGAGGTTTCTAAAACAAATTTGCACAAACACTGTCCTATTAACCAGTTTTTATGACTGCTGCATGTATTTTGAGGAGTACAGCTAAAAAAATAAATCCATTCTGATCCAATCAAATTTAATTTTCTCTGTTTGGAAACCCATTAGCTTTCAAATTGTTCAGTGCATATTCATTTGTTTAATACTTTTCCCAACTAAATGCTAGTCAAATCACAGTAAATAGGCTGTGATAATGTGATGTTTTTTTAGTCTTATTTACACCGATTAACAGCTTGGGGACAGTGTACACTGCCTGAGGACACTCATGGAGAAGCAGATAGCCGGTCCTCCAAATGGAAAAAAATTATTGTTCCTTCTGTGTGGCAGTTCTTTTCCTTCCTAAATGTTTAGAAAAAATACCAAAGAACACTAAAATCCACAGATACTTTCCAAATTTATAAGGGATACTGTTAAGACCAAAACTGAAAATCAGACAGTAAATTTTAGGGTTAAATTATTTTAACCCTAACTTTAATACCCAACTTTAATACCCAACTTTTCACCAGGTTGGTATGGCCCATGGGGATACAGCAAAATGCTGCAGAAGGAGGTTACTGCTGTTGTGGAAAGCAGTAATTTTTTTTATTTATTTTTTTTTTGATGGATTGTGTGTTTTATTTCAATACCGATATATAACTAGACCTGAAAAGAGTCGATCCATAACTTTTGATTCCGTTTTAGTTTTTGTTTGCAATTGTTGGGTTGTGCTTGATTCCTTGAAGGATTTAAATGTTCATTTAGTCACAGTCATCACATTCCTGTTTCCAGCTTCTATTATAATTCATTATGGTGTCTTTTGTAACAACCTTTGCTAAGGATGTGGAGTTTTTGAAAATCTCACCTCCATGACACTCTCCCTCATGTTTGAATTTTGATGTTCAAGACACTGAACCTCGTTTCATGCTTCAATAGAGCCTTAAAAATAATAAAGAAAGTGCTCTACCACTGGTAAAGTGGTGCTGAGGGGAAAAAAATAAGATTTTTTAGTCTACAGGGTTTTTTTTTCCCTTTTCTGTGAAATATTTAAATGTTTCAGCTTGTGAGAAAGTGGTTGAGATTGAATTTATTCACCACTTGTCTCAAAAATATTCACATTTCATTTCATCTTAAATGAAAGTTATTCGCAATACTGGCTTTGGCTTCAGATTGCCGTTTTAGGCCTCATGGATTTGTTTGTCATAACATTACATCCAAGCACATGTTTTTAAAATACATTATTTTTATTACAGCTTAGGCAGAAACTCAAAGGTTTTCAGCATAAACAAATCACACACAATGTGTAACACCTTTCTGATCACAGCAAAACCAATAAAGACTTGCAAACTTAGAGGCAAGTTAAGAAGCAAAATCATGAAAAAAAAAAAACTGAAGCAGTCTGACAATTTGCATTTCTGCTGAAGTGCTGACTGTCAGTTCATCTCCTGAGATTGCTGTAATTTTTCACCATCTCTAATTAGTGGAAATATGCAAAGAATTTGAAAACTCAAAACCTGCTTCTCTTGCTTTTTTCAAGAATCAGATAAGCAGCGAGGAGTCAGACAAGATGGGGTTGTATTTTTATGGAACAGTTTTTTTTTCATACTTTGCACAAGCAGATGAAAACCTGCTGAGGCTACAGGTTACTACAAGTCATATCAACACAATATTTGGACTATGAGATATTCACAATAGGCTAATGCATATTTCTGAATGATGATCACAGAAATCCCAATATTTCAATGAAGATGCTAAAACCTTGGCATTAAATTATGTTTGGTAATTATTCTTAAAAAGTTTGAAAAAGGATTCGTAGGTTTTTTTATATTATTTACTGTTTTTCTCTCATAAAGTCTGTTTACAGAAGCCAAACTGTCATTGGAAGGAAGTAAGAATAGAGGAATGGACTAGAGAGGAAGGGTATCAAGTAATGACGAAATTAGAGGGGTTTTCCCCCCTTTAAACCAATGAAATTAGCATACGAAGAAGAGTGCACTCCTGGAACCAGACAGAATCTGCACAAGTAGCTCTCAAAGAGACTTCAAAATAAATTAAGGTTAAGTACCGAACACCATTAGGATCCATCTGTGCCTGGTTTTAAAACACGACTTCTTATAATGTGCTATACTTCGTGGCAGAATGATGTCGGGCCAAAGTGGAGCAAAAAAAAAAGAAAAAAAAAAAGGAATTTTGACAGACTTGTCAGAATCAAAACATCAACAGCAGTAAAAGCTGCAGCTTTGCTCTCTTAATGGAAGGTCTGAGAGCTAAGAAAGTGGAAGACTCAAACCTAAGAAGTGTCATTTTCCTAAGTGCGAAGAAAGGAAGTGATTAAAAAAATGTTTTCAGCCTGAAGGTGAAATGCTTGCCAAGATGGACAGAGGAGAGATGAAATACTGAGTGGAGGGGAGGAGCAACAGTCAAGACCTGAGCCAGCTGCTCTGTTCTCACGTGGAATGGCAGTAATTAATCTGGACACTTGGCTGCTGGGTGGCATCACCAATAACGTGTGTTTGCATGCGAGTGTGTGTGTGTGTGTGTGTGTGTGTGTGCGTGTGTAGGTGTGTGTGTGTGTGTGTGTGCGTGTACAGGCAAGTGCCTTTTATCAGCGACGACATGCCCACACCCTTTTATTGTATGTTACCCTTGAGGTAGCCATTTGCATTAGTGTCAGACCTGGGCACATAAACTGATGGTACACTAGCACACACGCATGTGTTAACTCATTTAGTTTAAGTTATTCATAAAGTAATATGGCTTGAAATGAATTGAGAATGTTTTTTGTTTGTTTTTTAAACAAGATTGCTTAATGCGAGAAAAAAAAAAAAAGCCATTTTATTTTGCTTCCGAGGACAGTAAGTTGCCACTGATCTTTGCAGACCTACTGTCTGAATTTACAACACGCTTATTAAAAATACATTTATGCCTCTTGAGGGCCACAGGGGGCTGTAGTTGACAGCCCATGCCAGACCACAGTGGATCTAAAACAAAGACGCCTACTGCATTGGTAACTACTCCCTTACAGATCCAACTTCCACACGATCACTCATGTCACAGCCATAACCTGACCTGGATAGCTGTAAGCTACAGAACTGCTGTAAAGGGGAAAGGGCCAAAATGAGGGACCACATCCAGCAAAAACATTAGTATTCAGGCAGCAGTTTGCATTCTGGTCAACCAACTCTTGGATATTTGATTTTTTTTTTTTTTTTTTAAATGCCCACTTCACAAGAAAACATCTGGTCCCTCAACGGACAGAGCTCGGAGTTCTGTCATGGTTTTTAACCTTGTCTGCCTGTTGTTCATTTATGACAATTGACTCTATTACCACCACCAGCTGCTGTTGGTAAGTAGAGCAAAACTGTAAAAGTGCAAAACTTTGAAATGGATTAAATGAGATTTAATCAAATCTTTCACAAAGCACAGATTTGTCCAAAAACTGTCCATACATCAATTGTCTGTACTCGCTTGTCTTTCCAAACTACATGAACTACAGCCGATGTTCACCAGTTATCAGGGACACTACGGTCAGCAGTCCATTCCAAATCCATATACAACGGTATGCTAAAAATCCTGAAATTCTCTGGCTGTTTTTAATTAAAATTTTCTAATGGAATCATGTTTTCATGAGAATTTTATTCCAAAATATGTTTTATCATTTCTCTTTTTTAGTGTAAAAAGCATAAGTTATTGAGTTAACAAAATAACTCAACCCTAGTCAAAAAAAAAAAAAAAATTCATTTCTACATTCTTAGTTTTCAACCAAGGAAATTCAGGATCACACCAGCTATGAAGAATTTCACACTTTCCTCTGTCAAATACTTTTACTGAAGCTACTTTCATGCACATGATCAAAGCCAAGAAAGCCAAGCAAAACCCCTCACCTCCAAGGCCCCCAGGGGTTTAACTTCAGTCCAAGACTGTGATTTTAAATCAGGATTCTGCTTCACCACCATTGATGATTTCCACACCCTGCTTCTTGATGTCAACCTCAGATATCTTAAAGTTTGACAGAAAATATGTAAAGTATAGTGCGCACTACGTAGCACCCACCATCTAGCGTGTTGTGCTTGACATAGATCGACAGCATCATAGGATCTTACATCACGTACTCTGCTAGTCTCATTCATAGACATTTTCACTCTCTAACTTGCACATTAAGGACAATAGTGTTTTGCAACATATTTCCAGCACCAATATGTTGTGCTGGAAACATGCAATCATCTCATAAATGCCAGATGCCTGTACTTTTCCATGCTGATGCACAGTCACTTTCTCTGCTTTATTGTGCATTGCCAAGTACTACAGGGATTAAGTCACACTAGTTACAAACAGACATTTTTATGTTTGTTTTTTTTTTGAGGAGTCACTGCCAATTTTATTTGTACGTTTTTATACTCAAAACCAATGAGAGAAAGTCAGATGAAACGAGATAAGCAAAGAAAAACAGACACACATCAACACTTTGTTTACACAACCCCAATTTTATCCGTTTTATTTCTAAAGCATGCTTAAATTGTTTTTGCTATAAAATGTTTTGAAAAGTAGTCCCTCAATATGATGCATCATCTTGGGTTATGTTGAGGAATATGCAGAAGCAGTTCAAAGTCAAAATTAGACACAGCAAGGAGAAAAAACAGAATAAGCTGAAAAGCAAACTACTAAGGAACAATACTAGAAATTTGTTCTCAGTGATGAAGATCATAGGCTTCACGCTGTTGGGCAATAGAAATTGAATCGATGTTTGGCTTTTTTAATTATTAGTAATTATGATTATTTAATTAATCAAGTGATCGATAGAGTAACTTACAGTTTCTTTAGTTGAAACTCATCACCACAAGAGTACCTGGAATCATGAGCCCAATGTGCGAGTTTCAGTTTTACTGCAAACACACTACACAAAAACATTAGACTCATCACAGACAACACTAACAAAGTCTAAGAATTTATCAACAAAATAACTCAACCCTACAGTCAAAATGTTCTGTCAATAATCTTCTACGCTTACAAGCTATAAATCATGAACTCCATCTACTGGTCCAAAGATAATGCATAGTTTAAAAATCAAATCAACTATGAAACTGAAGAATATAAAGTAGAAGCAATAGTAGGCAGTCAGAAAGCAACAAAGCAGCAAATCACAATTCATTATAGACGAGCATGAATGCAGAAGCAAATAGGGGGTTCCACGTGTGAGGGGATCAGGGTGTGCCTTCGTGGAAAAGTCTAAGCTTAGGGGGACAAAGGGTCGCAAGACACACACGTGTCTAAGCCTAGCTTTAGAAGCTAGATAAAGAAAACATGGCTCCAGTGTATGGGAACAGAATCCGTGTTTGTGTGGGGGGAGGGGGAGAAAAATCGAGAGGGAAAAGGAGAGGAAGGGAGAGAAGAAAGCCATGCGCTACTTTAACTCGTTATTCACACTCTGCTTTGAATAAAATCATTTTAAAACATGGCAGAATTAACACGAGAAAAATAATCAATAACCATGCAGCATGTAATCAGGTTATTTTCAGCACCAACCAACATGAAAATATGATTATGATGTGTCTCAGTTTCTGCCGTACTCCAAGCACCGTCAGCGCGTTAAAAGTTGCTCGTTAAAGGTTTTCCAGGTAACACTTTGAGCCATCATCTCTAATGGTCCCAGAACAGAACCAGCCCTCAAAGATTGATTTTCCATAAATATCAAGATAATTACGGACAACTTTGCAAGAACAGAAGGCCTTCAGTCAGAGGTCTCTTCAGGGTAGATGTAATACAGACTGCTAAAGGAGATCCTTCCCGACAACAGACATTAGCATCTTGAGTAACACTTTGAGGAGCTTGGAATAATATAAACTATAGCATTTAATTTTCCTTTGGGACAAAAAAAATATATATATAATTTTTTGAATTGAATGTTAAACTTTATGATGCGGGAGCACTGGGAGAATCTGGAGAAGTAGTATTTAAATAATATTTCCAGGAAAAGGATACAATCTTGACCCAGGTGGATGATTACGGAGATGTTTTACATAAAAACTGTGACTCACATTGTCCGAGCATAAAATTACGTTGTAAATGAATGTTTATATGATTCAGGATAGCTGTAAAAAGGTCTGCTAAAGGTTGTTTGAAACATTTGGGGCTTTTTCCAGTCCCTTGCAAATAAACCTAAAATGAGTATAATTTAAAAAACATTCAAGCCTATTAGCTTAGCCCATTAACAACAAAAGGACCTTGGCATGATTCATGCTGGCATTAAAATAATCATCAGTCAATCATAAGCAAAAGATTGTGAGAATGGCTACTCCGACACACTTATTATTATGCACACTTATTAGTGCATAATAAGTGTGCATTTTCAAATTCAAAATGCACACTTATTATGTCCAATTCTGGATGACGGGTTCTGGCTGTAAATGGAGCAAACAAGTCCCAACATAGACATTCAGGGAACCTACAAAGTGGATTATTATGAGGATTTGAAAACTTCTAATCAAGGGAGCTGCTGTCTGCAGCTCATGTAAAAACGTTAATATACTCTGTCAAATTCAAAGGGAAAGAGTGCTTTAAAGTTTCACAGAAACTAAGACAAAGAAGAGAATAATGGTGGGAATAAGTGGAAAATTAATTATCCATGTGCTCAGTGGTCAACCTTGTATTGTCTGATGAAGGACAAATTATTGACATAGGCAGCACTGTAGCCTGATGTCTGCAGGCAACCAAAAATGGTAGCATACACAAAAATAGCCTTCAATACACTGCACACCCAAACACACACACACACACACACACACACACACACGCACACACACCCCTACACACACACACACAACCTGCTTTAATTAAATTAAGCAATGTTTGAGTTCTGAACACAAAACTAAATCCCACCCCCCCATTCAACAGCAATGCTCTCATGTATCCTTGTACATGTCCATCCCCAGCTAATGGGAACAGCCATCAGGGGTGTTGCATCAGACTGGAACACGTGCATTCTCTTTCCGTTTCATTTCATCACGCACATACAAACAGAAACACATTCTGTCAGGCTCACACACTCAGATACATGTGATTCCAGATCGCTATTGATCTGCCTTGTGGCTGATGGGGCAGTAATGAACTTACTGTACTACAAGCTAAAGCTGTTCTTCCCTGAATAGTGTGAAACCTTCTCACTTGATGCTTTTGTCATTTCTGGATTACTGAAATATTTATTTTTATCTCTTTCTATTGTACATAAAACATGCAGGATAGACCAAATGCTTTGTCCTCAATAAGTTGATTTTAGTCCAGGTTTCCACAGCATGTCAGCCAAACGATTAACAAGTATTTAACAGATGAGGGATAAACTCCAGGCTTGTATTCATGACAGCAATCCTTTTGTGAAAATAAAGTGCTCCGCGTCCCAGCAGATCTAATGAACCTTGTTGCTTCTCTGTTAACTATTGTTTATCCTGTCAGTTTGGATTTGTGTCTGTTTGGAATATATTGTGGTACCTGCAGCACTTTTGTTCACTTGCAAGTCTGTGTCTTTGCTCTTTACAAACCTGTTTCTAAGTCCACAAGAATGAGCAGAAGGAAAGATAGGGTCAAAGGTGAATGAACAGAGGTCATTTTTAGAATAGTGGTGGCAAAACTGCAGGCCAAGATTGTAAAGTTAATGTAAAACTGCAGTTTTATTGACTCAACATGTTATTTTTTTTTAAACAAAAAATGTGGTCTGATTTCTGCATTGAAGAGATTTGTAAAGCATTGCAGATGCTTGGAAATGCATAGGAATTCCCTAAATGTTTTCGGTTAAAAAAAAAAAAAGGCAACAAGTTCACAGTGTTATTTCAGTAAAAGTTGAAAGGTGTTTGTCGTTATAATTATTCTATTCAAAATAAGAACCAACAATGAAAAAAAAACATGGTTATTAAAAGATTCTGGTTGTACCTTTATTTATCATTTTAAGACTTTTAAAACGATCTGGTTGAAAAGCCAGTCTCCATCTGCATCAAAATTAAAACTTTGTTGAATGGCCTGAAACCTGCAACTTTGAGACCTCTGCTTTACAAAAGACAAAAAAAACTAAAGCGAGACTGTAACTTTTTCATCATGTCATTCCGTCAGTGAATAGAAACAAAAACATGAAGTGCTCTCTCATTTTAAATGTACAAGGATAAAGGGCCACATTAACTACATGTTAAGCAAGTCAACCATGACCTAAAGATCTGAAAGGATCATTAAACTCTTTAAAGGTGACCAAAAAAAAAAAAAAAACATGAAAATAAATGGTTAGCCCCGACCTTGCTTTCCCTGACTCAAGATCTTCCTTTTTTTTTGTTTTGTTCTTTTCTTGACCCTCCCCTCCCATCCCTTCTCTTCTCCTCTCTCCTTATGCAGGAAATGGAACAGCTAAAGCAAAGTCCGACTGCACATGTGACAGAGTTGCAGGAAAAGAACGTGTGCCCTACATGCCCCTGGCAGCTCCCCTGCATTTTAAAAGGACCCCATCAATCTCCGTGTTCAGGTCCAGAAACACTAGGAAGTGGAGTAATGGTTTCTATAGGCAGGAGTGTGAATGAGCACGACTCCTGAAGTGGACCTCTGTTACAGATAATGGAATGTAATGGAGGTGAGGCATCTTCTTTCATTTCCTACCTCCATGCTTTACTTATGTCTCATCTTTGACACTTTCTTCACATTTTCCACAGAAAAAAAAGGCCTGTGATTTCTCACTCTCTGACAGATGTGCCTCAGTTAATGCTTTGCCCTGGGCAGCACCTCTTCATAACTCATATATTCTTTTAGGAAGTGCCGCAGCCAAAGAGGGTTTAAAAGTTAGAGAATTTTGTTTAACTTCATAAGAAAGCCAAACCCAAGCAGAATATTAGATGTACAAATTTCCCATGTCTGTTCTCTCCTCCTTCATGATAACAAGCTCCTAATCCACTTAGTTTTTTTTTTTTTGACTTTTTAAAAAAAAAAAAAAAGAAAAGATAGTTTCCAACTTGTCAGACATCATTCACTCCACCCCCAAACAACACACATAATCTAAAATTAAAGTAAGAAATAAAATAAATCCCCATATCAAAATAGCATATCCTCTAGTGATAGAAGAAAAATAAACTTGGCTAAGAAAGTATAAATCCCAGTAACACACACGTTATAAATGTGATATGTGCACACATTGAGTAAATCTGATGCGCACACACACTCAAGCAGCCCTATCAGCAGGATACAAACTCACAGCTTCATGAGGAGCGCTAGAAGCTTAGAAGAGGATTTACCTTCAGGATTTATCATAAGAGCTTGGTAATAAGAGAGAGACAGACAGAGGGTAAAAAACAGTCAACTGTGAGCAGCACTGAGTTCTGCGCTCTAGGCTTCGCATTGCTCAGTGTTTGGGGAAAACTGAATTATAATTTCAAATATTCTTCATATACTCTTCCTCTAACACCTCTTGCTCCATTATTCTCAAAGTTTATCCTTCCTGCTCAACTGTAGGCTCAAATCTCCAGCCGGGTTTGCTTTTCGTCTCTAATGGGTATTGAAGGGCGACTTCCAGGCCAGAAGAAACTTGATCAAACCTGTGCAACAGTGTGCAAAAGTGTAGCTGTGCCAGAACTAAATGTAAATTCTTATCAAGAATGTCACCCTTGCTTTAAAGATATCAAGTCTGCCACTGCCATATGCTTTAAAAAACACGTAGAAATGGCGGTGTGAAGGTTTCTAGGTAAAGTACAATGCCATTCCTCTTCCAAACATGTCGACTGCATTGGCATTTAAACAGTTCATATTTGCTCTGAACTGTTTAAATGCAACAATTTAATCATAACAGGATTATATTGTCCAACTACTTCACTGACCTGTCGAAACAGCTGCAAAACATCTTAAATGCTACAAAATAAGACTCTCTGAATCACTTATTGTTTTCATGGAGAAACTAGGCCCACTTGATTTTTCCAGACAAATCTCTCTTGGATAGTTCCCCCCCCCCCATTATTCTTTTGACTCCTATGATTTGTAAGAAAATAAATGTAAAATGTTACTTTCATGCAAAGATTATGCATCAGTGCTCACCTCAGTCCAAAACTATACATTATAATATAATGTATAGTTTTGGACTGAGGTAACCAATAGCATCAGTAGGACTTAAAATAATAAAGTTGTATCCTCTCACCTATAATGTGATACTTTTTCCTGCAACAACTTGATGGTGAAAAATCAGCTTATATTAAATGACACTGATAGGCGATCTTTAAGTACAATTTGGAGGTAATAAAGTAGAACATTTCTTGTAAATCTTAATTTTCTGGATGTTAGAAACTGGTCCATTTGAACAGAAAGCCTACAGAACTTGTTTTTTAAGGAATATTTTAGTTCTGAATCTTTTGCATATCCTCTGAGGTTTAATGCAAATTTTGACAAATTAAGTCAGTAACATTCGTCCTTGCAAAAGTGCCAGAGGAGTCAGGCCACAAAGAGCCCTTCAAATGTCTTACCTCGGTGTTTAATTTTGACAGTTTTAGAAAGTTTCATTGGTCTGACTCTGCTGTAATGTCAGTGGTGCCTCTCCTCCAAAGTAAACCCACAGAGTGCACTTTACATGCATCGACTCTAAATCCATTAAAGTTGCACATTTCTACACGACTTAATGTTTTGATTTGGCCCTCCAGAAAACAGTCCCAGGAAAACAGAGATTATGATTCTATTGATTTACAGCTCAATTTGAATTAACTTCAAATTGCTCAGGAGCATGTGCAGAGCCCTGCTAACCATTTCAAATTACATTAATTGTGGGATTTGCAAACATGTTCCGTTAAACAACGTAAAACTAACATCTTATTCACTATTCTGGAGATCAAACTAAGTTACTGTGAGAGAATAATTATAATTAGGCACTGGGCGTCTCACTGTTACACCCACCTGTCATTGCACTTTATGTCAGAAACGTTTGTTTCTTTTGGGGGGATAGAATATCTCACCTGAACCTCTATTTAGACTTGGTTTCTTACCAGATAAATTGAGATGTTTCCAGCAACATATGAGACTTTAGTGAGACTTTTATAAAAAAAAAACTGAATTACACTGTACGTTACATTAGCCTGATAAAAAAAAAGAAAAAACTGTTAACGTTTTAAACTTTACCCAATCACTAATGTTTGTCCTTGATGTATGTAATGTGCCAGTTCCATGTTATGAAGCTTACCCGAAATTGCCTGCACTGTAAACAACCATCTTCCACTGTCGACACAGAAGAGCTGAGCTGTATAAGGCAGCTGTTAATGTTAAATATTTAGAATCATGGCCAACACAGACTGAGCGGCTTTGTTCACTTTCTCCCCTTCCAATGCTAAAACTACAGGCAGACTACGATTATAAACAGAGCAGAAAAACATCATCATTCAAAACTTCTTCTGTTCACTGAGTCGACTTGTAGAAATCCAACTCAATGGGAGAAAGTCCAGACTGTGCTGTGAAAAGAAATTTCAATCAAGTAGAATTGCAAAGGAAGGCAATGGCCTGGCGAATATTACATCATCTAGAAATGTTTTTGGATCATCAAAGCAGGAGTTTTATATTCAGGTATGTCATTATCACCACTTGGAGGAATCCCTAAAAACAATTTAAAGGGACCAGATTGTGTAGTTGAAGTTTTGGTATTCTTTAAATAATTTCTAATTTTCTGCAACATTTATTTTTTGCAGCTGTTCATGCATCAGTAAAGGAGTAATTACTGCAGAGTTGAGACTTAATTCCTCCCTGAAACGCAAAACCGGCAGTGTGCCAACATGGCCACCGTAGGCCAACAATGATCATTTTGGGGTGCTTATCAAACGCCATTACATGCACCATATATCCTTTTATATGATCTGTGAATGGACTTTAGCGAGGAGGATGTGCACTTTGTCCTTGCTTTAATGGTCTTGTAAGTTGATAGAGTTGCAGCCAGAGACTATAATGTCCCTGATGTATCATATTCTCCTCTCGCCTTCACAGCAGGACCGCAGACTACGCTGTGTAAGGTCATCATCGTGACTCAGCTGCGGGTCCATTTCAAGGAAACGACCCATGGACGTGCACAATTGCTGTTGGATTCCTGCAAACATTAAGGTCATGATAAAAAAAATAAATATTTTGATATTACATACCATATATATCTGAACAAAATCCCTTGCACGCCCATCTCCCAAACCCCACTCCAGAAAAGGGTAACAACTTTAAGAATGACCTTGCGCAACAGTTTGGGGCAGCTCCACACCCTTATGTACAAACATCGTTGGCCTTTCTATTTCTGAGTGGTAACAGCAGAAGCAGATTTTTTTTTTTTTTGTATATTTTGGAGCGTGCACAGGATACATTTCAGAGGCCGCATTGAGATGGAAAGATAGTTCTGACACTTCCTGCACTATAATCTGTACTCAGTGGTGGTATTTAGCCTGACAACCCCTTATTTCAAAGCAAACGATATTTTATACATATTCATGCATCCCCCAGCATATCCTTTGTGCGACCTCTGCAGACACACGTGTGCATACACAAAGCCCGGGTAATCTGAATGAGATGTGCTGCCTCAAAGAATTTCAGGCCACAAAAGTCAGATTTTTCAGTCAAAGTGCATTAATTCACATGTGGCTGGCAAAGAAATGGAACTGAAGGAAGAGTGAGATGCATGAGCCGGCATGAGCCAGAGAATGATGCAAAGAATGAGAAACGGTAAAACAGGGAAAGCAACAAAGGAAGGCACAAAGGAGTAAAGGTTGGATGGGATGCAGAGCAACTCTGAGTTGCTCTGCATCGGTTTTTGTCATAAACGGTCATAGAACAACAGCAGGAGTGTAAGATAATGTCTAAAAGAATAAGAAGAACAAGTGGGTTGATTCATTATGGAGTTTTTAATCTAAATCCCAAGGATATTAAAATGAAAGATTTCAAGAAAACCACTCAACAAAAGTTGAGTATGTATTTTAGAAACACATTTGACCACTTGAAAATGCAATTACAGTGACGGATCATTAAATCAAATTATGCAAAAGCTTGATCCACAGGACATTGTATTTTGCAAGTCGCTGCATAATATTTAAAAAAAAAAAAACGTTATAAAACAGAAGAATAACAATATTCAAGCCTGTGCACATCCCTCTGCATACAGAAGGATGTGGAAAGCATCTTAAAAGACGTGTAGAAATACAGCAGCCATTTACCAACTCTTCATTCTAGACTGGCAGCATGTCAGCCACTTGGGGTTTTCTGTCACCTCTGATTTCCCATTGTGGGCTTCCACATGTGTGCGAAAAATCCATTCATGTTTTCTCTGCCATTCCTGTGTCATATGAATTTTATTATGGAACATTAAAAAAGGTCTGCATGAGCCTGGATTATTTCTACATTCAGAATAAATACACGTCCCGCTGCAGCCAACAACCAGGTAGACATAATGAATGCAGCATGCTGGAGTGTAAGGATCGCTATTATTCCTAACATCATCCTAACAATGAAGTCCTTCTCTTGCTGTATTACTTCATCACTCCAGGAGAAAATTGTTTTTGTTTTTTTACATTTTTTGGCTACATGGACTATAATGCAGGTGCATGTCTTCCAGTTTTTGACAGAGATCAACAGTAACGTCGTAGAAGAAGTCTGCATTATCATCTCTCATAGGCAGCCATTTGACTGAGCTGACCGAGTGAGGACAGAGTGCAGCATGATTGGAAGCTGATGCTGGGCAGCAAAGCCTTCGGCCAAACACAGTTTAGAGCTGACCTGCGGGAAACAACTACACCAATGTTTTTTCTCTCTAATGACCATATGTTCAACAATGGTGTGGGTTATTTATAGCTGAAAGTACACACATGCAGTAAGGAACTAGCGTGTTATTTTTCATTGGTACTATCTGAACACCTCCTAAGACTCCCGAATGTAAAAGTGTTGCTAGAATCCAGTGTCTTTTTTCATTCCAAAGACAAAGCACTGGTTTTGTTGCAAATCCTGCATCCTGATGACATTTTGAATCAGAGTTAAAAACTCAATATATAATTGGAGTAAGGGGGCTTACAACCATCTCTCTAAATCGATATTATCTGCAATCCCAGTAGAGACATTTGTGTAGCAGCAGATTACCAAATTGGAATTAAATTACCAAAACATGGCATAATGTATCTCATCACAGCTTTATGACTGAGTGAAAACAGAAACTAAAAAAAATAAAAAATAAAAAATAAAAACTTCTGGACACGCAAAAACTAGGCAGCAAATCTTATTAAACTTTAAGACAAATCAAGAACATGCTGTATATTTGCTTGGAACAGAAAATTGGTGTCACATTTATAAAATTCCTTACAGCCAGAAATAAAGCAGTGTCAGGGAAAGAATCACTTAAAGATTTAGATATCGCCACCAGCTTCCTAAAATGTGAAGAAAAAAAAAAAAAACAGACTTTGAGGAAAGGGGAACTTTATTTACTCCTTATAAAATCAAATGAGAAAATTTGATGGCATGCTGACAAAATAAGGAACTCCTGCGTTCTGAATGCAAAACGTCTGAATCAGCATGGACATGCATCATATCTGGTGCATATCTCTGCGGTTTCTTCATCATTTTTCACCTTAGTACAGTATCAGTTAAAGGGTAAATTTTTTTGTCTCCGTTTCTCCCAAAGCCATATTGCATTTGTATTCATGGCTTTTAATGTGTTCTTATTATATACAAAACAATTCCTCCGCTTGCTCTGATTCAGTGCGTTTTCTTTATCGGCATATTTTGCTGTGTGCTGAAATATGACAAGGCTTTATCCCTGCTGCAGGCAAGCAACAGGCAGAGATTCTGAATGCACATAATATAAAGCAGCTCCTCTGTCTTGATATTATCTGTCAGATATCATTAGCTTATACCGGATGCTCATAGCCAGAGAATATTGAACAAGCAGCCATCTGCGTGCAGCCTACATTCTGCGGGGTACGACTCAGTGAAAAAGCCTAAAACAAGTCTGTGGTTTTCCACATTTCAGCTGCTGGTAGGAATATTTCCAGAGACACAAATAGATCTAAAGAAGCTGTAAAATTAGCGCTTTGGGGAAGCAGAAGTTTTGGCTGTCACTGGCTATCAAAAACTTTTCACTGCATTCTCAATACGCTGTCAGCTTGTTGCTACCGATACAGGAATCAGCTCCTTGTCTTTTATTTACCAGGTGAGTACACGCACGATATGCACATATATTTAGTTACGCATCTCTCCGCTGTAACAGGCACCCGTCTGCTTGACACATATTTGTAATGCTGGTGTTCTTGTATGCATGTATTTTTATTTTATTTTTTTTAAAGATCACATGACCATGGATTTTTAAAGTCCCATTTCCTTCAATTTTATGTTCATCTCCAAGATCTAACATATCCTTCCGAGTCAGGCAGAAAACTTGCTGACATCTTTGACACTCGTCCCTGCTGTTTTGGATTGACAATGCAATGTGGTTTGTGACAGAGACAGCAAACTAATCTGCCCCACCTCAACCACACTGGAGAGAAGACAAGTGATTGCACTCCTGATGGAGGTAATTCTGGGGGGAAAAAAGGAGAAAACTAAAAGATTGTGCAAGAGATGGGGGCAGATAAATGACAGAGTCTGAAGCTTTTGTGTATGATAATATTTGAGTGACGGCATTCAGTCTTCTATGTGAAAATCAGCAGAGGAGGACAACCTTCTGTATCTTTTGGACAATTCTATGCAAAATGGGAAGGTCGTTGTCTGAAAACTCTAAAAAGATTAGAAAAAGATTGAGGAAAAACTGTCTAGGTAACTAAGGTTTGAACCTCTGGGGAAAATGGCAGTTTCACCATTGTGCGTTTACAAAAATTGATAAAACCAAAATGCTTTTGAGCAGCAGAAAATTCTACTTACCACTGCCTGGTACTAGATTGATCTACTAAACAGGACAATGATCAGAAGGAGAACCATTTTTCTGAGAAAAATAACGTTTTATATATTTTAATGATGCCATCTAAAGTTTTCATAAAAGAGATATTTCCAATACAAAAAATGTTATTTAAATGCAGCTTAGCTGTAGGTGACCAGTTTGATGTGTAACAGAACACATTAAAGTGGCAATGCTTCTTATTGATATTTCTTTGCAAGTCTATAATATTTGGCATGGCATTTCCAAAGTAACAAACATAATCAAATGCATGAAATGCACACGTAAAAACTCCCACACAGAAATTTTTGAATCTGAATCATCTTGCCATCTGCTTTCAAAGTGTATCATTTGATTTTAAAAAAACAATTAGAGATGTAAACAAGGAGACTGAAAAAATGAATATTTCTGTTAAGAAAATACAGCCAAAAGGCCAAATGCATTTTACAAGCCAAGCTCTCTGAGAGGTGGTGAGTGAGAAAATGTCAGCAGGCTCAGATGGATGCACATCTTTCTACTTAAAGGCTTTTTGTGAGCTTTTTTTTTACCTGCAAAGAGAGATTAGTTGATACTTTAAATATCAGCTCATATTTCATATATGCGCCCCCATGTTTCAAGAACATACTGTGTATAGTTAAAAAGACTGACTGTTGTGATGAATAAATTTTATCTACACACAGATGGCACTTTAATAGCAAAACAGCAATTTTCTCCATAAAACACCCCTTATTTGAAGTCATCCTCAAAGCGTCAGTCCTCTGGCAACAGAGAAAAGGTGATCATTAAAAACACAAGAAGCTCTAAATTGGAACAGTCATACAGAGGCAGAGAGAGAAGTGGCTTGTCAAGCAGCCATACAATGAATCTCAAAAGTCTACGCATCCATTTTGAAAAGATGTGTTTTTGTGAAGTAAAAACAAATAAAATTACAACAAAAAAAAGAATAAATAATCATAAATGCATTTGTTGGGGGGAAGAATGTTAGAAATATAACCAGGTTGCATAAATGGGGACATCTCCAAATGGAAATCTTACTGAAGCCCTTTGATTTGGTTTTAGTAATTGATCTTTAGTTCATACTTGCCATCAATTGTACTGAATCTGCAACAGTCAGGTTTTCAGCTCACCTAGAAGCTGAAAACTTAGTTCATTTTTTTTCTGGGATTTCCACATTTGAATCACTTACATAAAGCCATGGTTTCTCAAGAGGTTGTAAGTGTTAAGACCAAAGAAGTTGCAGGTATTTCCAAAAAGTCCTAGTTGTGTTTTACATGCAACACTGATCTCCAGTATTCTCCATATGCTTGGACTAAGAAGTAGGTATACGAGACCAAATACTTTTTCTTCCAAAGAAAACATCCAGGCTTTGACAAAATCTCCCAAAAGCTTGTGAGAGATTGCCTTGTTGTCTGTAGAAACCAAACTTGATTTTTGAGGACAGCTGAAGAAAACCGTAAGTGGCACAAAAGTAAAATTTGGTTTTAGCATTGTGATTCAAGGTTACTTTTCTTCAGCTTTGACCAGAGACCTTCAGCTATTTCCTCAAAAGGTGAAGACTAAAAAGGATTCCCTTTTTCAGCACACAATCCAAAGCAATAAAAGAATGGTTTCACCAGCAGAACATTTCTTTTTGGCAAGGTTTATTCAGAAGTCACCGCTAAATTTGACAGAAAATCAGCAGAGGTGTGTGCACAAGAGACATCCTCACAGTCTAAGTTAAGATCTGTGGGACTCAGAGTTCTTCCATAAAAAGAGACTGATTGTCAAATTGTAAACTCATTGTTGAATCTTTACAACTCTCCACACCCCTTTCTCCCAACATATTAGTTTATTTTTAGTTGAATTGTACCAGATCTCAAAAAAGGTGGAATATGTTTCAAAAATGATTTACAGTGCTTTGTGCTTTATGTTGACAGGGATATCACAGTTTTACTGAGCAGACCACCTCAGGTCTTGCAGAATAAGTAGCAGTCACCATAGTAATTGAACAGAAAGCATATAGTCAGTATCCCTTAGTCAGCATCTGTGGCACGCGTTTGACATCTAGTGGTTGTTCTTAGGATAGCAGTGTCCTACATCATTGGGAATCAAAGGACCGAAAGTTTCCACATTAGGCACTGAGGGTAATGACTCCTATCAAGATGTACTGGTTCATCTGCAGCTCGAGTTCCCTGTCCTTTCAAAGAACACCTGTTTAATCAGATTATAGGTTGTAGCTAGCGATAAATTAGGACCACTCTAATCCACGTTAGAGTAAATATTTCCACTCGGGTCATATTAATTCATTGTCCTTGCATTACACTGTTGTGATTCCTCACTATTTTCAACTTTTCTGCCTACGGATACCCTGTAGAAAACAGACGGACTTTCCTTCACGAAGCTGAAGTTGGTTTCCAAATCTAGCTTCCAATAGCTACAGGGCGATTGCACTTAATTTTCACTACTTTCCGCATCTTTAATCAACTCTAGTTTAAAAACTACTACACCTACCCACTGGAAACTTGGACTGGATTATTTTCTTCTTCAAGCTGAATATTTAAAACCTTGTTTGTGATTTGTGAAACCTTTTCCTGATTTGTGAAAACTCAATGAAGTTCAATTTTCACCATTTTTGGCATCTGGATCATCTGCTCTAATTAAAAAAAACTACAACACCTAGACACTTCAAACCCGGACTAGATTATTCTACTCTTCAAGCTGGATATTTAAAACCTTGTTTGTGATTTGTGAAACATTTTCCTGATTTGTGAAAACTCAATGAAGTTTAATTTTCACCATTTTTTGGCATCTGGATCATCTGCTCTAATTAAAAAACTACTACAGCTAACCTGGACTAGATTCAGCAGTTAAAAGAATAAGAAATCAAATGTATTAGAAAAGTAAGAAAGGAATAAATATGGCAAATTTCTGAGGTTAAGGTGGATTTTTTTATTCATTAAACAATGAAAGGCTACTTATGTGTAATCTTTGGGGAGCTTTAAATGAATTCAAATCTTTGTTAAAGACTCACCTTTGCATATTGGCTTTTAATTCCTCAGAGCATAATTAATATGCAAGTCTTTTTTTTTTTTCTTTTATTGGTGCTTTTATAATTTGTCCACATTTTACTTTCTAATTGACCTGTACAGCTTTTAGGTTGCCTTTGATTTTGACAGCCCTTTTCAAATAAATGAATTCTGTGTTAAAGGACTTAACCTAAAGTCTCTTCTGTTGTTTCTCTACTCAAAAAGCAAGCCATTACCTTGATCAAATTTTCTCATTAGAGCTCTCATTTGTCACAGATATGTCTGGCCTCTCCCCTGTGCACAGATGCATGTGGGATTATTTGCTTCCATCGTCACAATTGTGTTGAAATTTCAGCTCCCTGTGTAGCAGAACAGCACTGGAGATTTTTTGCATTTTATTCCACAAAAAAAATCTCTCTAGGGAGGTAGCTGCAGTGTTATCGATTAAAAAAAAAAAAGTAATTGAACAGCTTTATGTGTAGCTCATAGGAATTCAGACACATTTTTAAGATCCTCCACAACAGCAGAGAAATTTGTCTCTCCCAGAGCCGTGAGAACAAAACAGCATCAGTTTGTTTTTGGAGCTTATTGTTAATACACATTCTGGGAGAACGTTTTTTTTTTTTTTTTTTGTCGTGTCCAGATTATGTATTTAATGGGACAGAGCAAGGGTGATAATGAGGACTTCCTAAGAGTTGATACACGTGAGTTCTGGTGGAGTATGGAACGTCTTGGCCAGATGGAATAAAAATAAAATGAGAAATTTCCCTTTTCTTGAAAAGTAAATAAAGCCTGGATGCTGAGCAGAAAATTGCAACATACTTCTACTTAAATAAACCTCATAGGTCAAATTCTTAGAAAAAAAAAAACTAATTTTGTTCCAGAACACAATGTTAGGATTCTGGAATCTGATGCATTTGTTGCAATGTATCAACTGCACACACACTGAAAATCATTATAAACCAGCAGAACAAATTCTGTTTAATTTTTATTATAAAATGTGTCAGATGACTGGAAAACTTGGTAAATGGCCCATAACACTTGCAGGAAGGACTGCTACCACCGCCGCCGCAAAAACTTATAAGGCAACTTTGGTATTTAAAGAAGAATAAAAAAAAATGATGGCAAAAAGCGTCAAATCAGACACAATAGACTACTTTGTATCATAATATTTAACTTGTTTAGGTGATAGAAACAGATTAGCTTGATATATTTTTATGCTCAGACCAAACATTTACATGAATATTTTCAGTATAGCAGGAACTACATTACATAGACTATTTTAAAACATTTAAGCATCTCTTGATTTTTGTGTACTGTAAAAAAAAAAAAGTGAAATTTTTTTACAGTCCAATATGGTATAGATGTCTCAGAATTTTACCTAAATAGACAAGAATCAAACTTTTAAAAATCATATTTTTCTGCTCGAGTTGCTGACTATGCGTCTATTTGGAAGTCAAACATCATCATGTTACTGCAGCAGGCAGAGCTGCTTTTCTTAAACGCTGAAATGTTTTGTGTGTCACACATGTAACATTTAAGTGGGTCCACTTGCAGGTCTCTCTTTTAGGATTTCTCTATAAGATGTAACCAATATTCTCCAAAGCTTTGCAGAAGGGTGCATTTTTTTTTTTTTTTTAGCTTGCCAAGAGTTTGACGGTCTGGAAATAGGACATCCACACTTTGTGCAGCTTTTAACTTTGGGCCACTGAAAATAAAACTTGTCCTGTTTGCTCTCATCTTTCTTTGTTTTCCTTACCCTTAAGCCGTCATACCCCGTGTTAACTCATCCCATCTTGGCTGTCCTCTAGGGGATTCGTTTGTTCATCAGTGAAAGTGACACACACTGACAAATCTGGATTTATCTGCTCATCCAGACGTTGAAACAAACAATGATGCCAATAGAGGATTAGCGTGTCCTCGGTTTGTACAGCAGAATGTTACTAAATCAAAGAGGAGCACAGGGAGTGCACTCAGCCATTATAATTATTTTTTTTTTTAAACAGAGTTTAATCCCAAATTAAGTTTAAAACTAAAAACTTTCAGCCATCAGAAAATGAATGAAGCAATTAAATTCTGCATTTGTGGTGAGGCTAAAGTCAAGCTTGTTGCATTTCTTTCACATGTTGCGTGGCATATGTGAAGAACAGAAGAGTGTGGATGTTTTGTGATGCGCGCCGCGCCAAGAGCTGCAGAGCTTCACCTGGGTGCGGACACAAATATCAAAAAGAATCAGAACTGCATCTCGACTTGCAGCTCTTAATTTCTGAACTTAGACGTGGATGTGGAAACAACACATGCGAATGCAGCGAAGGAAAAAGTCCAGGGGAGTTTTGGGTCAATTCGCCCAATCACTACATTGTTCCCATTGCTTTGTAGCAACATGTTGCCATTTCATCTCTTCCTGCTTCGGCTTCATGTCTGTAAAGAAACCATTTCTGCCACCTTTACATAGTTTATTTTTAACTGTAGCGCTTAGATGAATCATTGGACCTAATAGCTCAAATCTGACATATAAATTGATTATAGCTTGTTAGCTGAAAACTTAGCCTCATATTCTATTTTCGTTCTCCTCCGCGTTTGGATAATGTAGATGTTATGAAATGAGACAAATGATGACTGCTGGATGGAGCCAAAAATATTTTAGCAACTTTATGCTGAAAACCGTTCTTGTATTGAAGTCATCCAACTACGAGAACAATGTAGAAGAACAACTTTAATTCAATTTAATCAAAGCTGATACACAAAATACCACCAACCAGCTAAAACAGTGTACTGACTTCAATTGTACTAAATGTTTTGGGTTTTTTTCCAAATGAACATTTGTACAGGAGTTAAATAACCAGAAAGACAAAAATCAAGGTCAGTCAAGAACATGGTCTCTCTCTCTCTTTGAATTAAAACAAGCAGACACCTCTCAAAAAACTGAACTACTTTATGTTTTTTTTTTCTGAAGAACAAAAAACAAACTTTTATTTTATTCCACTTAAAAAGAAAACAGCATCTCAAAAATGATTTATACCATGTTAAATGACCTGAGAATTGCCTTTTGTTACCAAAGATTACTAACTCCACATCTGCAAAAGGAGAATTTGGTCCTAACTGAGTCATAATTTAAGCTTCCTCAACATTGTTTTCTGGGGCTTCTTGAATTCTTACAGATGCCATTTCTGTCAGGTCAAACTCTTTGAGTTTTCTGTTTACAAGCCTGATCTCACATCTTCATTCTGCTACTGCTCCTCTTCTTCCATTAAGTCCAAGGATTGTTCACTTTCGCTCAGCTCCTCTTCCTCCTCCTCTTCTTCACTGCTAGACGGCTTTTTCTTTGGCTTTCGCTTTCTTACTTTGGCCGTCTTGGGTTTTCCGGCTCGGCCAGAGTCGTTCTTTTCTTCGGTCATTGTGACTCTGTGGTTTTTCTTAGGTCTCCCGACCGGTCTACCTGTGAGGGTTCTCCCTGTCCTTCTCCGAGTTTTTGTCTCCTTTTCTGCAAGCTGCGCCTCCTCTACTTCGAGGTCACCATCGGCGCATCCCTTCGGGTTTGTCGTTTTCTGTTGATGGTAACGCCGGACGTGACTCTTCAAGCTCACGTTGTGATTGAAGCATTTGTCGCACTGTTTACACTTGTAAGGCCTCTCCCCCGTGTGCAGGCGCATGTGGGACTTCAGATGGCTGGGCTGCTTGAAGGCACGCTGGCACACCGAGCACTCGAACGGTTTTTCCCCCGTATGCACCATCGAGTGTCTCTGGAGAGCCACAGCCCAAAAGAATTCGATCCCGCAAACGGGACACTTCAGAGGCCCCGGCTTCAAGTGTCTCCTCATGTGGTTTTTGCGCTTCGTGTACGTGGCAAACCTCTCCGGACATTCGGGACATTTAAAAGGATCGCTTTCATTTAAGTGGGTCTGCTCGTGGGCCTTTTTGGCCACTTTTGTCTTAAACCCAACACGGCAGTATTTGCAAGAATGCTCATAGTTTGCACTGTGCACCCTGTTGTGAAGAGTTAAGGCGTGGTCAGTGGCGTACCTCTTCCCGCAGGTGTTGCAAGAGAAGGGCTTAATTTTATACTCGCAGGTGTGAGGCTTTCGTTTTACAAAAAACATCCCGCAGTCTGCGCAGAGCTCCCGGTCCTTCAGACTGCCGTGCAAGTGGACTTCTTCGTCAGAGCTCTCGTTCTCAGACTCCAAAACTGAAAGCTCGTCGTCCGGGTCCCAGCTGTCCTCTGTCTCCGGGTCCCAGCTGTCGTCCGAGTCCTTGACCTCGCCCGGATCGCTGGATTCCTCCGTTTCTGTGGTGGGATCACTCTCCTCGTCAACAACTTCGACATTCTCAGCGATCGCTGCCGTCTTTGTAGATGTTGCCTGTCGACCACACAACAGTACAAGCGAGGGATTTAAAACACAATGAATTCTGTACAAACAAAATTTAAGATTGTTGTTTCTCAAACAGGCAAAGATATATTTAAAGCGTATGTTTACACTTATCAAAAAGTAATGAAAAAAACTACAACAACAAAAAACTTTTGTTATTTGTAGTCACTGTGATATAGTGGCAATAAGAGTGAAACATGTAAGCAGATAAATGTAGTGGTTTTACTATGATTTTTGTTGGGTTTTTTTTTATAGAAGATGGACAATGATGTGGACGAATGTGGCAGAGCGTTTCTTTAGGGTTGTGGGTGAAAACCTAGATTTTCCCACCGCACGCCAAAAAGCCGTGGCCAAGTCACCGAGCCCTCTGTTACCACACATCTTCAAATCTGGGAGTTATGTTTGTGGAGGGGTGAATGTGGTTTATATTATAAAAAGCCCCAGAAAAGCCATCCTTTAATGCTGTTCAAACAACTTCATTAGATTATAACCACTTCCAAACATAGACAAATACATGCTGATCTTCTTAAATTCAGTCATCTGAGGTCTCAGAAATTACGATTTTTCAATGATGTCAGACTGAACGGGTATTCGAACACAAATGAAACTTAGATTTAAATTAGGGTTTATTTTAGTCTTCGACTTTAAAGTGAAAAACCAACTTGCTGCTGAAACATTCATGCAAGTTGCAGCATATGTTTATAACCAACTGCCTCCAGTTAGGATGATGTGATTTTGCTTATTTGACAATTAGAATTTATTTTTGACCTGGAAATCAAAATTGTACTAATTGTTTCAAACACAGATACTTTTTGAATTGCAACATATTCTTAAGGAAGTTAATATAACACCATTTTTAAAAGAAGAAAACCTCATTTGGACATGTGGTCCCTACCTCTAAAAATATTTCCATGCATTTGGTCTGATGATCCTCTGACATTGCAGTAATGCTGTTTTGGGTCAGATTCTTCCAGTGGTTCTTGTAGCCACACTGCCGGCACTGCTGGTTCAGGACTAAGAGGACTCCACAGACCACTTTCTCCGTTTTTACTTCAGATTGACACACGGGGCAAGTGGCACAGAACAGCCGGAGGAGCTGCTTTTCATTCACAATGTACCTCTTACTAGTCCGAAGCATGCTAACTCTGGGAAAGAAGTATACATCAGACTTTTGAAGTTTTCCATCTTAACATAAAATGGTAAAAGAAAAAAAAAAAAGTTAGAGGAAAACTCACTTTTCCTTGATAATGTCAAGGTTTTCGATTTTTTCCAGCATCTTACAATAATCTGACGATGAAGATTCAGAGGCCTCGCTTGATGCTGGGCTTGCAGGGACGCCTGCAAAAAAAAAAAAAAAAAAACATTCAATGCAAAAGCAAGGGGTTTTCATATTAAATGCCTAAAATTTTAAGGCAACTCACTCGTTAAATAGCAGTTCTCCTCTTTGTTTAATGTTGAAGATCCTTGAGTTGGACCATGGCATTTGTTAAGCTGGTATTATTTTTTTTTAAACAAAGTTTAATCCCAAGTAAACAAGCAAAAACAGACCAAGTAAAACAAGCAAAAACAGTTAAATACATGGAATTATGAAAACTTGCTTGAAGCAACACAAGTCTGCAAATTCTGCAACAACCTTGGTGGTACAGAAATTGTTCAACAAATAAGTATTTGGGAAAAAAAAGAAAAAAAAACACCCCTTTTACATTGCCTTGAGGCAGATGCTTTCTTGCAGACCTTGAGTGCTGAATGTACAATGGCCCACAACAGTTTCTACTGTTGAAATGGCCCTGAAGAAGCCTACTTCAAATGGGTATGTTTTTCAGGGACAGCCATGCAGGGTTAGTACAGTTACCTAAAAAAAGAGAAGATCTTCTAAATAGACACAAACCCTAAGCATGCGACCAATTAGTTACACAGTGGGACAGGCCAATATTTCTGCAGCATTGGTTCTAACAGTGTTGACCTTTGCTGACTTCGTGTCGATTAGGGATTGTTCGTATGTTTACCATATTTTTGGGGCTTGTATTACGTAAGAAAACAATATAAATACCCTCACTGTGGATCCACCTCAGGAGCAGTAAAATCACGTGACCAATGACGCTGGAAAACAGCATAAAAGAGCAAACTTCTTCAGATGTTTCACTTCATGAAATCTCACCTGTTTGGACTCTGGTTCGTCAGGCGAACACACTGACGGTACAGCATCAGATTTTAGCTGGGTCGAACCAGCAGCTCGAGTCACTGTTAGAAAACAGTTACTTGTGAAGTGTTCACTGCAAACACGGATATCAGTCCACGAGGTTTCTTTAAGTCTCTGACCATTGACTTCGAAGAGAAACTGGACCCACTCCAGTCTCCTCTCTGGGTCTGCTGGAAGAATGAAGTGTTGAGCTCTGCGACGCCATGACTCACACCCGACGACGGAGCACATCCTGGATTTAAGTTTGGTCACCAGCGTGTACAAAGTCTGGAACTTTACACTTAAGTAAGAAGTTAGCTACCCAACAATCGTCAACAGCACAAGATTGCTAAAAGCTAACTAGTGATGCTTCAGCAGCGGTGGAGTGCGAAGGGGCGGGGTTCCATGGAAGGGAGCCTGGACTGATGGGAATTCAGACGACGTTTCAAGATCCAAATCATTTGGCTCCGTTCACAGTAAAGACGTTCATTCGGCTCTCAAGCCCCACTTCATGTCAGCGTAATTCTATAACCCTGAAACCGACAAACAACTTTTTATTTTTATTTTTTAAATGATTGTGGTTTATAGAGCCTAGAGATGGTAAAACGGGAATAACGTTTAGGTTATTCACTTACTAGAATATGTCCCTATTACGTTAGAAAAACGTATGAATTTTTTTTAACTAAATTGAATAATCCCGTGTTTAATTCTACTATCTTTGAGCATTTTTATTGTGTTTTTCTTTACAACAATTTTTTCTGTTTCTCTCTGTTGGAGAGTATATGTTTTCTATTTCTCTTGTTAATATGGTTGGTAATTGTTCAAAATTGAAAGAAAAATCGGTTGTCTCTCCTCTATTGTTCTTGTTTTTTATCCTTAAAGTCATTGTGCTTCCTTATTTCTGCAAATATTATTAGCGCTCAATGTGTCAGCGCTGCTTTTGGTTTTAGATTGCCTCTTTTTAAGTGAAACACTTTGTGGTATTCTCCTTTTGCACGATTCTTTTATCAAGATGACTTGGTAAAGGAATGTTTATATTCCTCAAATTCCACATTTTTGGTCCTTTCCCTGATTGTAGCCGTACATAAATCCTGAACAAGCCCGATATCTGTAAAAACCAATCTGTTTCAGGGTGCATCTTTAAATAGTTGCCTGTTGATTTTGATATAAAATTGCCCTGTACAGTTGCTCATGGTGATTTACAATAACCCACAAAGCACATGATAGGCTTTAAGATTTGCCCTTTTAACATTTGCGTTTACTCTTTTAACATTTATTTTAAAATTGGTATAGGAGCGGCGATTGCATTAACATTGAGCTAATTTATTGTGTTTCTTTTTCGATTAGCCATGTCTATATGGGCGGAGTGTCACTGCTGGGTTGATATGATTTGTGGTCAAGCGTACACCGGTCAGACAAAGTAAATCACTTTCATTTCTGATTATCAGTCATATTATTTTATTTCTGGAATGCAGTAGAATGGGATCAACAGACCTCATTTCTCAGCTACCTTATTTCCCGGTAAGAATCTAGAATAGTGGTTATTATTATAAAATCCTCCAGGAAAACTAGACATACAGAATTATATGTGCCTGAAGGGAATGTTTTCTTCCTGTAACATGTTTGCAAATTAATAAGTCACAGTGGTTTCTTACTGTGTTCTAGCATGAATATTGTTTTGAACTTCTCAGTTATTTTGGCTTGTAGAAGAAAAAAAATGCTAAAATTAAAAGGAAACAAGATGGAATTTTAATTATCCACCGAGATACACAAATACTGCTTTGAACCAATTTCTTGTCGATAATCTTTACTAACACCTATGTGAAAAAGAAAAATAATTGCTTAATAATATGAAAACTAAAAATAAACATGCAGGTTAGAAGGACCTTGAACTCATAGTGAGTACTGATCGCGGTATGCATATTTTTTTATAACAGTACTTTATATTTACTCCATATCTCTAGACTAAGGATTAGAGATTTTGTTCCAAATAAAACACTGAGAAGGGCAAATATGGTATGGCTCGATGATAAACAACATAAAATGTTAGGGCACAACTTGAAACGATACAGTTGGCACAAAAGAAACCTAAAAATCACAGAAAGAACATCATACACACACAATAAAACATGGTGGTGGAAGCATCTTGCTCTGGGATTGCCTTTCTTTAGTTGGAACTTGGTCTCACTTAAAATTTTTATCTTTTATACAAATAAAAAAATAAACATTTTTGCTCTCCTGGAGTTTTCATGGATGAAACTATTAAATAATTTTGTAAACCTCCCTGCTGCAAGAATTTTAAATGCTTCAAGGTAGCTACCTACCGACAGACAACTTTTTATTTTTTAATTCTAGCACATGGGCCTCAACCATCATAACGCTGAATACTATGTATTCCAAATTTGCTACTGAGAAATTAAGAATTTAATATTAGCCTTGATTAACATACTGTCAACCACAATTTGCATAAATGTTTATTACGTATTTTGCAGTTTGAACATTTCATTCACTACATAAGTCAATGATCAAGTACTCTGAAATAACATTTTTCTTCACATTTTAAGGCAATACTAAGCAGTTGTTTTATTTATACAATATAAAAATCAATTTTAAGTGTCAGCATTTCATCCTTCTTCTTGTGAAGGATTGAAGCCGGGCGCCTCGTTCTCTTCATAGGTAGATTTTTTATTTCTGCCTCTTCCCATTTAACTTTCCAGTTTCCGCAGCATTTGATTCAAAGTTTTTAGGCCGCCCTATTGGTCTGCCTGTGCCCCGTCTTCTAGTTTTAGGTCTGTAAAACCCTTCCATTCGCGTCTCATCGTCAGTAATCTGTGCGTCACAATCTGTGTCCTGCTCCTCTTCATCGCTGTCAAGATCCTGGTCTATACTTTTCCGGAACATGTTAGGTTCAGAACTGTTGGCGTCTCTTTTCCGGTCGATTTCTGCATCCGTCTTTGGTTCTGGTCCAGAACGAACAGGGTGATAACGTTGGACGTGGTTCTTCAAGCTCACGTTGTGATTGAAGCACTTGTCACAGTGCTGACACTTGTAAGGCCTCTCCCCAGTGTGCAGGCGCATGTGGGACTTCAGATGACTTGACTGGTTGAAGCCACGCTGGCAAACTGAACACTTGTACGGTTTTGCTCCGGTATGGATCAATAAATGCCTCTGGATGGAAAGAGCACGGAAGAACTCAACCCCACAGAAGCGACATTTCAACTCTATCGTCCCTCTGTGATTTTCCAGGTGGACTCTGCGCTCCTTGTTTGTGGCAAAAGTCTCCGAGCAGTCTGGACATTTGTACGGTTTCCCTTGGGTTATATGCATCTGCTCATGTGCAAATTTGTCTGCCTTCAACTTAAACGTAACATTGCAGAATTTGCAATTGAACTCATAGTCCTCGTTATGAATTCTGCTGTGAAAGTTCAAAGCCACCTCATTGACGCATCTTTTCCCACAAATGTAACAGGGATAAGGCTTCACTTTGTGCTCACATGTATGAGGTTTTCGTCTGTCAAAGAACCTTCCACAGTCTGTGCAGAGTTGGCTGTGTATGGGGGTGAGTGAAAGATAATCGCAGTAATCAATATGGTCTACAGAATCGCTGCTTTGTTTCGCAGGGAATAATTTCACGGGGAAAACACCCCGCACTGGCTTCCAGTCCTCGTCCGAATCCATTTCACCCGAATCACTTGATTCCACCGATTCATCTTTAGGGTCACTCTCCTCATCAAGAACAGCATCGATCTCGGGAACCTCTGAGGTGATGCTGGAGGTTGCATCTTCTGTTGCAGCCTGTGGCAAGAAGCATAATTGGTTTCTTATATTTTAAGCATAACATAACAGGGGAAAAAAAGCGGGGGTGGGGGCGGGGGATACTTTAAATGTATAATTTCTTTTTGATAGAATGAAGGCCCTTTGGGATAAATTTTAACATGAACCAAGCAATTCAATCTGTCTGTATATCAGCAAAGTCCAGTGCTCATAACCTGGAGACACAATTTTGATCTAAACTTGACTCTGGATTCATAAATCCACCTCGTTTTCAGCTGAGACGGGAACACTTACCTCCCAGTCAGAGCTCTCCTCAGCTCCCATATTTAAACACAATGACGGGACAGCACTGGGCTTCAGCTGGACTCTGTCATTCACATTAACAAGACAGTCCTCAGGAAAGTGTTCGCTACAAACAGAGATATCAGTCCATGACGACTCCTTAAAACACTGCTTGTTGACTTTAGCTATAAACATGACCCATTCCAGTCTCTCCTCCGGATCTTCTGGTAATTTAAATCGCTGCGCACTGCGACGCGACGAATCACATCCAGCAACTGAGCACATCCCGGGTGTACGCTTCGTTTTCTCTGACTCTTAAGCAACCTCTTGAGAAATGTTTCAAGTACGTAACGTTAAAGTAGGAAGCGGCATTTTTCTCGCAGCTGCATTGAGCTAAATTAGCTAGCGGTATCTGTTTGGGTTGATAGTCGGACGGGCGGAGTTTCGTCAGAGGGTACGAATGGTTTATTGTCAAGCGTACACCGGTATTAAGTTCATTGCACATCGAAACGCTGTTAAGTTCAGTTCTAAGTGAATGAACAGTAAAACCAATAAAATTATTATTATTATTATTATTATTATTATTATTATTATTATTATTATTATTATTATTAAAACTAATGTGTTCAGGTAGTCATTCATATTAATTACAGTCAATGCCACAAGATGGCGCCAATTATCTTTAAGTTCTCTGCGTTCCGTTTTTCAAGTTCTGTTATCCAAGACATATTTTACGGAGATCTTGACTTTTTTTTTTCACTTTATGGAATTAAATGATATACAACTACGATTTAAGGGTAAGTTTAACAAAAAGATTAGACCAAACTAAAACAAGTGATCTGTAAGTACAAATAATCGCTGAAACTGCATTTTATCATTCCTTGGCATCCTTTGTTAAAAATAAAAACAATAATGGGTATATTAAAAATTCTGAAATGCATGAGAAACCGTTTATGTTAGGCCTCAAAGTGTTGTGTGCTGTGAAAGAGTATTTGATCCCTTACTTCTTTTTGGTCCAAGGTAAACGTTTTATTCAATAAATAAATTTTAAAAGTAAAATAATAATAATAACAATAATAATAATAATAATAATAATAATAATGTAACTTTTCCCATAGCAATGTAAAAAATGAATTATTGGTCGTTATCACACGTGCTTAATAACAGTTGTTGCAAACAGAGGTGGTAATGAAACCAGTGTTTAGGTTTAGTGGGTAAATCTTTTTTTTTTTACACAAGGCTAGATAGCTTTTTCCCATAATAAAGAGTATATCATTTAAATAGTTAATGTAATTTGTGCAGTTTATCATTGTCAAATATTAAAATTTGGTTAATGGTTGGCATCTAAAGAGTTTAGTGCCAAGTGTTGAAGCTACCAAAGAGGTTGTGATATGAATGACTGTTTCGATTGCCATTTTTGGGTTAAAATTAATACTTTTTTTAACCATGCATTTTCTACACAGTGTTCTTGTGTGTGGTGAGATGAAGTGTCAATATTTGACACTTCATCTATAATGGACAGATCTTTACACCAGTCCATCATAGGACATTTTAAAGTGTGAAATGGTCAAAAGTTTCCTGGTACATATCTGTGTTTACTGTGGACTTTAGAAAACACAGTAGACCAACACCAGCAGATGACATGGCACCCCAAATCAAACTTTTCACCGGATTTCAAGGTCCCATAGTCCACTCTTTCTGCAGACTTTGGGACCTTGAAATTCAAACTTGAAACACAAAATGTAATATTTGCAGCCCGTGTGTAAGATATGTTTTGCATACTGGCTCTTGGTGCACTGGCGTCAGCCTCAGCCTTTTGAGCAATTTCACATCCCTAAAACGACTGTACACTGGTGAAAAATCACCGTCCATAAAGTCATGGATGAATAAGTTTGAAGAAAGAGCTTGACTGGCCTGGACAGACTCCTAATCTGAACCAAGTAGAAAACCTTTGGGGTCAAATAGAGTAGAGATCGGCAGGTACACTCATCCTGACCTCACCAATGTGCTACTTAAGGGATGGTCAAAAATTCCCATAAATGCTTTTATAAACCTTGTAGAGAACTTTCTCAAAAATGCCTAAGTTACAACTCCATTTGCTTGACCAACATCATTGAAAAACCTTTGCTTTAAGGATGAGGTGTTACTCATGCTCACATTTGTGTGACGGCAGATGAAAGTATCTCAGTCTAGTTTCTAAATACTAAACTTTTTAAAATGAAGACTAGGATGAAATCTATAATATAAAAATGTGTTGATGTTTGGGAAAAGTATTGACCTAAGAGGGTTAAAATGTACACCTTCACACTTGTTGCTTTAAACTTAAACTTAACCTTTTAAACTTTACCCTTGTCTTTCAAGCATTTTGGGTGTCTGCAACCTAAATACTTCAAATTCTTCTTTGAAGGAGTTTCATTCCCATGGGAGAGAAGCTTTCTAAAATATGTCAGAAATGATGACCCAATGTCTGACCTTTAAAATGTCATTAATAACTGATACCCCAAACATTTGTGTCTAAAGTTCGGTACAGTGGATCGAGGAAAAAGCCATTACCCACTACAATGTGTCTTGGAAAAGAAGATGAGGCATTCTGGTGATAAAAGAAAAAAAAACTAAACAAGCCTGGACTAGGGCAGAGAGGATGTGAGCTGTTGAGATATTTTAGATGCTTTCAACAGTGAAGCTCGCATGGGAAAACACAGAGAAGGAACTGGTGGTATGCTATGCCATTAATCTTAGCGCGAACGTCTATCTGGCCAAGTGACTGACAACAATGTGAAGACTTGCCAACATTCCTTTGTGAATTCGAAAGGCAGCTGACATGTTTCGACTGTGCGTTTCGCTCTTTTTCCCAGAATTGGTATGATGCAGGAAGACGGAGTATAAATGTTGATCGGGAGGAGGTGGGAGATTCCTTTATAAAACCAAGAAATTTAATTTTTCTTTTTATTTTCTGCAGTTTTTTTTTTTTCAACCAATTTGCTCTTATTTCTTTGGCCTCAGTATCCTGGGAATGTCATATCGGGCTGAAATCAGTATGAACAACATGGGGTTGTTAATAAACCATACAAATTATGTTGGACTGCTTAGTTTAGTGTCCTTTGTTGGCATTTGCGCTCCAACCACATACCAACAATAACATTAAAGCCTCAAAGAATTGTAATTATTCACCCATCATTAAAAGCCCGAGCGTGAATGTAGAGACTGAAAATATCCCTGTCGCTTTCAAACAATAGGTTTTTCAGCATCTTTGTGAAAGGATGCCGAAGATGCGAATGTGTTTTGGTTTTGTTTGCTCAAGTGCCATGTGTCTGAGGCAATGAAAAGTGTTGTGAAAATTGATCTGTCCCTTTACGGATTTCTCCTCTTCTGGGTTCGTTTTGTTACACTTAAAATATAAAACAGTGTCAGGGTTATAGACTTTAAACGACATACTGTGCCAAACGCTTTTAGAGTTAAATCATTCCAAGGCTGGATTAACCCTTATTTGATTTTAGACCCAAATAATAGGTTGCTTTACCCAACACCTTCTTATTGTCGGGTACGAGTGCAACCTTTCATCCTTTATGCACAAATGCTTGTGAGTGCTTTTAAAGCACGAACATACATCTTCAGTCAAGAATCATTACATCATGTGCTGAACACTTTGTGTTATTTTAAAAAATCCATTACAGCTTTATTATGTGCACTCGTCTCAGCCACTCCCATAGTCAAGTTGCTCTTTGAAGCCTTAGGGTCTCTGCTGCTGCAAACTGGTTCCACTCTAAATCTGTGGATCAGAGACATCTATTTGGAAATGGATACTGATAACAGAGCTCTCTATCCTCCCTTCATTACATCCTGCGGCATGTCCACTAATACTTCATAGACGCCTCCGGGCGGAGGGGGAGCTGAATTGGAGGCAATAAAAGGCGTTTAGGAATGCGACATGTTAGCAAAGGTACATGAGGAATTTCAAGCGGCATTAGAGGCTAATCTGGCAAACCTGTTTTTGTCTCGTATAGGGTTACGCGTCCTCGTGAGAATGTGATCTATGTCAAGCCTGCTCTCCATGGCAAGAAGAGAACAAGAGAACAGGCCACCCGAGAAAGTTGAACCCGAAAGAATGCGGCTCTGGTATTCATTAATGAAGAGAGCTCTTTGCAGCGGTGGAACAAGAGGGCAGGAATGAGAGGATAGTTGACAATGACACAGGAGTGGTAGAAAAGAAAACTTTTCAAGAGAAAATGATGATTTAACAACACCTCAGTAAAAATCGGTGCTTGCTGCGTGAAATAAAATGCAATAAGTCCGTTAATGTTTATGGGAACATTTATTGTTTTATGAAATGTTGCATGAATTCAACAGTTGATTTCACAAAAAAAAAAAAAAAAAAAAAGCCTGTTTTTTTAACTCAATCTACGATTGGTCGTTTACAGCTTGACAGGGCCGTGATTGTCGGCACATAACTTACAAAATAACTCTTTGGCATCATGCTCAGAGCACTACTGTATCTAAAATAACAATACAAACATCTGTTATAAAATATATAATAAAATTAATTAACTTGTTAGTTTGCAACTCACAGTAAACAAAACACTAACCTTTTTTTGGCCCCTCAGTGGTGATCAAACCAGCAGAATCACCACATCAGGGCTCACACTCACTACCATCACACATGCAAACACACTTTTGAGAGGAAGGGGGTTAAAAAAAAATTAAAAATCATAAAATTACACGACGACATCCCAAAACGACACTTCTTCAACACCAGGTCTCTTGTCAGTTTAAATAATTATAATAAAAACACACTATATATTATGGACCTCATTGTTCACATCTCTCCGAACCTTTGCAGAACCAGCAGCTCAGGCTGGAGAAACATGAGCAGCGGGGTTTTCAGATCATGTGTTGTCAGTTTAAATTAATGAGATCGGGGCAGACCTCCAAAAAGAGATCATCAGCGTGATGGGAAAGCAATTATTCAAAATTAAACCCACGAAAGAAAAAGAAGAGAGGAAACACGGGTCGGAAAGTTAACCCTTTGCTGAATATTCAACAAAAAACAATTGAAATTATTAATATTTAGGGAATGTGGAAACCGTATAAGGTAAGAATATAGCTCATTAACTTAGTGGGGGGGGGAAATAGATAATAATAATAAAATTAAAAACATTAATAAAAGGGATAAGCAGCATTTTTATATTCATAGATAGAAATATTTATATAAATAGCATGGCATATACTCTATTAGAATATATCGCCATATTACAATCCACAATACTGTCCAAGTACCTCAGAGGATTCGTCTTTTCTCAGCGTGCCGGGCAGACCGCCGGCGGGTAACCGGCTCAGTGTGAGAAAGACGTTCAGAGCACAGCTCTGCTGCCGCCATGTGAGAAAAAAAAAAAAAAAAAAAAAAAAAACTGTTTCTCAAACGTTGTCCCCTTTAACTCCCCCAACTTTCATGCATTCACATATTTGCCTCATTCTCTTTTGTTGCAGTCTTAACAGATACCCAAAAGTTTTTTTATTTATTTTTTGTCCTTTCATTCAGTATCCAAATCACGGTGGCTTAAATGAAGATTTCCACTGCCTCCGACTCCAGATCATCCAGGCCTCTGAAGGGATTTGACAGCATCTTCTTCGGTGCTGCCTTGTCTGGAGGACAAGAAAAAGAAGGAAGAGAAATATTACATATACGTTTGAAGGTAAAAAGACCAGGAAAAGGTTTTGCACTGACTGAAAAGGTTAAAAAAGAAAAAAATTCTCCACAGTCACAGAAAAACAGTCTGGTGAATGTGCTCAGTCAACAGATTCAAATTACTTCCCCAACCATGCACATTCCACAGACCACAAATTACAAAGCGTGACCTGCACTGATGCGATGTGACCAGCTGGTTAATCCTCACCATGGTTAATCAATGTAAGGGAGGACAAAAATGACTATACGTGTGCATTTTGAGTTCTTAGCTTTGTAATGTGTGATGTTGGAGCTTCACGCTGCGATCCCGAGTGTCCACTTACCGTTGCTTAGCTTAGTTGTGCTGGTTTCCTCCGTAGGTTTGGTTTCCTCCGGCTGCTTTTCGAGCGTCGAAGGTTCAGACTGGGCAGAGAACTGACGGACCGGCAAAGTCTGATCGTCTGACAGATTTTTGCCTAAAGATCCCGTCACGGAAAACGTCAGCACCGGACTTTCAAACATGACATGCAGTCATTTGTAAAAGCTTCATGATGATTCTGACCTTTAATCTTGGCGCAAGCCGTGCTGATGGAGGGAGTGGAGGAAGCCGGTCGGAGTGGAGCTCCCACCACGTTGACGAGGTTCGTTCGAGGACTCTGCTCGTCCTTCTGACTTTGATCCTGATGCAGCCGCTGGTTGAGAATCTTTATCACAGCATCTTTTTCCAGTATCTGAGCATAAAGGGCTCGAATTCTGAAGTCAGAAAGGAATAAAATAATATAGGTTTTAAAAAAAAAACAAACACATAAAGTAAAAAGATTGTTTTCATCCTTGTTTTCTGATTGTTTACCTGTTTTCCATTTCCTGATTCCTGTGATCGGGAAGTGGCAGATCCTCGTTGAAGCTGTTGTTGGAGGAGTGGCAGGGAGAGTGGTTAATGATGGTGGTGTCTCTGAAAAAAATAAAAAACAAATAAAGAAATAAATATAAAATCATTCTTTGCTTAATTTCAAACCGGGATATGCTGAAGCTCATCAGTCCAACTAAACATTAGTAAAAAGTTAAGAACCTCTGAGCAGCAGCAGTGGCAGCCACCTCCATGGCAAACTGCCTCATGGTGCTCTCCTCCAGGTACTTCTGTTCCCAACGCACCATGTCGGCTTCGAGGGCCAGGATCCGCTCCTCGCGCTCACGCAGGCGCTCTTGGAGCGAATTCACAGTCAGACCCGGCGGCTGAGACTGCCTCTGAAATGAACAGATGGAATTTTATTTATTTATTTTTTATAAACTTACTCATCGGAAACGTCACCGCTGTGCTCGGCGACGAGGTTTTACCTGCTGCGCCCTCAGACTCCTCAGCTCCTGCTCCAACCTCGTCCGGAGCTTCATCTCCAGGCCCTCCCGCTTCTCGCACGTCGACTGCAGCTGAGCCAGCGCGCTCTGGAGCCTCTCCACTTTCTCCACGTACGCCCTCTTCCTCCTCAGCTCGTCCTCGAGCTGGCGCCCTCGTCCCCGCGCCGCCTCCAGGGCGTCCTCGAGCCGCTTCGTCCTGAGGCTCTGCTCCTCCACCGTCGATCGCAGGCGCTGCATCTCCCGCTCCATGCGCTCCCGCTCAGCGTTCTGCTCCTCGTCTGACAAAAACAAGTTGAGAATGGAAAGGTGAGCCTTGACACATGGCAGGAGAAAAATTGATTAATTTTCTTTATTACTGCACGCAACAAAACTCTCACCATTTTAGGCCATAAACACATCAACCACAATCATATACGTAAGAGGTACTTCTTTCTGTTTAATAAAAAAAAAAATCTGTCTAAAATTAGGAAATCTCTACTTTGATGCATATATTAGAAAATCCTTAATCTTGTGTTGGATTAGAAAGGATCGGTCGTATTAAAAACCCTGCAACATGCGTTTTTTCTCTTTTTGAATGGGGAAAAAAAGTATTATTGGCATCAGCCAAAGTTGGAAACAGCAGGCCAGATGACGAAGAAAAAGCCCCATCGCTGCATTTCTGTAAGAAACAGTTTCCAGAACACGCATAATAATTTCCAGAGCTTGCAACATGGTGCCCAGTGTTCTTCATTTGGTTTTGCAGTTCTGGAATGCTAAACAGAAAAAGGGAAGAGGAGAAGGAGAAGGGAAGTGGAGGCGGGGGGAAGCTTCCCCATCCCTTTGACCCACATAGCACAAAACATTCCTCATCAAGGCCATACAAACACCAGCGCTCTGCTTGAGTCCAGATTCCCAAACAGACTCCATAAATTACACTCCCAACAGGTGGGGGCATGGGGATGCTCATTCCTACCACTTCATTTCCCTTTGAAAAAAAAAAAAAGCTGCATGAACTGAATTCCCTACAATTAATCCCTCTTAGCAAATCAGTCAAGGTTATGCAAGTGACATTCCTTTGCGCAAAAAGCTCCAGAAAAAGGCCCTGTGGTGCAATCTAGTTCAGTCATGCATCGTGTTTCTAAAAGGGGCTCTGGCTAAGGATGTAAAATTTCAGCTAAAGTCCATCTGGTTACTGCCAGCTTCTCTAGGGGAGTAAATTTTACAATCGTTGTGAGTCGCACATCAAAGGTATGAGCACCGTGTCACACTGAGGTACCGAGGAAGCCTTAATCCTTTCAAATGGGGACTTTTTGGGACACAACCTATGAATGATTTGCAACGCACAGCAAAAACACCTAGACGTCGGCAACTGGCAGCGCTGAAGCTAGCATCTGTGCTTTCTTGCTGATGCTAAATTAATAGGGCTGTCGAACTGCTTTTAACAAATCTGGAGTGAAATTGATTATCTCAAGTTCAAGGTTTAAAATTATGTAAACTTGATTGGATTTCTGCTCATTTCTGAACACACGTTTAACCTACTCTGACTTAAACTTAATAATAATGATAATAATTAGGTTGGTTTTAACTATTTGAAAAACGTAGTGAAAAACGCAATAAATGAGCAACTGTGGACATGTGAGATATCATTAAAGTTGATTTTAGACCTTGTTTTGGGGAATATTGACCTACAAATTAACATTTTAAGACCCTAGAAAAACCCTTCCTGTACCCATTCAAGGTACAGAAACCTTGAATGGGATAATTGTAAATTGAAAAAGAGATTCCTCAAATTTCTTCATTTTAATTGCGAAAATACATTAAAAAAAAAAAAGAAAAAAAGAGCCATTTCAGAGCTATATTTGACATCGGCATTGGCCGATAGAAAGAAAAATCAAAGTCAAAGCAGCAAACTTACTTTGTTCAAGGAGTTTGGCCATGATGTGCTGGTTGTGGTCGGCCACCTCTACTTCTTTTGCAACGTGGGTCCTGGCTTTTTCCAGGTTTTCTGCGAGGCGGTGACATTTTTGAAGTTAGCTCAAACAGCATCTGGAGACGCATCCTGCCTCTCCGTGCGTGATGTGCGAGGTGCTTCATACCTCTGAGGTCTCTGTTGAAATCCTGCAGCCTCCGGATCTCGGCCACCAGCCTCCTCCTCAGTGTCTGCTCCAGGTTTTCCCTCTTACTGCTGCCCTGCATCAGTGTCTCGTAAGCCTCGGAAATGCGCCGAATCTCCTGCTCCAGCTGAAAAAGGAGAAAGGGGGGGAAAAAGGAAAAAAAAAGAAAAAAAAGGAGGCATTTTTGGTTAACCCAGCTTACAAAAAATGTAAGCTCCAGAGGACCTGGAATGTTAATTCATGTTTTTCAATGGTTTACAGGACAATGTGGGGGCGGTCAGGTAGCAGTGGTGTAACTTTAAGTAGGAACTAGGTATATTTTTAAATCAAGTTTAAAGGAAGCTGCATGACAGTGTGTGTGTGTGCGCGCGCGCGCGCGCGCGAGTGCATGTGCATGTGTGTGGTTTGATTCTGAGAAGGAAATCAAGCCTGCACCACTCCCTCTTAGACTGATTTATATCTACATTCCTGAGCGCTGATAGCTGCAATTCCAGGTGTGTGTGTGTGTGTGTATGTGTGTGCGTGCACAGGAGCATGCAAGGTAATACGCATAAAGAAAGACTGACACATGGTTTTGGAAAAGCTGCCAGCAGGGACGGTGTACATGCCTGAGCCTGGGCTGTGGAAACGGCAAAGAGACACCCACCATTACAGCAGTCACTCAGGCATGTTTACTCAGGGCTGCGGCCCGACGGGGAAAACTTTCCAGCCCTGGCAATTATCATTCTTTAGGGCTGAGGCACGGCGAAAGTCATGTGACATAACTCTAGCAGAGAGCGGGCTGATTTTTGCAAAGATTTGGCCAAGGTGTCGAGTGTCGCCGAGGCTGTTTCCGAGAAAGCCGAACAGGGATATTAAAGGCTTCGTGAGATCGTTAAAAACAGAGGGGGAAAGAGCCTTTTAAAAGCAAGAGCATGGGGAAAAAAAAAAAAAAAAAAAAACGCAATTGGATGAGAAGAGAAACAGTCGATTCTGTTTTACTACTCTTTTTTTTTTTTTTCAAACCCCAGCCTACCACTCTTGCCTATTACACAGCTAAATGACTGCAGTGTGACGTGGTCAGTGTTATCCTGGAAATCTATGGCTTGCCTGAAAATAAAGCAGACTCACACATTGGGCCTCCAGCGTGTCAACTACACAATGAAAGAAGTGTGCAAACACAGGACCCGGCTGTGACCTGCGTTTGTGGCCCTGCGTTAAGAAACGGTAGCAGCTGCCAATCTCACATGTTTGTCCAAACGGCCGCGGCGGTTCTCCAGATATCTTGGATATCAGGGAGGCAACTGACCGCTGGAGTTGTGTTTCAAAAGCAGGTGGTTGGGAGCAAGAATGCTGTGTGGCCCTTTAACGAGTGATTTTCTTTAAACTGAGACGTCTTTTTTTTTTTTTTTTTTTTGATTTTAGTATTCTTTTCTATATAGAAAAAAAAATCTCCTTTTTCAACTCCGAGAAATTTCTGAGGGGAACTGTCAGTTTCTTACCTTTTGAATGCGGCCAGTTTTCTCCCTGTGAGCTTCCAGCTCTTGTCTGAGTCTCTCATTCTCCATCACTAGGAGCTCCACCTGGTTAGGTTCCTCCAAGCCAGCAGGTGGCAGGCTGTTGAATGTGTTGTAGCTGGGTACTTCTCCTGGCTGTTCAGACTGGACATATCTATGAAAAAAAATTGTTTTGTGATCAGATGGGTCTAGTTGCTGCTGATTTAATTAGCAGCAAAGAAATACAAGACTTGAGGGGGGGGAAAAAAGATATCCTTAATTTAAATGAAAGCCATATTAAAAACCATGTTATTATTATCATTAATAATCAGATAGCAGAAAGGCTCCAGTGGTTGTCAGGAATGTAAGACTCTAAATGTGGGACACAGTGTTAGTCAGAATGCCAGAGACTACTTAAGTATCTGTGATTATGCTGCTGCTGTATTCCAAACATTACAAACATCTAGAGGGCAGGACTTGCTCCTCTGGAAGTATTTCGAAATCTAATTCCGTATGCAGGCTGCAGTGTGACTCACATTCATAAGTATGTGTTTACGCATGTGAAACAAAGGCAAGTATTGGGCGGGTTAAGAAGTAATACCGATGATGTGATGCAATGCTACAGTAGTCTCTAAAACACACATAAACACAAATGGAGTGATGCAAAACAAGGTTCTTCTCCCCTACCTTTGGGGCTGAGCTTGCACTTGATCCTGGACCTGGTGGGGGATGAAACCCTGACCCTGGATGGGGCTGTTGTATTCTGGGGGTGGGCTGCGTTTGTCTGCGTTTTGCCCCATCCTCTGAAGGCACTGCGGGGTGTAGTAGGGGAGCTCCGGGTAGCTGTGGGAGTTGATTTTGATGGCCGCAGCTTTGGCTGCTGCATCTCGCCTCTCCAGAGACATCTGCATGAGATGCTCGCTGAGCGAACGCACGTGGCTGCATTTTGGCTCCAACAGATCTGCTTCTTCGTGGAAGGATCCATCATGCAACACAAGCTGCCCCTCATGGAGCTGCCTGTGGCCCCAGTGAGAGGACAGGTACTGGGAATGTGCTTTGGCCTGCTCGTAGGTTGGCAGCGTCTCCCCGTGCAGCTGAAAGCCGCTTTCTGAGTGATGGTAGTCCCCTTGGTGCTCCTGGCCCTGTGGCTCCTGCCTCGCTGAGAGCTGGGGAAGCAGCGGGTCCTCCTGAGTGAGGCTTTCTAGAGAAGATCTGGGGGTCCTGCTCATTTCACCCCCACTGCTGGGTCCACTGTTGCTTCCACTGCCTCCGCCTCCACGCAGGGCCTGCTGCTGGATGGCCAGTAAGGTGCGGGCGTCCGTGGGGTTTCCGTAGCGGAGCTGCTCCTGGATGAGCCGGTGTAGGACCGTGCCAGACGGCTCCTCAGTGGACGACATGGTACAGTGCAAAAAAACAAGGTTCTCTCCAAAAGGATCAGCACAGCTGCTCTGAGTCTAAAGTAGAAATGTTTTCAATCAGCTGTGGACCTGAGAAGGGAAACATGTAGATGATTAAAGAACTATCTATAATTGAAACAGTAATAACAAAGCAGCCATACATTTATGTTAAAGAATAGAAACTGTGTAGCCACAAGAAAGCATTCAAACAGCGACAATTGTGCGATGTGGTGAGTTGTTTTATGGCAGGCAGAAACTTCATGCGCCAAAAATTCCTTTCTCATGGGGGGAGCAAAAGCGGACAAAACCGCGTTGTAAAATAGTTCCGCCTTAAAGCTCAAATATCAAACTCAAAACAAAAATAAATACACGTAAATATTTCAACACATTTCTTCAGTCTTACGTTTTAACTAGAAGCAACGACGCAGCTTCTTTATCAACGTCCCGGAGCGACTTTTGTTCTGATAAAAAAAATAAAATAAAATACAAAACCCAGAAGCGTCTCTTACCAGCTCACGCTTTCATGATAACACAACCCTCTGCTCGAAGTGAATTAAAATCCAAAGTATTTCCTATAGGTCCGCTAGGTTTTTAGTCGAGTTGAAAGTGCCTCATGTTGCCGCGCTCCTCTCTCGCTGTGAAATGATTATGGAGAGAGGAGGCGGCGATAATAAGTAACCGAGGAGGGACGGAGGTCGGAATGTCAGGAATGTAAAACGCGAGGTCCCTCGGGGATCAAAAGCATAAAAAAAAACACGGAAGGAGGAGGAGGAGGAGAGCAGCGCGGCGCTTTATTAGGCCAACGAGGAATTAAAAAAGGCAACAGAGAGAATGTAAAAGAGTAAGAGAACACGTTTTACATCAAGAGGAAGACAGCAATTGTATTTTATGGAACTGAATCCCTCAAAATAAACATTTTGGCAGCAGACTCCACTAAATACGGAGCCCTCCAGGGGACATGGGATTTTTTTTTTTCCCTTTTGCAGAAGGTTTTGCTGTCTCTCTCTATAATGTACTGATCAGTTCCTGCGGCATAATTGAATACTGTAAGCCTTTCTTACGGTGGCCGCGGTGCTTTCTGCGTTAATACAAGGTTAGGTAAGATTTTTCCATGAATGTTAATATCTCCTTATGAAATATCTGAAGTTTTATATATTTTTCTTTAGTTGATGCACCACAAACATATGATATAAACATAAACTTTCCGTAAGTAGGAAAAATACATCCAAGCTATTTGGACTATTTCTGAATTATTATCGGCGGGTAATAAGTCATCTGACAGTTTTGATTGTGTCTCTATTGCACTGGTCTGACTGGTTGCAGGGGTGTCAAACTCCAGTCCTCGAGGGCCGGTGTCCTGCAGTTTTTAGATGTACCACAGGTACAAAACACTGGAATGAAATGGCTTAATTACCTCCTCCTTGTGTAGGTAAGTTCACCAGAGTCCTGCTAATGACCTAATTATTCTATTCAGGTGTGGTGCAGCAGAGGCACATCTAAAAGTTGCAGGACACCGGCCCTCGAGGACTGGAGTTTGACACCTGTGGTTTAAAGGGCCGTTCTCACGTGCAGTTCCATCTCAACCTTAACATGCAGTGATTTTCAATCAGTTTTTTTGCACCAAAGAGTTAATAATAATTAAAAACGTTTTCACTGAGGCTCTGGAAGAGCAAGTAGTTATTGATCTGACAGGAGCACGCGGCTTTGACACTTGGGTGGTGGGCGTGTCGATGTGGGCGTGGCTATCATCAAGTATGAATGGGAAGGTTACTGGCGCGCTGGCTTTGTGTGCATGAGGAAGCGGGTGGGCGGGGTGGTCAGTCCTTGCAAAGTTTGGAGCATGATCATCAAAATGGAATAAATCGATAATTGTGACAGAACAAAGAAGAGGCTTGGAGTTGATTGATACACGGACAGATGAGATTCCCCGAGTTAACCCAGTGCGGCCCTCTACCACCACTGGCCTTGTTTCTTAATAATAAAACGTATTTATTATTTTTAACTCTTTGGTTCAAAAAACTGATTAAAAATCGACTTATTCACTGCATGTTTGTGTCTGTTAAGGTTGAGATGGAACTGCAAGTGAGAACGGCCCTTTAAACCATTCAGACCAGTACAATAGAGACACAAAATACAATAGAGCCAAGAAAGGTTTACAGTATTCAATTATTCCGCATGAACTGATCAGTATATTATTGAGAGAGACCGCAAAACCTTCTGCGAGGGAATGCAAAAAAAAAAAAAAAAATGTCCATGTCCCCCAGATGGCTCCGTAGAACATGATGCAAACATTGGTGAGAATTACTTTAGCTGAAGGCATTAACCAGCCCATTAGGTTTTTAAAACATCTTGAGTGGAAATGGAAATAGTTGCAATATTACTTTTAACCTCAACTCAAATTACTAAAAACTAAATAGTATTAATGCTACATATAGTGACAACATGGATACTACAAACCTAAAGCTTGTTTAAAGCCAGGTTTGTCCCATTTGAGAGCACTGTGTTCCTCTGGAATACAACTTAGCTTCATGATTTTGCTTTTTGTGTTCATTTAGATCTAATGCAAAGTTTAATGTTTACGAGAAAACCTTTCGCTTAACATGCCTACGGGCTTATCAGATGGTAAATCTTGACTTTTTATAATGCGCATGTTAAGTTTTATTGTCTGGTTTGTTAACAGTCTTTGCCTTACACTAGTTCTGCCAAAACTATTTGGCTGTGTGCCCAGTCAATTTACCATCTGCAGTTGTTCACCCATAAAAAAAAATGCGGAATACCAAAGCTCCTACCAGGAATATTCCTGGAAATGTGTCTCAAAAATGACTAGCTGTTGAAATGCCACGTTATTTTTTGGCCTTTCATCTTCATCTTTACCATATCAGTAGGCTTCAATCATACAGAGGGACCTATGCTGGTTTCGTTTTAAACAATGCTATAGGCTTTTAGGTTCACCCATTTTTATTACAACAGCATGTTTTGCAAGTATAATGTTTATATAAAATGTAGCGTCAGCTGTTATATGTGTTATAGAGGGAATGAAGGAAATAGTGCTGCAGCTTGTCACAGCCCTGAAGGAATCCAGTCTTGTGGCTTTCACCACAGGTCACTCTTGGGTAAGCTGTTGCATCTGTGTTAAGGCTGTTATAGATGGCTTAAGCGTGTGTGCTTGTGTGTGTGTGTGTGTGTGTGTGTGTGTGTGTGTGTGTGTGTGTGTGTGTGCGTGTGCGTGCGTGCGTGCGTGCGTGCGTGCGTGCGTGCGTGTGTGTGTGCGTGTGTGTGCGTGTGCATGTGTGTGTGTATGTGTGGCAGCTGTTTTCTGGAATTTGAGGTCTTTGAAACGCCACAACTACAAGCACATAGGCTCTTTGCACCGCACATAATAAAGAGTAGCAGCAAAAAGGATGCCACGGTTTGATTTTACTCTACAAATAGTCACAAACCTACAGATGATTTCTCATCACTCAGATGAGGCTACACGTCAAAGTAAGAGAACAGTCACAGAGTGCAAAACCGTAGCTCACACTGACGTTTGTAAGTTATAGAAACATCCAATTTTGTGTTCTCAAAGAGGTGCATTTTTTGCCTGTAGGGAGAAAACAAATCTTCATTTCTGTCAAAGCCAAAATGTTTGTCTGGACTATTTACGACATGATAAGACCAAACCAGCACTTTGTTAAGGTTATTAAACCTGACTGACTTGTGGGCTCTTTACATTGCAGAAGGTTTTTGTTGCAGCATGCTAATCATGTGTATTTCTGTCTAACACAGAGACTTGAATATATACTTTTGGCGCTTAAAAAAGACAACAGAAATGCTCTGTTTTATAGTTTTCCCAGGAATAATATGGCCCCTCTGTAAGTTTTACAAAGTCTATCTGAAGAAATGGTAACAAAGAGCAAAAATAAAAATACAATTACTTCAAATTTAAAGTTTTTGCATTGCCTACCTATAAACTTTAGAATTTATTTGAAGGTGCTTTTAAGGACTTCCAAAAATTTGCCACACCAATTTTGTTTGATTTTTATGATATCATTTACTTGGGGCTTCATCTTCACCTTGGACAGGTTTGCAAGTCCATCACAGGATTTGTGCGTGATCGACTGGATTGCTTTTCCTAACAACCATGCATGCATACACTCAACTCTGAGGGCAATTTAGAGCAATAAATTAAACTAACAGTAATGCTTATGGGAGCTCTCCAAATAAAGACTAAATAGCTGATTCATATCTCAAGGCATTAAATGGAGGTATTATAAACACGGTATTATAACACTATGACATGATCCACCTACAACCTCCAAAACTGCCATCCAATATTAAAATGTAAACTCCAGTTGACTTGGTGAAGAAAATGGGTGCAATCGAAGCACAGCAGTCCATAGCAATCGATTGTTGTATGTAGCAACTAGCCTCCGGCTGATTATCTTATTAGACCTAAAATCTATAAGGCCCCTGAGATAGCATTGAACTGCTGATAGTGTCCACTATCATGCAAATGGCTCTTCAGCCATTCTTAGATAAGTAAAAATTCCCATCATACCTCAGATGGTCAGTATTGTTGAAGAGATTCATTTAAATTAAAAACCTCCGAGGGCAGCTCTGCATGGAGGGAGAACAGTTAGCAAAGTGGATGGTGCTCGCATTTCCCCCCCTCATATCCAGAGTCTGTAAAGCAGCACAGCCAGTCTCCAGCTTTTAAAAAAAGCCCGTTCATGTCATTTAACACCAACTCACTACTTCCTCTGTTCACTCTCTGTGTGTATGTTTAGTGATGGACAACGCCTCTGGTCATTTTGTTCCTTCATTGTAGCACGCTTCCTGTGAACTACCAAAGGAATGTGAGGCTGATCCTTTGAGAATTACAGATGCTTTCCAAAAGTCATTAGAGATCAACATTTGACATGCTACACCACAAAATAAATCCTCAGAGTGTCTGTCTGTCTGTGGGCTCTGAAACCTTGAGCCTAACTAAACCTATATGTCATGATTTGAATCTAGTTTGCGGGAAAGAACAGAGGCATTTACAGAAAATATGAGACACCTTTACGCGTCAGGTCTGGTGCTAAATACAGTAAATGTTTGTGGCTCTTGAAGCTTCAATTCAGAGCTGGCCTGAGGCGTAAACGAACTCTGCATCTGCTTAGAGTTTGCTGCTGATTTGAAATTACACACGAAAGGAGGACAAATGGACGTGCTGTAAACATAATAAATAAAAGACAGAGAAAAAAATTATTTGGCCCCTCACAGATTTTTTTCTATTTTTTCTTTTTTATTTGTTAGACTGACGTTTTTCAGATCACACAAAAACTCAGGCCATCTACTAATACTTATTTACTTATTATTAACAATAAGTAATAGATAATGAAAAGACAACAATAAATTGTCTGATGTCTGACTCAGTTACCTACTAGACAAGTACCCAGTTGTGTGTTACCTGGTGAACGTGAAGCTAATCAACAGTCAGCAGTATAACATAAATGTTATTGCTGAAGTATCTTTTGCATGATTGCATTGACAGAAAGTAGGCCCTCAAGTCAAGTTTTGTTTCAGCTTTGTTTTTTGACCAGCCTCCATTTTTGGGAGACTGACTGCTTCTCAAAATCATCATAATTTTCTACAGATGTGGGCCAAAATCACTGCAACCTAATGTTTTTTGATTTTTTTCTTAATTATTTTAGTCTTCAATCTTATACACTAAGCAACAGTTGTCCAATTTATTAGTAAACTAAGTTTTAAATAAGATTCTCTATAACTCTGTTTATATATAGACATTGTTGAAAATGTTTAAATGTGCAACAAACCAACTAAAGTTCTGTCAGATGAGTGCATATATTTTTATTTTTTTCCCTGTAGCTGCAGTAACTCTAAAACTCCCAAAACTAGCTACTTGACTCACTGATTATCTCCCTGTCTTGCTTTCTGTCTGCTTGCTTCAGACTCAGACGCCTCATGAGTCTTTCATGAGTGTACGTGTCCCGAGACAGAAACTTTTAAAGCTTTTACAGGACAGGATGCTTGCTACGACGCTGAACCGGTGGGAAAGCTAGACGGGGTCATCTGATAGGGTGGTATTGGTGAGGAATGTAACTGATATGAGTCAGAAAGAGCGCGATGGATTCCTCTCCTTGGATCTCACAACCCTGCTCTGCTTCCTTTTTCACACAAACACAATGGACAAAGGTGAGGCGTGAAGCGCTCTGGTGGTATCCGGTTCACAGGAAAATGCTGACAATAAGCTTCCCATGTTTTTGCAGTTTGGAATTGCTTCCAGGGCTGATATTGGTTTTCATGTGCATTTATGTTGAAACAGGCATGAATTCCTTTTCAAACCTTGTACACTTGTACAAAGGAAACAAAATAGCTATTGGTTGCTCAGGGGCTACCGCATGTTGCTGCATGTCTTGGTGCAGAGAAGGAGGAATCTGCAGACGTTCCAGACAAACAGACCAAATGCATGACTCAGAAGAAGTAAATCTTCTGCTGCTAAAACAGATGTGGAGTCATATCTCATACATACATACATACAATTTTCAGATACATGAGTAGTTCAGAATGTACTGCTTGTTTTGAAACAGAAGTCTATGAAAACCAGAGACATTAGTCATTACACATTTGCTATAACAAGTGGCATCAGTTTTCAGAGCATGTGGGCCCTTTCCTCTTTTCTAAGAATGTTGACGAAGGGTTCTGTACAAAAGAGCAACATTTCCAAAATACTAGAATTTTAGTGTTTGTTAATTTCCTGAAGAGATTAGGTGTGCGTCTTAAGCAATCCCCAGCTTTGTCTGTATAACTGGAAATTCCACATTTTGCTTACCTTTCATGATATGTGAGATGTTGCGTTTTGCTTCACTGAACTCAGTGCTTTCAGCAGCTGGGATCAAGTGACATGGACAATAATTAACTGTGGCTTCAATTAAAAAAAAATATCTATAAAATAGTAGCCTGGCCATTGCCTAAGTTCTGCTCGATTCTCATCTCCCTTCAGTCCTCTGTCTGGGATTTCTCCCATTGAGCTGGATTTTCGGGCCAATCAGTGAACAAACAGAAGTTATAAAGGATGACATCGATTGTATGCGCTACTTACAATGGCAGTGGAGGAAGTGTTCAGCCTACATTGGCCACACTTCCAGATATTGAATTAACATTAATAATCATCTTGTTCGGCTCAGCACTTCTCTCTTCGCCATGGGAATTGTTGTTTACATTTCAGGTAAGCTTCATAGTGTCAAACTGGTGCATTACATAAAGTGATGGGATAAAATTTAAAACTTCAACAGAGTGGGTGCAAGCAGTTTGTTTCTTATTACCCAAGGGTCTAGACTCTAGACCCTCTGTACAAAGTGAAGTGTAACACAAGGGAAAATAGTGTTTTAGGAAACATGCATTTCACAAGGACCAACATATCATGCTGTTGTTGGACTGAATAAATAAGCTCAACAGAGTGAGACTGCAAATTGTGCAAATTTGTGGTTTTAAGCCCATAATTTTAAGCCATTGCAGGCAAAATGACACACCCTCAGACTGCTCTTGTAGTGTTTACTTTGGTATGTGACCAAGCAGAACCTCAGAACAATGAAAAATGAAAAATCTTGAATCCTAAATGATCTGAAAGATGTTCAACAGCTGCTCTCGACTTGATAGGAATTTGGCTTCATTGACAAATAACTAATTCACCTTCCTTAGCACATAAAATTTACATGTTTACAATACCATAGCAACTTGACTTTCCTTTTGAATAACAACCCTGAGTGTCTAGCCTCTGATTTCAGGCGCATTACTCATAACGCTCTGGGGGCAAATAGCTGAGTGTTCCTGTAATAATGTTCTTCTTTCCATTTTTCCCTCTGCCTAATTTCTTCTGCCTCATTTTCTTTGCTTCTTTTCAGCCCAGAAAATTTCTGTTAATTAAAGTTTTATGTGTAACTTTTACTAAATTTTTTTGCCAAAGCTTACACACTGCATGTAAAGTAGAACATAAAATCAAGCAGCAAAAGAAATCTACAACAAGTTTGTTAGATATTAAAAGCGAAGATTTTAATTAGTCAAGTGATTTTAGTTGCTATCCAAATGCCGTTAAAATATTTAGCATTTTTCTTTTGAAATATAAAAGCCAGTTTTGAATAGTAAAAAAAAAAATTCCAGGAGAATCTGAAATCATCTTTTCACTCTGAGATTTTTGCTCCGGGGTCCACTTGTAAAACCTGGCAGAGCTGCTCCTTAGAGGTGCAAACAGATTTTTGCCCTGGAGACAACATGTCTCCTGCAGTTGGCTGATGCAGAAAAAAGCAATGACACCCGTCCTGAAACATTCGTCCTGACCAGCAGCTGTATGCCATCCTGGGAGGTCACCAGGATGCCAGTCATTCATTTGGACCTGGACTCGTTTGGCCCCCCCACACTTGAACCCACACACACACACACACACACACACACACACACACACACACACACACACACACACACACACACACACACACACACACACACACACACACACGCACACACACACACACACACACACATGCTCCCAGTAAATAGCAGTTCTCCTCTGCTGCTGAGGCTGCACATAGCATGTGATCTGATGGGTGGCTTTGGCCTACGGCACTGTAGAAAGAAGGTGAAAGAGAGAGGGGCTCTGTGTCCGCATGCCTGCATTCGAGCTCAGCAGCTCTGAAAATGTACCAGGGGCTTTCCGTCGGTCTGGAGGCAATGAAGAGAATGTGGCCTATGGCAGGAATCAGCAGTCTGTGACGAGCGATGAAGAGCTGAGCAGGTAGTTGATGGACACGGCTGCCTTGAGGGTGTTGAACGTGACGGAAAGATTGCAGTTTTTCCACGCTCCATTTGAGGTCTGTATTGAAAGGAAACTGTGTATGTAGGAAAAGAAGGCATACATTAAAGCTTTCTTTAGACAGTATAGGGCTTATTAGTGATTCAACTCTGAAGTACTGACAGCAAACAATCTCTAGTCTGTTTATGTCATGCAGGATCACATACCGAGCATTACTTAGCGGTTAATAGCATTTCTACTTTTATTGTGCACTTTTGTGGAAGACCAGAATAAAAATCTACTTTTCATTAGCATCTCTTAGATATGCCCTGACAAATGCCATTTTTAAAATGATTTTTTTTTCATGAGTGTCCTTTTTGAAAACATTTTGAAATGGTTTATCCTGGTCTCGACTAACAAAACCTGGAATCTTAACAGGAGTGTTTTAACTTTTGATGGTACTTAAGGAAGATCATATTTTATAGAATAAGTTTAATTAAATTAAGTTTTAAAAAAAAATACATTGCAATGTTAGACCTATTTCTTTTGCACTTTAAAATAATATATCTTGATATTACAATATCAGTACTTATCAAGTTGTGAAATAAAACCTTTTGCTTTTGTACAATATTACATTTTTTTATTGCAATAATGTGATGCCATGTATTTAAAATTTGAAAAAGGCAATGATCTGCTTTCATTAAAGCTTTTAAGGCTTTATTTTTAGTTTTGCTGAAATGAAAGCGCTACTCCTGCGTGGAAATTCTGTTTTCAAGAACACTGACACTTACATACATTTGCTAAAATGATTTTAATAATAAAATAGCTAGACACATTACAAATCTTGGACTTAATTAGTCTGACAGGCAGCAGTGATTGCCCTCATCTCGCACTTTCAGGATAAGTATAAAGCAATTTACTCCTTTTTTTGTAGCTTGTTCATCCACTTACTGTAAGACTTTTGTGCAAATCAAACGATTTCTAAAATTGACTGGAAAAAAAGGCCTCTATGACTTCCAGCTCTGTTGTTGCCCCATCAAGTCGCAATGATTCAGCTGTGAGATATGTAAATGGTTTCAGCTGAAGTCTGACACAGACTCGGTATTGTGTAAACTAATAAAAGCCCATTGTTTTATTCTATGCAACATGGTTTATTTTTAGTGTCGAGACAGAAACCAGAGGGAAAATATCTAATCTCTGGTTATTTAAGTCATTAATAATATGAAATGGAAGGGCAAAGAAGTAATCTCTGTGAAGCCAATGAAAAGTCACATTGTGCTCTGCCCCAGTTAGATATAACTGTCTGTAGAACTGCTGTGCTTGCACTGTGTACTTGATATTATTGGAAAACAAGCAGAATCAGTAACACATTTCTGATGCTGGCTGGCTGCCGTTACATGTGCTTCCGTTATCTCCACGTTTACAGTCTGTCTGTGATCTGAAGCCCTCTTGCGTAACCATTTAGACAAAACTACATTATAATCTGTACAAAAAATGTAAACAAGATTGTTTTAAAGATCAATGTTATTGCACTGAAAACTAATGCCTTGGTCAATAACACCTGCAACTTACGTGTATCTACAACTAACGAGTGAAACCAATATTCATCCTGAATATTGACTGAACGGCCTGTAAAAATGTGGCTTTGAGATTTTATTCACATCTTTAGACAAGACGACGGGAAACGGCTCTTCACTTTCTGAGTTGTAGACTTCTCCATCAACTTCCCTGGTGGCCATTTTCAGACGTTCTCTGATGACTCTGCTGTGGTTGGTTTCATCGCAGAACACAGAACTTTGTGGACTGGTGCCAGCAGAACCACCTCCCGATAAACTCTGCTAAAACCAAGGAACTGGTGATCCACCAAACCGGCACCAGACGGTGAGACAATACAAATAAAATGGTGCCGGTTTGGCATATATATTAACGAATACAGATGCATCTATCCAGATGCACATTACTTATTTGAACATTACTAATTTGAATATGGTATTTCTTAATAACCGCACATGTAAATTTCTCCTCTTTTATTCTTATATTTATATATTTCTACTTTTGTGAGCATATGCATTGTTCTACTTACATAAACTTGCTGCTTTTGACACCTGCCTTTTCCCACTGTGAATATTCTATTCTATTCTATTCTATTCTATTCTATTCTATCACTGGGACTTGTTTGCCAACTATAGAGAGACTGAGAGTGAGACATTATGTTGATAACTTGCTCAAGGTCAGTAGGAACCAATTGTTTTTCTCAAAATTTGTTAAACTTATATTACAGATAAAATTCGTAACATATTGAGTGGGAGTGAAAATAACAACCAGGTCAAATTCTGTAAAGGAATGCTACGTATCCTATATTTTGCGTTCATGCACTCTTCACACTACCGATAGTTATGATCACAGGAAACCCTGTTAGCACTGTAGTCCCAAAGCAGGAATGCAAACACCCGACAAGCTCTTCCAAGAATCCCCCAGTTGAGGACTTTTCTGGAATGTCCTAACAAGCCTTCCCTGCCGTGTTTACAGTTTCATACCAATGGCAACCCTGCAATCTGTCTTGCCAGCATGTCATTATCTGGACTTCTCAAAAGGAAACACAGGGGAGCAACTGGATGAGATTTCTCCTCTATAAACAGGTTCAGGCTATTTGAAAGCTGACCATGCGACTCTATGCAGAGCAAGAAACGGAGATAAAATCCGACCACTGCTCCTGCTGTAATTGGGTTTTGTTTACATTGCTACCCATCACTTTAAATCAGGAAGATGTTTGTTGAAGTAAATAATTTAATTTTCACACCCAACTAGACACAGTGTTCTGATCAACTTCAGTGAGTTCTGAAAGAAAAATAAGATCTCAGACGTTACTGACTTCGGACCGCTCGCTCTTATATAACCCAGGAATGTTGGCACCGGACCATCTCACTAAATCATGCAGAGGAGCAAAGGTTCAGAAAAAAAAAAAAAGCAACATTCATTTCAATCCCACAGGCGTCCAGCGAAGTCTTACAGTGCTTCTAAAGTTTATGTAAACAAGCATTTTCTAAATCATGGCAACAAGGAATTTATTTGTGTTGAAAACAAATTTCAAAGATGGATTTATCTGAAAGTCATAGAAGCCTCCCTAAGAACAATAAGTCAGCGTTTGACTCATTTCTGGTTGAATGAGCATGTTCGCTATTCAGACCTTTACAACTCATTTTGATCCAAGTAAGGAAAACGGTACATGCTCTACATGTTCAAGTACTCCTACATTCAAGCATTATGGGTCATTTGCTTTCTCGCGCATATTTAAATTTGAGTAACATCACATTCTCAGTATGATGCAACATATACAACTATAACAGCCTCAAAACTATATGAGGTATCTATACCTTTCTCACCTGTTCGCCTGCATTTCTCCTTTTGAATAACGGCTCAGTGTTTCTTCTGCCCCAAAGAAACACAAAGTTATTTGTTAAAACGTCCTAGACTCTCTGATCGACAAAAAAAAAGTAAAGTATATATTTAAGAAAAATCATTCCCGTGAATGAATGTCCTTAGTTTAAAGGTTGGGATTTTCAAAAAAAAAAAGTTTTATTCTTCTCAAAATAAAGATTAAAGATTCATCATTGGTTTGTTTGACACTCAGTGGCTCAAACTTCTGGTATTTCCTGCTTTTCAGCTTCACACCAACAGCGCTGTGGGACCCTCACAGACTACTTCCTGTCCTCAACAATACTACTGACAAAGAGTGAAAGTACCTTTGCCAGTAAGTCGTGTATATTTTAATACGTGAGACCAGACCAGCCCCTGCCTCCATTCTGGGAACGGTCTTTAAAAAAAAAAAACTTGGAGAGAGATAAAATAAAATGACTAAAAGATGCCCCGAAACATGGGGAATTTCACCTTTTATATATTTTCAGGAGTTTCCGATTTTGTGGCCAACACCATAGTAACAGGATGTGTGTTTAAGGAACATGACCCTGTGACTTCACACTGACTGACAAAGGAACAAAACACTGTAGATATCTGCCTTACTGTTATTCTTAGGGGTTTCACAGCTTCTCGCTTTACTTACTGTCCAAACATAAAAACTCTGAGAAACGTGGGCACATACTTTTAAAACAATTTACATTTTGTCACAGCTGACAAATCGGTGAGATAAAATGCAGGTCAGGTCAAGAGGAGGCGCTCTCCAACAGTTGAAATGATGAGACAACGCATTAGGGAGAGGAACATGACTACTGACTCACAACTCAGTTAGGCCTTTGTTCCTCATTAGACATCATGAATGAATGCAATGGTAATATTTTGACTGGAGAGTAGAGATGATGCAAGAAAGGTGATGAACCACAATCTAGACAATAATGCAGTATTATTCAGCACATATCATTTGTATAAGCTCCAGATAAAGGATATAGTTTTATATCTATAAGAAAAATAAGGGAAGTACAAATGCTTCTCCTTTTGAGAGACATTAATGTGATTTTTATTATGAAGCTACAATTAATATCAACAAATCGTTATGAGCCATTAACCCCTCCATGAATCATCACTGGCTAGTAACCAAGCCCATCCTTTCACAGTAAAACATGGCACAGCTGTAGTCAATAAGTCATTTGCTCACTATCTGACGTTTTCTCCAATTCACTGCACGAGACGAAAGCTTTTACTAAGATTTAAGTCCAAGTCTACTGGAGTAGGAGTCTTACTTGAGTCAGCATCTCGGTCTCGAACTTTATTAACCGGTTCAATAGTTTAACGTTAAGAAAATTTGTGTTTTGGTCATCACTCCCTGTGAGGTTACGACAAGGTGTTCAATGAGCTTCAGTGAGGAAAAACAAATTACAAACATGAGGGACAGGTGATGACCGCAAAGATATGAGTTCACTTCTGGGTGAATGTGGCTCTAGTTGCATCAATTGTTTAGAACGACTTAGCAGGTGCTATTTAAAATTAGTTCCTTCACAAGGACCCTTGCTTGTCAAACAACAATGAGCTGAAATGAACAAAACTTAGACAGAAAACAAAGATAACTGAGGTATAACAACAACTGACTTCACCTAAAATAAACCCCTTAAGCTTCCTCACGTCAGTCATCTCTAGGATTTTTTTGTTTCTTTCACATGTTTGCTTTGTTCTGAAAAATTCTGGGTAATTCCCACTTCGCTTCACTATCAACACAAACATTGTTTGTCAAAGGAAATGCTTCCTCTTATCATGCAGCAATGCTTGCTTGACAGTGTTGGCACAGTGAAATCCAGCAGATGGTGCTTTGTTGTACTTGTCGGACGGGAGCCACCTTGCGGTGTGAAAATATTTGCTCTTTTTCGCTTAGGTGAATAAAGCAGTTTTTGTGTGTTTTATTAGTTTGTATAATAAGCATTTGTTTCCCACTTAAATGAACTTGGTTACAGTATTTGATTTGCGGAACTAGATAGGCAATCTGAAGACTGGAAAAAGTGATTTATCACATGAATTAATCTGAAGTTACGTTGCATAAAGTTTATGTTATGAAAAACTATTTTGCTACCCCCTTTGTTTTTGTGTGATGCTGCCTTTCCCACGAAAGCCATAGTTTCAGAAGATGCTGCATGAGCAATTTAATATAAATGTGCTGACAAACAAACAAATCCGCACATGTGTAAAGGCGCAGCACCAAGCATATTAATCATCCTCTGTTTTGAGCCTGGAGGAACTGGGAGCCATGGAAACCAAATACCAAGAGGAGAAAAATCTTTGTGCTTCTTGTCCAAGTTTCATCCCACTGGCGGCCGTACTAAACCTCACGAATCGCATGACAATAACAACATTCCTCATCTATGTGATATAGTCCAGCAGGAATTCCTGTTAAACAGAGGAATTTCTCAGGGCAAATACTTCACTGGATTAAAAACATCTGGTGCACCGTGCAAATCTGAAACAGAAATAATGTTGAAAATTGTATTGTTGTTTTTCTTGTTCCGACGATATATGTGATAAGTGTTGGTCTGGGTTTGTGCACTTTGTGCAGAACTACCTGATAGTGTTGAGAGTAGAGATTTTGTTGTCAGGATGTCAGCAGACAGAAAGAACTTGTAGCATTTAGGGACCTTTTAGGTAACAACAGCAAACAGAAAACAAAGATAAAGGCTTTTATAAAATTCTGGCTGCGGTAGTTACACTAGCGGTTCAAAGTCCATTGCCAGTATGCCTGTGTGAGTTTTGACCCTAGTGCGTTGTTGATGCTACAGAGAAACCCTGGAAGCGCTTGTTAATATGTGCTGGGGTGAAGCTTGGGTCAGAGAGAACCGACATGTACCACAAAGCGTCTGTTTCTTTCAAACATTCCTGAAATAACTGTCATATGGGATGTGTTTTATTTATTTATTTATTTTAGCAAAAAAATAAACATTTTCTGACAACCACAAAAACATATATTTCAGCATAGAAAGTTTTTATAAATCTTGATTTTTTTTTTGTCATGTCTTGTCCAATAAAAGCCACAATCTTCACACTTAATGAAACCAAACTTGAATATTTTATCCTTGCAAAATGCCATGTGTAAGGAAAAACTGACACTGCATCATCTTGAACACACCATCCCTCGATGGCAATATTAGATGGGGGGTTAGAGGTTATAAAAAAAAACTTTCAGCAGCACAAGAAACTTAAAGATGCAGCCAGAGATACAGTGTTTTAGATCAAAGCAGTTTAATGTGTTTAAATGGCTTAGTCGAAAACCACAAATAAATCAAACTGGGACTCTGGAAAACTTTTGAAAACGTATTTTCAAGGTCCTCTCCATCCAATTGGAGTGTCTGATCTGAGACACTTTGCAAATATTTTCCTTCCACTTTACGACTCTGCAATATTCAATCACATCAAATCCTTCTGAAATGCATCCAGGTTTGTGGTAAGATCACAAAAATTAGTTAAAGTTCAAAGTTTTTTCAAAGTTCATATAATTTAAGATTATTGGCACAAGTACAGAAACACACAGAGAAAAGAGTGAGGGGGAAAAAATTATAAGACAATTTAAAATTAAACTGCCAATCATAAAACATTTATTTCCAAATTAAAGTGGGAGAGAGACTGTAACTTATGAGTGACTATGCTGTTTGAATTCAATTACCCGGGGGTCAATTTATCATTCCTGTTTTTATATCCCCGAGTGCATAATTGTGTTTCACTTGTAGCATCCCTGGGAGTCTGGAAGAGGCCTGGAGATGCTGTGGAAGGCCCACTGCAACAGGCCGTCAATGGAGTTCGGCTGCCACAGAAAGAGCAGACGAAGAAGAAGAAGAAAGATGAGATGTGAGCACATATCCAGCTGTCGTTTCAAAATGATGCGTTCTTCAAGATCAACTGAACTGAACGGCAAATGCAGCCAGTTAATACCCGAGTCTAACATTCATCCCCAGTCGATCCTGCTGCTATGTAAATAATAAATCATTACTAAAGCTTAAGTCAAATCAGAATACACTTAAAGTACAGCAGAAATAAAACATCAATCAGAGAAGAAGATAATGACTTTATTTTTTTGCATCATTTGGTATGTTATCACCCTTACATCTCCCAAGATGGAGTCCAGCTCGTCCTTATTGATGACTGGTTCGGAGAAGGAAGTGCTCTGATCTTGACTGAATGAGTTCTGGACTGAAGGCGCAAGCTAAACACAAACCAGAAAGAGCACAACGATCACAATGCAGCATGTGCAGGCTTCTCTTCTCCTTTGTTTCTGTTGTAAAGGTGTGTAGACACACCTGCATGCCTCTGGGCTCGGTTTCTTTCTCTGCAGAGCTGCCCCATGGCCTGGAACAGGACAGGCAGACGGATCTTCCCCTTTGAAGCACACAGACATCGCGAGTGACTCAGACCGAAGTGTGTCAGGTTTCCTTCGATCAATATGTAATTTGAGGATTGCGGACAGGGAGCTTCAAACTGTTCCAAATCACCAAGCCAAACACAGTTCCAAAATCATTTCACATTTTAGTACATCAAGGTCTATGTGGAACTGGTTCAAATGATTTGATTTATGTTAAATTTAAAACTAAAGCCAATATCAAAAAGGTAGTGCAACAAAAGTACAGGACATCTATCTTTCATTCATAATTAACATAATTTTCTGAAAGTACTGACCCTGAGTTACTACTGCAAAACACCATTTGTAATCCATTAGCCAGCACTTGGGAATTGACTCTACAAACACACTCTTAGTGCAATACTGGTACAACTGATCAATACTAGCCTGAAAGAGAGGGAGCTCCAAGAAATTTCCTCTGCACAGTAACCAATCAATGGTTCTGAAAAATTAGGCACACGATCCCATTATGGGGTACGAAACACAAAATAAGGGATCTGAACACGAAACCAGGAGTCAAAATTATTGCTATCAGTGTATTTTGGCTTGAGTTATAAGAAGAAACAAACAATGGTTGCTACACAGCACCCTATAGTATTATCTCACACTGCAAATGTAAATTGATCCAATTTGCATTTGCAGTGTGATTGATCTGTATAAATGTCTCCAATTGATTGGAGACATTCAAGGCTCTGTACATCATAATAATTTTTGTATTATTTCATCCGACATATTTCTCATGTCACTGATAAAAAAAAAAAAGTGGTTGTCTTACTTGGAAAAGTGGCAATGTGCATGGAAATGCTTTAAACACTGAAGGCAGTGAGTCAGATCTCCCCCAAGGTGGCAAACACCACACACCTCCCTCACGGCAACCATCTCTCCACCTGAGCACTGGACACACAGATCGCATTTGTAACGAGCAAGAGGCAGCAGAAACGGCAAAGAAGATCCAAAGGTGGAGGAAAGATAAAGTAAAACTCCTCACCTGGTTCTTGCCATTCGATGCTTTGACAGAGGCCGTGACACTCGTGAGGGAGGATGACAAAGTGGGGTAGAAAGAGTTGTCCAAGATGGAGTTGGTGGTGTTGATGCTGGTTTGCTGAGGCTGAGTGGGGAGAACCTGAATTGGAGAACAGAGCGCCACCTTTAAGTAAAGCACTGACTTAAAGTGGACACTTACAGACTGACATTATAAACATAATCATCGTTGATAATGAAAAATAGTATATAAAGTCCACCCGTATTCTTTTCAGACAGTGTTTAAATGTTATATTACAACAAAAGCCTTTACATACACACCTGGACAAGCTGTAGAGCATTTTCTTGTTTCACTCTAAGCCCACAGCACCACTCACACTGCCAAGAGCCGCTGTTAATTACAAAAATGCATTTTACTTTTAAAAGACTTTAACCAAATGCCTATGATCTAAAAGCTTCTCACATTTACCTCTGTAACCGTTTACCTCGGTATGGAAGTGAGTGGAGGGTTGAGGCAGGCGAGATGAAAAGCTCGAGGACAGCCGTCGCAGCAAATCAGCTCCCCTCCATCCTTACACACTGCGCACTCATCGTCATTAGAGTGTATCTATACACACACACCAACAAACACGTACAGCTGAGATCAGATGAGAAATAAAACAGCACCACTGACAACATTGATGGCTTACTATTATTGTGTTTGCCTCCCCCTGGTGGATAAACCTGGCACTCGCAGATTTAGACTTTTCGTGGGACTTCTCTGCTAAACTGTACGAGGGAAAACCTTCAGCGCCTTTGATGCACTTTCTGATGGAGCCTGTTTCAAGACAGCACCGTTTGCCTCAAATATCTTCTCATGTAGACAGAAAAAACAAACAAACAGTACATCTCGCTACCAACTTCTCACATAAAAAAAAAAAACATGTTACCAGATGGTAATGTCTCCCAATGCCAGTAAGCATCAAAGTTTAAAAAGTAACAATGCCAGTTTTTCAATGTCTTACCATCCAGTGCAGTACGCTCCTGTTTGATTTGTATGTTTTCTTTTTTATCCTGGCTGAATGGAAGATCTGAAGAGGAGGAAGATGAAGAAGAGGAAAGGGCTACGCCTCTCTGAACAGAGGAAGATACCACCTGCAGACCTGTAGCAGATTTCTGATATATTTCTGACATGAAATAAAAGCAACGCAGGTTCATTTCAATCAAGAATATATTGTATTACTGTTTCCAGATGGTAGTTGCAGTGCTCGCGCTTCACTCTTCACTCTGTACAACTTGACTTTACTCACTGGTGCAAAGATCAGAAAATCTAAGTTACGCTAAGCTCAGTTTGTCAGTAAGTTTACTGTAAAAATGCTGTTGGATTAGAAACTGATTGGAGGGAAGTAAAGATGACCTGTTCCATCGCTCGTCTTCGCATGATACTCTGAATGCTGAACCTTGTCCTCATGGCTCCTCTTCTTGCTGTGAGAAGCTTTTACTCCTCCAGAAGATCTGTTTTCAGCTTTGGACCGTGGAGCGTCCGGTCCTAAATGGACAGAATCAGCAGAATGAATGAGTCGGTCAAAGTCAGATGAGGTCAAGACGAGACTTTTATGAGATGGAAATGTTTTCAAGGAAATTGGACTTCACAGACTGGTATTCAGGTTAGCGAGAAGTGCCTTTAGCTTGGGGTAGCTGTCCATGTTGTAGTCCTTGGATAGGTTGCTCCAGAAAGCCTGGAGAGTTGATCTGCTCTGCTCAATCAGCCATGAAAGAAGGGAGTACATGGCTTTGTGAATCCCCTCGCTGACTTCCTTCTTTAGAGTATCCTAGAGAAAACAAAATGCTCTAGTATGTGGGTTTCAAAACACCGCATGGCAGATATACAGATTTATGTCACGGATAGAGCTGTACCGTCAAAATCTAAACCAAACAACTGAGTGTAGTTATCCACAAACATAGATATGTTTTTTTTCTTTTTAAGAATTTCACTTCTAAATAAAAGTTTGGACATATATTCATTTCACTTACCTGCAGCTGTTGTTCTGTGATTATGTTTTTGTCTGCCAAGCCATACACAATAGGAAAGGGGTCATCCACCGCCATCGCTATGTCAGTACGCAGCTCGCGCAGCAGAGAGCGAAGGTTGGCGTCCCTGAACACCTCCACTCTGGACATGATCTGCTTCAAGTGACAACGAGAACTTCAATGAGGAGCCGATCAGGCCTGAGATCGTACATTCACCCGTCTGGAGGAGGCGTGTCCTATTCAAGGGAGAAATTTTGACAGGTGTGCCATTCAAGAATGCCAGGAAATATTACGTATTGTACACCATTTTCCATTTTCCTGTAAAAGTGTGTTTAATTTCTGTATTAGATACACAATTATTGGTCACAGTTGAAGTAAAATTGACATCCGTATGAGACCACAGACCTGACGTACCAGAAGAAGACCCATTCCTTAGACCTCTGAGGAGTTTGGTTGTCCACCAACGACACCAACCGCCTTCATCCAGGGGAATACCTGTCCTCTTGCACCAGGAGAGCAAGGCGAGGCAACGCGCTGTTTTACAATGACAGTTTCCCTCCTAAAAGGTTCTTTCCATCTCAACTTCCCCTCAACTATCAGATTTGCAGACTCTGAGTCACCACAGAGAGCTCAGCATTAGTGTCATAATTATCACTTTCCAGTGAACTGGAAACAGCAAATCAGAAGTGTAAACTATTAGCTGATGGATTACATGGGGGCTATGCTCATGGTCCAGCTGTTGCTCATGATTTAGGAGCTGGAGAGTACTTTATTTTTTTCTCAAATGAGACACAAAATGCCTGTGTAAATAGTGCTGTTGTAGATTTGTTTAAGTTGATATCTGGAGTGACGAACACTAAGTTCAGCAGGTGATATGAAGCCTAATCTTTGTCTATCACTGTTAATTTGTTGATTTAATATAACTTTCTAGTGTTCACCTTGGTGATTTTTTAAAAGGGATTCATTATGTTTCCTTTATGGTCTGAGATAAGTTCTTTTGAATCATATCCATCCAAAAGTAAAAGTGAAGCTGCCTGTGTGTTTTTCTTTTTCTTTTTTTGAAGTGAAAAAATATATTTAAAAATATCTTAAATGACTTCCTATGTGTCACAAAATGCCTTCTGCTTTTCAGCAAGATTACAATTGCAAAAGTTGGACATTCTTTGATTGTGTTGGATACAATGTTATTGTACTGGAGTATTGAAATGTTTGAGATGGTTAAAGCTAGAAAGGATTTTTGTCCTTCTTTAAAGGCCCATTGAAAGATTTTTCAATTTTTTTATTTATTTATTTATTTATTTTTTTTGTAATGTGGAATTACAACAAATTGACCAGAGTTTAGTTGAAATAAACTTAATACAATTCAATTTAACTGCACTGGACTAAATCAAATTTCAGTTTACTTGAATGAATATGAATTGTGTTGAATGTGTATAACTAAAACAAACTGTATCAAAATGTATTGTTCTAGACTTAAACTGAATAAAATAAGGTCAAAATGCAAGAATTTGTACCAAAATTAGCCGAGCTGAGGTGCACTGAAAAAACGTTAAATAAAACAAACTAAGCTGAATTTCATTGCAATCCATTAAACTGGCATGAATCCAGTTGCATTTAATTACTGTTCGTTGTTGAGCTGAATTTACCAGATCTGAATTAAAACATGAAAACAAAACTATTAGATGAATTGGTTATTTTTAATTTCCTTTAGCTATGAGTGTGTGGGGCTGCATAGTTTTTTTGTTCTGTGTGACCCTATGATGGATTGGTTTGTTCGGGGGTTACCAACGACCTCTTGACATTACCCACGTCTGTGCAAGAGTAAGCAGGTATAGAATATGGATGTCCTGAACTGAAGTATGTTTAAGTATAATCTCTCACCGGAAAAAAAAAACCTCAAAAACAGCAACTCAAAAACTAAACAGACCTGTTTTAAATACTCTTTTGTAACCGTCAACATCAAAATGTTGAATCGACATTTTATTTAAATAGACAGCATGTTGAGGCCTGGAAGGTGTGCGATATCTTTGGTGTTCTGTTCAGTTTTAGTTTATTTCTTTATTTGACAAATTTCTCCTAGGGAGGACACTAAAGTATATTCTATTCTATTCCATGCAACAAAATATATTCTAAAAATATAAATAATAAAAAGGAAATACGCCATTTTGCTACCAGGTGAATGTAGATGGTTAGGAGAGTGAAGCCCTTTAATCTGTTAATTTATTAATCATTAAACATTATTACATTATTCATACTGGTGAACAAGGACCACTTCTACAGAGGGACGTTCACAACATACATATTACATTATTATATACAGTGCAGTGCATTACAGTGGATTGTTATATGTGTATTACCGGGATGGGGGGACAGGGAGACTGAAAGGAGAGAGGCAGAGGGAGGAAAAGAGGAACGGCGGAGGGTAAACTGGAGGGACGGGGGGGTTGTAACAGTAAGCTGTCTGTTTTATTAGCTCTTTTTTTAATTATTTCTTTTTTCTTACCACAGTACAGTTTGTTCTATAAAAGAGAAAGAGAGAGCAAAAGAGAGTGTGAAAGAGTGAGATAGAGAGAGAGATAGAGAGAGAAAGAGAGAAAGAGTGCCACGTTTTCACAGCTACTGTTAGGTGAACCTACTGGTTGTTTGACCCTTGTGGGGGAATATCAAATGAGAGATGTTTTGTCATGAGATGCTATAGAGAGATGCTATAAAACATTCTAAGATGTTCTGCCTCCTTCCAGCGCACCGAGACCTTGGAGGGCAGGTCAAAGGTCAAAGAACAGATCAGCGTGCATGCGTGCTGCAGACATTCAGACGTGTTCGGCCGTCAGAAGAAACGGCCGGCCCTCCGACGTTTTCCCCCTTCCGTGTTTAGGCATCATTTTTGGTGCTTTCCCTTTTTATTTATAAAAAATACAAAACATAACAGCGAAAAGAACTCTGTTGGTCGCTCCGTTTTTCTCGGGGTTTTTTTTTTTCTTTCTCACACTGTTTCTTCTTTAGTTGTTCCTCTTCAACGCAACATGTTTATTTATTTCTTTTTTTTTTCTTTACCCTCCTCCTCCAGTCTTACATATTGACAAAGTATACAATATCTTACAACTGAACAAGACTGAAAGATAACATTTGATTTGTCCAATCAGATACAAGGTCTGGCTCCTATATCCAATTAGAGAAGTCAACTGGAAGCTAGCCAGTATAAAGCAACACAACAAAAGCCTATGATGTGAGGGGAGCCATCCAGAAACAGCTCTGCATTAACACGAACAGCCGCCCTCCGGGACAGTGGGCTCTGCTGGTTTGTCCAGCTTGATGTCAATCACTGGGAAGGTGCCGTCAAGAAAAACACACTGGGACTCCTAGCATCAGCGTCAGATCTGTAATTCTCAGTGCACGTTCTTGTACAATAGAACGAAATGGTGAATGAACATACATCAAACACAGCATCTATTTTAAACTCTATTTCGTCAATTAATTGACATTATTCTCTAAGTGCCTCCTCCTCTCCTGCTGTCACTTTTCTGACAGCCACTATGTGGTGCCAAACCCTGCACCAAGAGCCTCTTTCCTGGCTCTGTGCAGTCCTTGCCTCTCGGGCATAAATCGTTTAATGGCGGGTGCTTCCGTATAGACAGAAGGCTCATCTGACTGTTTGTGTTTTTTGCCAGCAGCCACTAAAAGATTAAAAATAAGCTTGCCGGCTTCTCAAGACGCTTGGCTCTCGAAACGGCGCATCAGAAAAGCTGTAAAGGATACTGCCTTCGGGGTTTGCGTCGTCCAGACTTTCCATCCCAGGTAGGGCGGCCGCGACTCGACGAAACAGCTGGAAAGAGAAATAAAAACGTGGAGAAAAAAAAAAAAAAATATATATATATATATATATATATAGTAGAGGTTTATTTTTTATATTTATATTTGCACTATTAGAAAAAAAGGTCCCAGCCTAGGATCTTTCTGAATAGAGTAAAAATGTAAATTTTAGCATTAGAAATAATATTGTTTATCATTCATTTCAGCAAGATTTTTTTGTAGGGCACCCATTAAAACTGCACTTTTTCCTCTTCTTTTGCTTTAATTTTCATGAAATTAAAGCAAATACAAACACAACTAAAACAAATGGTGACGAGTCATTGTTGTTTTAAAGGGTTAAAGATATATAGACTTTTATTGGCTGATACATCTTGTCCATTATTTAGTTTTGTCTACATCTTAATAGATTTTGAGACATCAGACATTGTTGCTATTTATCATCAATTACATCTATATAAAATACTATAATTGTCTTTGCCTGTCAATTTGCTTCAAAGTTGCACCATAAATGCGGTAAAAAAAAAAAAATACGGTGAAACAGCCAGGATCACCTGTTTGACATTGGAGCCTGTCTTGGCACTGGTCTCGATGAACATGACGTTCAACTCCTTGGCTCTCTGCTCTCCTTCCTCGATCGTGATTTGCCTGCGGGGGGAAATCCAGCCAGACTCGACATCTGAGGCTGATTCATTCAGTTCTGACGTGTTGCTTTCAACAGCCTTTTTTTTTTTTTTTAAGCGGCAATTAAATGTTGGAGTTGAGTACAAAACAGAGTGCTTACCTCTTCTCCTCCAGATCTGTCTTGTTGCCCACGAGCATGATGATTACATCACTTCCTCTCTCCGTCCTGACGTCGTCAATCCATTTGCAGGTCTGCTGGAACGAATTTACATCTGTGGAGATCGACGCGTCAATTTAGAGTCGGCGTCTCACTGCGACGTTAAATACCAGTGTGCAAAAACACTTAGTTATTTAAAAAAAGAAAGGGCTCAACATGGACTCACTTGTAATGTCATAGACGACCACCGCCACTGTAGAGTCCCGAATGTAGCTGGGAATGAGGCTCCTGAAACGCTCCTGTCCAGCTGTGTCCCACAGCTGCAGCCTTACCTGAATTTGAACACACACACACACACACACACACACACACACACACACACACGCACACACGCGCGCGCACACACACAAACACACATGCACACTCTCAAGAGCTGTTTGTACGTAAACTGTTAATCTTCACACAAGCTAAACACAAGTAAAGGCTTTTTTTTTCTTTTCTTTTTTTTTTTCTGGGGGATAAGCCCATATCAGCTCGTGCAGGCTGGCAGGGGATAATATCCCGCGACAGAAATAGCATTTGCACAAGTTAAAGAAGATGATCCATGACTACAGCTTATTGCAAGGGGGAAAAAAAATGTTCCAAAGCTCTTACTAGGAGAAATAACCTTCAGATAATCATGTTAGAGCATAAAGAGAGCAGCGATTAAGCAAATCAAATCAAAGATTAGTCAAAACACAGCGGAAGCTATAGGACATTCAATGACATTGGCGTACTGAGACCCTAAAAGTGCAATGTTTCTACATGCAGGTTCCAGAATGAACATCAGAATTTCCTACTGTCCGGTCTTCCAGGTACATGGTCTTTGAGAGGAAGTCAATTCCAATGGTCGCCTGTGAGAAAAGAAAGGGCGAAAAACTGAGTCTTTAAACAATTTACTGCTCTAAGCAAAGTCATTTTTATGTATCTACAGAAATAATCAACCAAGCAAATAAACAAACAAACAAACAAACAAACAAAAAGAAAGAAAACTCATAGTGCTATGATGCAATTTAGTACATTTAGTTTGGTTATTATTAAAAAAAATACTTGATTGTATTATGACAAATCTGTTGAGTCACAATGCCGTTAATATGATTCATTAGTTCACAGTTTACATTTTAGTTCAATAACACTTATTAGTGTTATTCCTGCGCAAACAAATTTCCCAATCATTCAATACTGAAGTGCACTTACTGACCAGATCTATCCACTCAATCAATACTTCCTAACAGGTTCATTCACATGTTACACGTGTGTGTTTGAGCTCTGAGCCTCACCTGATACGTGTTGTCAAAACTGTCATACATGAATCTGGTGATGAGAGATGTTTTCCCCACTGAAACCAAAAACACACAGAAGTCGGTTTTGTTAGCTGAAACACTCGGTGAAATGTTTAATCAAACTATTTCTTCAAATGGAGTTGTTCTACGAAAGCTGTGTCAGGAGCAGAATATCCAACATTTGAAATGGTTTCTCAGGAAAAAAAAATTTAAATAAGCGGGTCTGCAATTAACACACTTTGTCGTCCTTTTCTTCCCTTTCTCATCCACCCCTTTCCTTGAACTTTATCCTTCCATTTAATGAGATCTATATCACGTGGGCAAATTATCCTATGGCAGACAGCCCTCCTGGTGGTCGGCTACCTCCTACCCCTCTTTATTTCAACAAAAGTACTTTATTTGTTTTGTTGCCCTTCATAGCATGCTGATATTTTAGTTCATTATTCGCTTCAGGTTTCTTATTCCTTACTCCCCTAAATATGGCCACAGAGTAACAAAACTCCTGAAATTCTGCTTTTGTTTCTTGTTTTATTTTGCCATGTGAATATTTTAAGTAGACCCCCATCTGGTCAGCCTTTTAGGAACTTTCTGGAAGAATCCGATTGGCTGAGATCCTGAAAAAAACATGTACCAAGCAATCCAACCTACAAAGCGAAAAAAAAAAAAGACAAATTCAAATGGTCAATATTCTAACAATGACGGAAAACATTAAGTGAGGCAAACTGTTTGACTTCTGCAATTTTCTCCGACACACCTGAATTAAATGGCTCATCAGCATTCTAGCCCTGCAGAGGCCTGGTAATGAGCCATTCATGTGATTCAGGTGTGTTGGAGAAGGGAGGCGCCTACAGGTTACAGCATGGTAGAGCTGATGGACTGAACTTGGGCACCTCTGCTTTAAGAAAATGAATAAAACTAACAAAAAAATCTACTACTACTTCTAAAATATATAAGCAGTGTACAAATAAACAAGGGAATAACTACCCCTTAAACATCATTTACCGGAGATGTAGAATAAACATAGTCACATGCTGCATAGACAATTTTACTCTGCATAAATCTGACAGCAAAGTGATTGCTAATTTCAAGTCTTAACAAAAGGTGATTTGGGCGTTCAGCCGCACTTACTGCATCCTTGCACCACAGGGCCAAATCACTGTCTCAAGGCTAATGGAAATTAAATTTAAAATGTACCTCTTCTTTGACATTTTAACAAATCATGTTTATAGTTACTTAACACTCCTATCGTCTAATGGTTTCTGAGACAGCAATTTATGAAGCAGCCAGAGGAGGAAACAACATTAGGCCTGCATCAGGAAAATGTGACACTGAAATGTTATTGCTGATAATTATAACAACAATATTAATTGGACGTAAACTACACTTTCCTTACTGCGCTATCTGAAGGGCCATTCACATAGGAAAGCAAAGTTTTGATGCACAACAGATAGAAAATATTGCATCCAAATTATGCTCGGGATCTTTTTTTTTTTTTCTTACTGATATTGCAATGATGATTGCTATTTGGCATGGTGCTGCTCTAGCAGGATTTGCCACATGAAACTCGATGTTGCCAAGCAGATGAAGGACTGTAGTCAAGTCACGTGCTGATGTAATCATGGTTTCTGTAACATTTTACCAATTGGCATAATGGATTTTCATTGGACTGCAGTGTTTTATCATGGAGATCAAATAAAGGAATGCTTCTTATTGAACATGTCTATATAACTGAGTTCTAGGAGTATGATTTCTGGGTGTGAACTAGATTCTTTTTTTTTTTTTTTTTTTGTCCTGAGTTTACATTCGTTGTGAAGTGACATTATATAGATCAAATAAGTGAACTGAAATGAACTAATCTCAATAAAGATATTTAGGAACATAAATAAATGGACCAAAGTGGGCCTTGTGCTCCCCATGCTCATTTACATCAATCCACAGGAAGATTTTATGTCACATCTGCACACAAGTGTGGATGGAAAGCGTATATGTCCAGCAGGCCTCCTTAACACTCCAGCCTTGAAAGCCTTATTGAAGCGATAGACCACACCAGGCCTGTCTTCAGCACCATGGACAGCAAACATTGCAGTACAGGCCACACAAACACACACTCACACAGATGCTTTTAGTCGACACACTCTCACACAGAAATAAAACAGACACACACGTACACACACAAACACACTAAGAAATCACAGACCTACTGTCACATCAGATCTGGTTATCCTTTCTTTATCATTGTTGTTTTTATAGGATATCGACTGTTTTTTTTTTTTTGCTGCCACTTTTTGGTGCCTAATATCTGAGGATGTCTTCAGGCACTAAACCTTTATTGATCTTCTTCTTGCCAATTTATCCCATCGCATGAAATCACAGACCTTCTTACCCTAAAAGAAAGGATTATTGATAACGCAGTATAATCTTTCAGCGATGTCAAGCCTTTCTTGTTTTTCTGGGATAATTTATGGGACAGAGCAAGAGACTGCGTGCTTTGGAGATGCTACAGACATCGGCAGTCTAGGGTGTGTCCCGAACTGACACATGGGAGACTGTTTGTTACCCTATCTAAAAATACAAAAAACTGACCAAGGGGAGATATTTGAAATGTTTTCATGCGTAACAATCATGTGGGATGTCAGGAAAAGGGGATGGAGATTAAAAAAAAAAAAGGGAAAAGATAAGAAAGATATTTCACGGTCACTGCAGCACATCAAAACATCCCCATTCATTTCGCCTGCTATGATACGAGTTAGGAGCTTTTGCGAAAATACACATCCGCTCATTCGCAATCACATTTCCTGATGTATAAGTTGAATTTACGCGTATGCGGCTTTTTTTCTTCTTCTCCTTTTTGTCTTCCGTTAATCAAATTATCCTGGTCCCACTGATGCTGCCAGCACTAACATCGGCATCACATACACCCAGGCCAACATCTTCTGGATTCAATTTAACCTCTTTAACATGTCAAAAAATATGATTATATACGTATTCTTCGTCATGCACACACACACATGTTCGACGTCCAAACCTCTCACCGATCACTGACTCACCGCTTTGCTCTCCCAAAAACACGAGTTTAAATTTCCTCAGGGGATTCCCCAAATCTCCTCCGGCTGACATGGCGGCAGATAAAAAGTCTAACTTAGATTTTTTTTTTTTTTTTTTTTAAATATGTATTTTATGTATATTGTTCTTCTTTATCGGCCTGCGTCTCTCTCTCTCTCTCTCTCTCGGCTATGGGTGCGCAGGAGGATCCTCCTCTCCTCACAGAATGGTGGGAATGCAGCTCAGCGTCGTCCTGTCAGTTTAGGTAGCGTTTGCGCATGCGCGACCTCACCTCTTTCAAATCCCTTACCTTTCCGTTCGTATTCAGAGATGATTTTCCTTCCTCGAGATGGAAACGTAACGAACAGACACGGTGACGGTAAAACGTCATCGATAGAAATTAAAATCCAGTTGACATAGTTGTCTGCCCCAATATAAATGAGCTAATTGGCTCTGAATTCATGTATCAAGTTAAAATCATGGCCTTCCTTTTTTAAAATAAGAATCTCTGTGTAGACAGTAAACACATTTTTGATTAAGACAACCTTTCTGTGCTTAAAAGTATCGTTCTGTATTGGTCTTGTATCTTAAATGCCGTGTTTTTATTTGCTGTGACAAGTGATATAATTAGGGATATAATCTTAGTTAACCCTTCCATGCATGAATTATGATCCTTTATGTCAGGATTTTTTTTTCCAATTTATTATTTTTTTATTTTCTTAAGGCATAAAAAAGTTAAGAGAACAAATTTTGTAAAAAAAAAAAAAACCTACAATTTTTACGAGGTGATTAGTTGTAGTTTTTACCAAATACAAAGTTGTTATTTGGAAAATACATCACTAAAATTAATTAATAGGGGTTACATAATATCACTTTTTTTTTTCACCTGCAAGAGTCCTCTAAAGTAGTGGATATTCCTGAGTAGCTTTTTTGTTTGTCTGCCACATTAGATTTAATAAATATTTTTTTGCACTTAACAGTGGATGGCCAGTAGTTGATAGTGTATTGTATGATTTATTGGTGTCCACTTTTGTGGTCTGTGTGCATAAAAATCAACGTGAAATACAAGAAAATGGCTTTAAGATAACTATCCACTGCAGTGACCGCTATGCATGAAAGGGTTTATTGTGTTCAACAAAACTGCAGTTGGAAACCTTGGACATCTGTAGACATTGGGTGTTTAAAAATCTAAAATTCAAACGCATTTTCTCTACTTCCAAAATTGGTGAAGGTTCTTCAAAATACTGAAGTATTTTTGTTTGCAATAACTGATCATCAACAATACTTTCTCTGTGTTTTATTTAGGATCCATCTAAAGCAAGCTCTTCAATGTCATTCTGTCCAAATATACTCCCCATCAAACTTTAGCTCAGTGTTCAAAGTCAAACAATTCTGCCTCTTTCTCTTTCCAGAAAGCAAAACTGCGATCGATATATTTGCATATATCTTCATTATTGAAACAGGAAACGTCCGCGTCACTGCCGCTCTCATCTGGAGTTGCATTTTGGACTATAACCTTGGGTACAGGTTTAAAGTCTGGCACCAGTGACGACGGGCAGCGACACGGTGTCGATTCGCCGAAGAATTGATGTTTGAGGTCTTCAAAGCCGTCGCTCCACTGCCGCCTCCCAGACTGAATTTCCTGGAGAACGGCCTTGTGGAAATCCCGCACCTTCTCCCAGGGGAAGAAACTGATATGGTCAAAAACCTCAAAGCAGAGGAGATGTCTCATCTTCCTCTCCTCAGCAGACAGGTCTTGTTCTAAGATGTGGAAATAACCCAGCATGAAGAGGTCGAGGGTCAAGCTGTCGTGACTCATTGAGACTCCATCGGTTTCTGGCAGGAACTGCTCTGGGGAGTAGGTAAAGTGGGAGTTACATGAACTTTGTGAGGAGACCAACTGGGATTTTTGAGTGTACTTTAACGCCAGCTTATTCCTCCAGGAGTTTAACATTTTGTCCACGGCACCTCGTTGCTGGCAGAACCGGAACAGAGAGTGGGGTTTCTGTTTCAGCTGAGCTGTAGCCACTTTCCCTGATGCTGCAGGTTTTTCTTGTCTCTGTCTTGCTGCTCTCATTGAGATGGCATATGCAGACTTCTTCCAGTGACTCAGGAATAACACAACTATCCGCTCTTTCCTTAAGCTGGTGGTCTCCATCACAGCTCCACAGGTTTTAATGGCGCCATGACTAAGGAGTGTGTTCACGTCATCACTGCTTCCTGCTGATGGTCCAACCCAATTCTTGCCCTTCAGCCGCTGTGCTCCATGTACAACCCCAGCAAAGGGATAAATGCTTCCAATCTGACCCTCAAAGTTGGACCTGAGGTTTTTCACTGACACACCAGACTGCTGGATCTCCCTCTCCACCTTCTCTCTCTTTTCTCTATTGCAGCTGCTGCTCTCCAAGCGATGGCTGAAAGCAGACGCCATCCCAATATGGGGTATCCTACATCCACTGGATGTCTCCGCAGGTGCAGACTCCTTTTCTTGCATCAATCTCGAGTCCAAATCAATTTCAGAGGCAATTATATTTTCTTGCAAACTCATCATGCCTTCGACCATTCCTCCCACCGACCCCCACTCGCTTTCTTTTCTCTGTGTTTTAGTCAGATTGGCCACCAGCAGAGACATGTTCTTGACAATCTCTGAGACACGATCGCACCAGACGGGTAGAGTCAAGGGTATTTTTCCCTCAGAGTCCATTCTTTGTAGAATCTCCTTGTTGAGGGAAATATTGACGATAGGATCAGGTAAGATTGCCTTTAACTCCTCGGTTAGCCTGGTCAACTCTAACTCATAAGCCTGGCAACGTTTCTGCAGAGAAACAGACTCAATTTGCTGCTGCAAGAAAACCAGATCTTCCTCTTTTAGGAGTTCACCAAAGGGCCCTAAGATGGCGTTGTGAGTCTGGGAGTATTTCCAGGAATCCGGTGGCATGTAGCCATTCAACATATTCTGTAAAAAAACAAAACAATAAAAAAATAATTCATAATTCTGATGCATGATTATTTGTTTTTAAATAAAACTTTAGCATTTTGCACAAAAGTACAGATGATAATAATGAGGCTTAACATCTGATGACATACACTACTTTGACAAAAGTATTGGATCAAACATCCAAATCATTAAATTCAGGTGTTATGCACACTGTTTTGTTAAAGATGTGAGATCTGTGAATTTCAGCATTGAAAGACTGTGATTGGAAGCCACCAGCACAATAAGTCCATATGTAAAATTACCTTCAAAGGGATCAGAAGCAACAGTGACTCATCCACAATGAAAAAGAAGGTTGATAAAGCATATTATGTGCAGAGTTCATAGAGTTTTGCTATTTTTTTCAAGCTCGATAGTTTCAGACCTCCAAAGTCCGTGTGGTTTTCCAAATAGTAATTTTTCTGTCGTTTCTCTCAACGTTATCAAAACTGGACAGAAAACCATTAATATGTTTCACTCAAAATCTATATAAACATCACTTTCTCTGGGGCTGCTTGCATTAAAAAACGTCTCATCTTTCGAGGATTGTCAAACTAAAAAGCATTTACATTATTATTTGGACATTCACATTATTGGTTGTTTTCTTTCTAAAACAATGTGCTCTGTTTTTTTTTTTGTTTTTTTTTTTCCACACAAAACAATGAAGGAGTACCTGTGCCTCCTCTACCTCTTCATCTTGCATCCTGACCTGGAACTGCCGAACCATCACCTGCCGTTTCCATTCTGGTATGGGGCGTCCAGTTTCATCGTGGGTTGGCACCAGCGAGTCAATGTCAGCCAAGATCATGTTGACACTTGGTACCTCCTCCTGCACCTCCTCGCTGTCAAGCCACTATTGGTTTTCAATGACACAATACAGAGTGACGCCACTGATGTCCGGATATCTAGCCATGCATGTTAAGATATTTCAATTTTTGACAAACTGCAGTTTATCCATTTGATTTCATTGCATTTGCAGGCGCCTTTTAATCGCTTAAATTGCCAAACAGTTTTTATCTTTGTAATTAAGTAATTGCGATTCTTCTGGCAAGAGGATTTTTTTTTTTTTATTCAAGATGATTTGAACTTTTTAGGAGGGTGTAATGTTCACTTGGAGGACTGCGCCACATGACTCACAGTTTGCCCGGTGAAGACTGCAGTTAAGCCGGCATGCTTCAGCGATTTAATAGGCTTCATCCGAGACATCGGCGTGAGGTCTCTCTCTGGAGGCCTCAGGTGATTGAAGGATGTCACCACTGTAAGCAAATACAACAAAGGTGAAAGGTCAAATCATATGGTTTTACCAATGTGGCTTAGAGCAATGAGTGAAAGTCTGTTTTGAAATGTGTGAACAACATATTTAAAATTATATAATTTCACACTTCTTTTCATTGTTGTATCAAAGTCAGATTTCTGAGCTGAGCTGTGGATTTCTGTAGCTTCTCCAGAGTTACTGTAGACCCCTTCACTGTGTCTTTGATTAACGCTTACCTTTCCCAGCCTTGAGTGGGCAACCATTTATTGGTATGTTTGGACACATACTGTACTCTTCCTATTAATAATATTAATATTTTTCCTTTTATATTAATTTACAATCAAACACAGATTTAAATGTCCCCACAATTTCACCACTGATGTGGGTAGTGTGTCCCTTGCTTGTCGTGATGCTTTTGGGGCTTGACAAAAAAACATCACAATGAAAAGCTATGAAATCACAAAGACAGACTTAACTAGGCGAGTTCTGAAAATAACCGGTTGCAATTGATTTTATTTATGTGTACCAGAGTTTATGAGTATGCCATACTTTCAGATTTTTATTTGTAGAGGAAAGAAAAAAAAAAAAAAAAGAAAATTATGTCTCCCCCTCATTTAAAAAATTAACTTCTTTGTATTAAAATTCAAATAAAATCCAATGAAACTTGTAGTTGTAGTCTGGCAGAAGCATAGCGATATCTCTGGCCTCATTACCTGAGGAGGCCAGTTGAACCTGCTGCATGGACCCTGTAGGGTGTTTTTTCGAGGAGGCAGCAGGGGTCGGAGAGGTGGAGGTCACAGGAAGTGGGGTGGGGTGGCGAGGCAGGGGGAGAACTTCCTTCACTGGCTGCTGGGGAGACACACAGCAGGCATGAGCAATGCTCTAAAGGACAGCCGAACCAACATGCAGCTTTTGTTTCAATATGTTCTGGTTCCAAAATCTTCCTTTAATGCTACCTTACTTGAGTGTTAATCTTCAACGCAATGTAGCAATTAGCAGCTCCATCAAATGCAACTATTTATCCTGTTCTTAAAGCATTTCATTTTCCTTCCACTGAGGTGGTTTTTATTTCAGATCGATGGTCACCTTATTGTTCTCCATTCTTCTTCTTCTTCTTCTTCTCCTCCTATCTCACACTCTGGCAGATCCAAGAAGCAGCGGCCCCTCTTTTGAAAAGACAAAAGAGACCAATATAACAGGAGAAGAAGGAAATGCTGCAGAAATGAGACACGGCTTCACAACAATCAGCCAGGAGATGAACGTTGTCTAATAGCAAACACACACTGAGTTAATGTAAAGACATAGGCTGTAGTGCTCGAAACTGAGACAGGAAGTGGTGAAACTGGAGCCTGGGCAGTGGATGTATAGTAGCCCCCAGCAGAGTGCAGGAGAAAGCCTGTTGGAGCAACTGAGACGCTGCTTTGAATACTGGATCCAAACATATTATCTATTTCAAGCCATGTTTTGATTTATCCACATGTTGAATTGCATTATTCTGGCAGCTGTGTGCATTACAGTGTTAGTGCTTCATATAATTTTAATGAATTTCTCAATGCAAGTTTCCTGTGTTACAATGATTAATAAAGCAGAGTAATTTGATAATTTAGAAAAGCTACGTTACATAGTTGTCTTAAAGAAACCTCTTTAAATAGCAACTTAGGTAACTATTTTTTTTTTTAGAAAAGTCTCATCTTTAATTGATCCAAAATTCAAAAACGATAAGCAATATTATAAACATTCCTCTGATAATTGTAAGCAAAATTCTACTCACACTTACATTTTGCTCCCCTGCAGTGTAATGAGGATGCCAACAGCACTGACAAGAGAAACATTCAGCTGAAAACGCAAGAGAAGAAAACACACATGTCTCGCTCTTTACCTTGTAGAAGCCCAGAACCAATAAAGCCAGTGAGCAGCATCACCTGGATCCAAACCTCAGACAGGGGGGCCCTCTGAGTGTGCATAATTAAAGCAGTGGGATAGGATGACTGGGACCTGGAGGTATAGAAACGATAGCTCTGTGAATGTATGTGGGGGACAAAATGCTGTAGAGTACTGAACACACACCATCAGGTGTAAGTGTGTGTGTGTGTGTAGAGGGTACATGATTAGTGCAGCATGCCCCTTAAAGGTGGTAGTATGTCTTTTCCCAACACTTGCAGTTGGTTTGTGTCGATTTGGCGACCCCTACTGGCACTAGTCTGAGAATCACAAAGCCATGGGCACCATTTTGTGGGTCACTATAACGATGAACTGAAGGACAGCGGCGCATCACCAGAAATTATGTATTGGATACAAATATTTGTTGTATTAATATTTCTATCTTGTACATTTTCTAAGTAAAAATAATTGTGGTACCCAAAACTACCACAGTTCTTCTGAGGCCTTTGGAGGGTATTTTGTAACCCTCCTGTCTGGTCCTTATACTTTCCAGTACATAGAATGATATAATTATCACTAAAATACTGTTGCAGGTGAGACAAACCGAATATATCTAATATTATTCAGATATTCAGCTAAAGAATTGGAAGCAGTTTGTGTCGTTGTGACAGTCTGCTCATAATGGTGTGTAAAGTAAAATTGTTCTTTCCTAGATTTTCAATTATAAAAACAATACTTATCTTATGCCTGAATGATTCATGGGTCAAAATATCATCTTTAAAAATAAATAGATCTCAAAATGGTCAGATTAAAAAAAAAAAAAAGTCCGCTGCAAGAGTCAGCAAACATGACTGTGTCAAACGTCCCATTGTGCAATTTAAAAAGAGCCTCTAAGTGTAAGGTTCACCGCTAGATAATATTTCGAAGGGTTACAAGAAATACTTTGAACTTTGAAAGTAAATGTTCAAAAATTAACAGATGGATGAAGAAGTTCGCACAGAACTCATTAAGTAATGACTCAGTTACAGAGCTTAGTTACTCTTGTCCTCTTTTCTCTCTTTCACTGCCATCACAATTAAAAAAATTTTCTGTTGTTTCAAACTTTTTTTTTCTTTTACCAGATCTGATTTACCAGCTGCCATAATTAAACTTACTCAAAAATGTGCCGTCACTGTAAAACAGTACAGTGTGTGTGCACATAGGATGTGGAGACAAACGCAGGAAGAGAAATGTGAGAGGCAACGGCCTCTGCCTCTGACTGGGGCCTCTTTGTATCAAGCCCGCGTTTTCTTACCTCTGTTAATGGGACTTTAGTGTTACTGTGTTGCAGCAGAGAGAACATGATGATAATGTAATCAATAATAGAAGTCCTGCACAGAGAACGCCTCACAAAGGCTTAGCCCATGTGTCCACCCGGAAGAACAGCACAAACTGTTACGCAACACACACGAGAAGAGCCATTATCCATTAACATTTTGTTTGACAACCTGAAAACAAAGATCATTTTATATGTTTGTGCTATAGGAAAGTTAATTTGTTTGGGACTAATTGAAATAAGTTAAATAGATTAATTACACATTAATTGATCTTTTCAAGCCTTTAAGTTCTGTTAATTATCATGATTTTCTAATGAAAACACAGTCATATTAAAAATATTAGTGTGGTATAACATAATCTGCTAAAAAGAATTTCAGGACTTCTAATACAAATCAGGGAACTTTATATTTAAAAAACATGTAAGCCATTTTTTGACTGGGGACACAGAAATTACATCTAAATCATTTTTTTTTTTTTTGTTATTTTAATAATATTTCAATATTCGTTTTATTGGAGAATCTACTTTAAGTAAAAGGGACCTAATCCTAATCTGTGAGCAACTATAGAGGCGAAATATTTAAAAGTTTCCCAATTCTGTACCTTCAATAACCTTGAGCAATACAAACTCACAAAATTTATAAAACACACAACACACAAATTGTGCATAAGTTTCAACACATTTATTTATTTGTTTGCCTTATTTCTTTGACAATTGCCGTTATGTGTTCACAGACATGAGAAAGAACTCCAGAACACTCAAAAGATAAACTGTGTTTAGGCTGAGACCTGCTTCTGTCAAGTGACGCCGAGCAAGAGTAAAAAAAAATTCCTGAACCGTACCCCCCGACTTTTAACACGAAGACCTCATCCAGACTGAGCAAACGGGTACAAAACAAACCCCTCCTCACTATTCCTCACTCTGCCGGGACACTTGACAAAGCAGGAGACGATTTGATGATACACAGAGGAAAAAAGGAGTTAATACCGTCTGCGCGATAAGACCCAACACGGAAATCTCAGTTTATATACAAGACGGAGCCGAGAGGAAGGTTTCCAGTTAATTGTTACGGGGATCATGAATGACGATACTTTACAAGCAGCACTTCGGGAGTGGAAAGCTGTTGTCATTAGCGAGCTGTAAGGCAGGAGAGAAGGACAAGATCCAGTGAAGAAAACAGGACCAGCATGCTTCGATCCTCAACTGTGACAGATAAAGCAAAGCCAGATAAAAAACAATCAACTCATATGTCATTTAAACAATTACTGCTTCGATCTCAGAACTTTTTACGTGAAAGTCTTGCACTTTTTGGACTTGAAGCAATGCAAACCGCCTGCTTGAAAAATAAATGGTTGTTTGAACTGCGATGGTACTTTGTCTGCGGGAAGCAAAAAGAGTTTTAATCTTTTTTTTTTCTTTTTTTTTAAGATTATGACCACAACAGAATTGAAAACAAATCATGGTTTTCAATTTAAAAATAGGTTAATAACAATAAAACTAATAAATAAAGATGCATTGTGCACAAGTGCCAAACAGGTCTAACAAGCATTCTGTTCATACAATTTTGTTAAAACTTCGCATCAGTTCCATCTATCACCAGATAACGAAGAAAAACACCCAAACAAAATGATTATACCAAGATGTCCCAAATATTAAATGCCAGACAGTGTGTTTTATACGAGGCAGACAGCTGTCACAGCGTTAGGCTGCATTGCTCAACAGGCTGGTTGACCTGTGGCACACAGACTCACTTGTTTGCTGACTATAAGTCAAGTTTACCCACAATCTGGTCCTGGCAGGACAAAAGGAAAGCAAATGGACGACTGGGAAAGATGGGAAAGATGCTTTATGCCGACCTATTATGCTTTCTGTCGCATCTAAATCTGTCCTTCACCGACACGTTCAAAGTAATATTTTGGGCCATCTTGGTAAAATACAGGAACGTATCACCAACGGTAAAGAATCTCTGGACCTGAAGTTCATAGCTACAGACAGCTAATCATACTGCCCCACATTCTGCCACAAGTCTCCGTCTACGATAGGATAAAAGTGTTTAATCCATAATGTCGTTCAAAAACTAACGAGTCTACTTATAAAGGCAACACTTTTACAGTGCTTGAGGGTTCTTCGATAATATGTACCCCCCAAAAACATTGACGTAAATCATGAAAAAAACTATATTTTTTTTTTTTATCACTTGTAATTAGCTTCAGCGTCGCTATTTAAAGCTGAGAGGGAAGAAATAGAGAGAATGGGGTGAAGAAAAGGAGGCACTACACGGTGCAACATGCTCTCAACCAATCAAAGGTCTGAGTTTTTACACCAAATATGTCATTTTAGTCTGTGTTGCAGCTCTAATTGAGAAAATAAGTGCTTTGCTCTGTTTTTATTTATGGATACTTATTTGTAGGTGAAATAGAAACTGGAAATCATGAGGTCAGTGTTCCCTAAAGAGGGAACCTCTGTGAACTTACCCAAGTAAAAGGGCAAGCTGATGAGTTGTTTTTTTTCTCTTATTATATATGAAGCTTTAATAAAAAGATATAACGAGCTTGAAAATAAATTAAAAATAAAACATAACAAAATCTATGTTGCTTACTCATCTTCACAGGTGACAAAACCACATTTTATGAAGCTCAGGCTGTGATGATCTTCGTTCAGGGAAATGGCAACCCTGATTTGGTTGATTATTAGCCTCAGGGTGATATTTATGTTTTAATCAATTTTCTTCACAAAGTGAAATTTTCAACATAGAAAGTGCATTGTAAAGTAATATACCGGCTGACACATACGCGCAATAGAATATGACACAGAACGGTGCTTTGGTTAAAATAAAACAGTAAAAAAAAAAAAAATGCATTAAGTCAATAAAGACTATAAAGTGCCATGCAACAAAACAGCGGTCTTGTCACAAATAAATAACAGTGCAGAAAATATACAATAGCTTGAAATAAACAAAGACATACCAAAATGCCAGGCAAGGACAAAAGTTATCTCTCCTTACAGTGAATTATTTTCGCCTTAGTTGAGCCAATGAATCCAGTTTTCACAAAATTATTCAATGAGACCAACACAGGAAGATCGTCCCCTCGTCCTTTCAGGTACCTTCTCATGCTACTTTTGAGCTAAAATGACGAGGAACAGCAGTTTGTTTTTCCTCTTTGCCATCTGATGTTTCTGCAGTGAAGAATTTCATGCTGCATCAAGCAGATCCAAACTGAGGTATTTTACAGTATATGTATGACGTATATGAAGCTATCATCCCCACACTGTACACAGGTCTACACAGAGAAGAATTCAGGTTGATGCTTTCCTTTTGCCTTTCTGATGCAGTAAGTGGTAAATGTCTGGCTTACTACAAGTACCTATTTTTAGTAATGATAAAAGAGGAACTGGCCACATATCTTTTTACAGGAAACGGGGTAGTCTTACGGATAACCTATTCCTACGAGTACATTGAAACTACTCAGAACAAGCCCCAAACGTCCATCAGAAAAACAAAGTTAATAATCAGGTTCGCGTTGTTAGTTTTCCTTGTAAACTCTTCTAAGGGTCAAAAGGGAGCATATCATGCAAGGCTGGAGGAGGCAACTGCAAAAACAGACCAAGGTCGGGTTCTCGACAGAGTAATCGAGTTATTCTTGAGACAGGGCTGGTCATCGTATCTATGGAGACATTTGCTATCAGGTTTGTGTTTATTAGAGGAGAACGCTGACGTGAGCTTTTGAGATCGTTTGTTCTTTTGCTGTTTGTTGTTCCTCGAGGCTGGTTCACCTGTTAGATCCGCTGAGCAGCCGGGAGCGACTGGACTGACTTTCTCCTGGAGAGCTTGGACCTAAAGGAAGAAAGAAAGCAGAGTGGCACATTATGTGTATCATGTTGGCAAATTACATAAAGGAATATTTTTACTGGTTAACGTCCAATGAGTTCAAGGAAATGTTTGTATGTTTTAATAAAAATTACAAAAATTTTAGTACTGACTAAAATGGACTTACAATAACTTTCCATTAATTAAGGTAAATAAGGCAAAATAAGCTACATACATTTTTTTTCCATAAATTCTTTGTGTATATCTTTGAGTTTAGGAGCTAGAAAGAAAACCCAAACAGATTCTCTTTCTAGCTCACTTTCATGGATAACAAGAGGACCAAGAGGGACATGCAGACATGCCGCAGGCTGGAGACTCATAAAGCCGATCGTTTTTTTTTTCCTAATAGATCCAGGTTGCGCTAACATCAGCACTGTCTGGTGGATGTTGTTCCAGAAACAGAAAGCTACTCATTTCGCTAATTTATGGTATGAATCTGTTGCTTAAAATAAATTTGAAAGAAACAAAGAGAAGCAGAAAGTTATTTAAAAGGAAACTGGATGCCAGGCTGTGAAAAAGTGAGAGAAAGCTAGACATTCAGCAGATAACAAGAGTGTTAAGTACAGCAAAGTTATTCCGATTGCACGGTCATTCTCAAAACTATGCTGGTTTTGAAAATGCTGGCAGCCATTTAGAAATCTCAGGTTAAGATTAAGGTAAGAGCTACATTCTTTCAAGAATATACAGACATAAACATCTGTTTTTAAAATGATAACTATTTTAACTGTACTGAGCTCACTAATCACCACCAGAAGATGCTAAAAGATAGTTTAGCATGGTAATATATTTATAGTTTTAATATAATAGTAAAAGTCTATTGTACAGTAATTAATTAATTAAATAATAATCACCAGTCAAGATAAGGAGGCTTGAAGATACTATTTCCCATTTTGTATTTATATTCAAGGTCTTGGAAAACATTTTTAAACAAGGCAAAATAAGTATAATCAGATCAAATCAAACCAAAATGATCTTATTGGTGAAATTCTTGAATTTTTAGAGTGATATACAGGAATCCTTTCAAAGAAACTGATAAAACTTGCCAGATGGTTTAAGATATAACTTAACTCTAGCACCACCACCTACCTGATGGTACCAGCTAGCAGAGGGTTAAAGGCGTACAGCCAGTCATGCATCTCTTTGTCGTTGGCGGCCTGCAGCAGTATCCCACGATGCTCAGTGCACACCGCAAACGTGTTAGGGGTCTGCAGATGTAACACATGTGGTCAGTGGTTACTTAAGTTCATCTTCTGTAACAGCTAATCTCTGTTCCCGAAACTGCTTATTTCGCGCTTGGAGAAACGTTGACGCATACCCGCAGTAATGTCTGTTTATCTTCACTGTATTCCACTTTAGCCGAGGACAGGTTGATGACGGCCCTCTCCACGTTGTCCCTCTCGCTGCGGTACAGGTAGACGTAGGGTCTGCGCACGACCACATAGCGCCTCACCCAGCCGCTGCTGTGGGGCTCCAAGAAATGCAGGTAGCCCTTCTTAGACACGATGGGGCTGAATGGACAAAGAAGAAAATCAGCATGTTTTCATAAAATGTGCTCATTGTTTTAATAAACGCAATTTGAATATTTTCCACAGTGACACAGAATTGAAACCTGATTGTTTTGCCCACCTGACGCGAATCTCTTGTATGTCAGGAACAAAGGTGTATCCTCTCAGAGCTTTCTTTCTGTCCACTGGGCTGAACGGGTCCAGGTCCGGTGTCGATGCTCCTGAGCTCGGTTCGGTGAGCCTGCACGAACAGCAGGTTGAAAACCTAGCCTAGCACCTCTAGATCGTTTTAAGATCAGTCGTAGCATATTTTAGTCTAGAGTAACTGAATTCTTTCAAACATCCAAAATAAGTCATATGAAAAACCACATTTGCAAAAATAGATCATTTTATTAAATAAACCAACACTGAAACTAAACTTCTTCATTCCAAAGGGTTGAAAAACTGGATTTTACTTACCGGATGTCAAAATGACCATCGACCAATGAGGGGCAAGTAGAGGAGGGAGTAAGTGTGCTCAGGCCAGAGGAGGACGAGTCCCTCATGAGTGACGCAGACATTTCTGAAAGCTGAAAATCGCCCACACACACACACACACACAGACGCACACACACACGCACACACACGAGGGAAAACAAGGAATCGCAACAAAAGGAGGGACAAATGCAGATAGAGACAAAACATATCAGCAAACATTTAAACAAGGACAACAGAGACATGCATTCAGAGAACATCTAGATCAGTATTTTTTTGTCGCTCTTTATAATGTACATAAGAACCACCACTGGAATGTGAATCTGTATATCTAAGAGCCCCGTCTTGTAAGAATGCAGCTTTGTCACATTAGTGTGTTAGTGGAGACCTCAGAGTGTGTAAAGAGGGAGGTTATTTATGGATGAAGTTAGGGGAACAGACAAGGGGATGAATTAGAAAAAAAGTCATGAAGACATGGTTTTATGAAACCATATTTAATCTTCAAATCTGACTCGTTTGCTGTGAGGAGATTTCTGATCTGCACATTCAAGCACCTTTAACATCCCAAGACACTAATGGCACTGTTCCAATGGACTGCCTCGTTTATTCAAGTAACCTGCAGATGTGGTTTGGCTAATGACAAAGTTAATCACAACCACATGCAAAGCGCCTTGGTGTAACAGTTCAGGATAAAGGTTTTGCTTGAACTGCTGCTGGAAACGCGTTGCCTTTATTTATTTATTTGTTTTGTTTGTTTTCTGATGGTGATGAGCGCAAAGCACATGGGTGTGGTAAGAATCCTGACCAAAAACAATAACTATAATTCACAATTAAATAAACCACACTGGCTTGATAAAACTGGTCACAGCAGAAGTCCAGTAATTTAACCGGGACGTCTCACATTAGTAACTTATGTTGTAAAACATAAGTTACTCAATCTGGCTCCTTTCTCTGCTACACGCAAATAAAATGTTATAAAATGTTCCTTTAGGAGAGGTAAGTATATTAACTGTAGCTAAGTCAAGTGTTAAAATAAAGAAAAATCGCTAAATATCTCTCTAAAAGCAAGTGTGAATGATGGATGCAAACACATTAGCTGATAGTGATTAGACACCAACAGTTTTTAAAGTTTAAATATTTAGTAAAGATCAAACTAATGGGTCAGGTTAGAGGGCCTAGGCTGGGGCTCACCTTGCTTTCACTGGCACTGCTGCTCACCTGGCTGTACTCTCTGTTGAACGTGTGCATCAGCAGGCGCAGACACTGCGCAAAAGACAGTAAAAACGGCATTCGATAAGCAACGGGATGCACAAAGACCGGAGCAAAACAGGGGGCAAAACATTAAGCTTTAGCAGTCACCTTAGCAGCTAGCTCCCTCTGCCTCTGGTTGGGGCTGTCAGGAGCGGGGCTGCTGCTCGGACTGCTGCTGAGGACGGGGCTCTTTGCAAAGTCACAAATGTCGCCGCTCTTGTAAAGCGCGTCCTGCCCTGCCTGCAGAGTTGCCTCGAGCTTTTCCCTCAGCAGGAGGTAATGCCTGGTTTTCTCCACCTAAAACCAAAACAAACAAAGAAAAAACAGCTAATTGCAGGTGAATTTATACAGTATTTAAAAAAAGTTTACTTGTAATCAACTGCTATTAACATATAAAAAAGCATTCTTTCAATATCTAAACCTAGCTGCTGGATTCATGTTCAGTTTGCGTTTTTTTTTTTTTTTTTTTTTTTAACTAGTTCTTTATGAATATATTTAGTTGCACAATATATCAGGAAAGATAAATACGGAAAGTGTACCTTTAATGAAATGTCATAATCATGTTAAAATCCTGTAATTATTAAACATGAAATATAATAAGATGAGTGGGGTGTTCGACTGGGGATATTGCCACCAAAAATATTAGTTACTAAATTTGCATATGTAGCAAAATACTCCCTCTTTCAAATAAAATGTGCTCAATTTGTATAATTTTCTACTTCTAATTCAGCTTTTCAGTACAAGCTATGTACCACAGACTGATGTTAAACAGTCATAGAGTGTTGGAAAATACTAAATGTAATGGGATTAAAGAAATGTTAGAAATTTCCCATTTTTCTTTTTTTAATTTTCTTATTGTGTGTTAAAACGGACCTCCTGCAGTAAGCTGAGCTTCTCCAGCTCCCACTGGTGGTCAAGGATGAGGCTGTCGCTGCGGGGTCTCCAACCCGCCAGGTTCTCCTCTCCTCGCACGTAGGCCACAGAGGTGTCAAGGACACGCCTGCGACGACGCTGCATTCCTGACAAAGGGAATTGACAGAGAAGAGGATTTCAGTACTAAAAATGTTTAAAAAAAAAATAAATAAATCGTATGAAAAATATATATTTTTCTTTTGCACGGATAACTTTCTTAATTTAATCTTTCATCACCTGGACTTCCGTTGTCTGCAACGTGGCAGAGAGTGACCTCATAAACTCCGGTGACACGATTACTGAGAAGGGAAAAAAAACAAAAAAAAGTCAGCATTTAAGACGTGATTCCCAGACGCCGTTTATGAGACCATCAGGTAACCTGGACCGGTTATCCGTGGATACGTACCTCTCTGAGGGCCTGAGGCAGCCGGTGCTGAAGAAGTTCCTGATGGATCGGGAGGCTGGAAGCTTTGTGTCACGGGAGTAAAACACCACGCAGAAATCTTTGGTGATAACTGTCGGCTGAGTGCAGTTCTCCATCTGGAGGGGTAGGATAATTAATGAAAAAAATTAATGGGAACAAAAAAAGTAGTAAGTAATAAAGAAATGCTGCTAGCAAGTGCTGCTAGTGAAGTTATTAGTGATAGCACTAATACCTGCAGTAAGAAAAATGGGTAACACTTTATTTGAAGGGGGGTGAATAAGACTGTCATGACACCATCATAAACATGACATAACACCTGTCATGTTCATGAATAAGCCTTCATGAATATTTATGACTGTTGTCATAAAGCGTCATTCGGTAAATTATGACACTTTTAATACAAAGTTGACATTATTCAAAATGTCTTTGTTATGACAACTTGACATTAACCAGGAAATCATTACTGTTTAAACTTTACCTTTAATAACATAAAGTTACCTAATTTTTAAAGTGCAATCATTAATACTTTTATAACAAATTTATATCAGTAATGATTTCCTGGTTAATGTCAAGTTGTCATAACAAAGACATTTTGAATAATGTCAACTTTGTATTAAAAGTGTCATAATTTACCGAATGACGTTTTATGACAACAGTCATACTTATGAAAGTGTCATGACAGTCTTATTCACCCCCCTTCAAATAAAGTGTTACCGAAAAATGCTTTATCATAATGCTTTTTTGGAAAAATTTAGTCCATCCTTGTAAAAGTTAGTCAGGTATACACTATATTTTGTGTTCTTTGTGAAGAGCAGAACGGTCAAAAATGTAGAATTAATATTCTGCCCAAAAATTGATGCTTATCAAAAACTGCTACCAAACTTTGTGGGTGTTGATTCTCTATATTTTAGTGAACGAAAGTCAAAATAACGACAAACGTCACTGCACATTACTATAACTTTAATAATCTACAAATTGATTGATCAACAGTGAGAATAATTGTTAATTTTATGTTTTAATAAAAATATTTGACTGTATTATGCACTTTAGTTTAAAATGTTTGAGTGATGCTTCAATATTTTAACAAAAGGTGATAATACAGAAATAAAGAGTCCATGCCTCAAAAAAACCAGCCAACTAAGCCTATTAC